>NW_022883801.1:0-443761 GCF_011952255.1 Bombus vosnesenskii
TGGGACAAAGACCGTTTGTCCGTTTGAAGGACTTTAGTTAACTAAACCTTAAGATTTATAACGGGCCCTCGGGCTAGCCGAACACGTACTGCGGAGACGCATCGACATCTGGCAATCATCTTACTCGAAGAATAGGGTCTGCACGTGGCGAGCCACGGGACAGAAACCGTTGGAATGTTTACTGTCGCGTGTCGCCACAAATATTTCTTTTAAGGAGAGCTATAGAATTACTTCATACCTTTGTTAGGCAAAGCGTTCATCCCGTGACCGCGACTGACTGTCGCCTCAAGCCCAAGCTCATTATCACAATTCTCGAATAATTACAATCGGGTTGAATAACTACAATTGTTCAATTACAGCTATAGTAGACTCTAGGTTACAATGTTGCGGGATTATCCAAAATTCCAAAGGCTCCGGTGTTCTTTCATCTCCGACAAGTATATAATGAAATCATGAGCGTGAAATACAATACGAGATGTACACATATAAAGATGTAAAGCGCAAAACATCTAGAGGGGAAGAATAATGGAGACAACCAAGGATTAATCGTGAGAATAGGATATGGAAACTGAAGAGAGGAACCGATACTGATTAAAGGTTAAAAGAGAAAATTCGTCCTTTGTAAAATAGAAATAGGTAAATTAAATATTTATTAGAGAATTGATGAGGGATAGTGCCTTGCGTATTGAGTGAGGAGAAAATAATGGAAGGCAGAAGAAATAAGGCAGTAGTAAATGGCTAAGATCAATAGAAACAAAGCGTAAGATTATAAGGAATAATCTAATTATCTTAAATGTAAGCGTGTGATATCGTATTATAAATTTATTTATCATTTATTATTTTATTTATTTATTATAGATTTCACAGGTACATATGTTTCAAGAGAAGAATGTGCGAATTTCAGAAAATATTGTAAAGCTAAGTCCATTTCCGGGCTTTAAGACCAAAACTAAATAAAATAACGATATTTATATATAATAATGTAATATCGTAAAATAATTTGAATTAGAGGTCGGTTGAAATTAGAAAAAACCGTGTATGTCGTCTTTATGTGGTTCGTTTACATTTAAGGGCGCCTATGTGACTAAAGTCACCTAGTTCTTACAGTGATGTGAGAAAAACAATAGACAACGTTAGAGTAGAAGGTCGGTTTCGTGTTTCAAGGGGGGATGACCGAGAGGTCAGAGTATGCGAGTCGAAAAGTGTGTGTGTTGCGAGAGTCAGAGTTGATCGAGACATCGAAGAGTAGAGTTGAAAGAGTTGATCGAGACGTTGGAGAATAGAGTTGAGAGAATTGATCGAGTTGTCAGTGTTGTAGAGCTGTTAGAGTTGCTAGTGAGAGAGAAAGAGAGAGGGAGAGGGGGGGGGAGAGAGAGAGTTAAATTCGTTGTGACGAGAGTTGCCAAATAACTGTTATTTGAGATAGATACGAGTATCGCATTTAGTTTCAGTTAAACAAACATCGTTTTCTGTCCAATTAACACCTGTATATTCAATTCAATATTAATAAATTGTAAGTATCGGGAAAAAATTTATATCTTAATTTCCACGATACTACAATAATATATTAGAATAGTAATATTAATACATAATTTAATATAATATCTAATAGATAAAACAACATTTTATCTAAGGAAAAATTGGGAAAATATGAATTTGCATAAGTATCCGTAGAATAGTAAGGAGAAAAGTAATCCCAAACATGTTGACTGCCACACGAGGTTTATAAACTACTTTGCTCTGACAGCCGCAATGGATTGAAATATGCCTTGGGATTTGTGCTAGTAACACTGGTTCAATTCAGTTAACTATCATTTATTACGCGATGGACAGTTACTTATTTACGTTGTTTTACAGTTTAATGCATGCAAACTGACGCAGTAGGGTGGGCATTGAATACAATCAATTGGTAAAGGGTTGACTGGTTAATTTTAGGTAAGTTTCAAGATTACATTATGCATTAAATAATTCAATACAATTAAATTCAAGATTTGTCAACATTCCTCTTTCCTCTGATCTAGAAGCTTACCTGTCTTATGTATGTAGGAATGGAATATGACTGTAGGAAAAATGTAAAGCATCTCTGAGGTGCTGATGCAAAAGTTATGATGGGGGCGACTGCCTGTGTGTGTGTGCGAGTGTGACCGTGTGGCTAACGAAAAAACAAAAGATAATCTTCGATTGGCGTGTAAGAAAAATAGGCCTGTATTGTAGTATTCTTTTTTTATTATTATATTATTTTGTAATTTTCTCCATATGTCTTTCTTGTGAAACCCCAATCATACCTACGTGTATGTATGAGCCTTATCTCAGTAACTCACATAACAGACATAAAGAATTTTCAAAGTAATGAAAGGTTTCCGAAAGGATAGATATCCAAATGTATGTGAATACAAATAGCATATACTATTAGTTTCTGCTTCTTCGTGGACTATATAAGAAGACTTGCTCTGCCCTGAGAAGGCACAGAAGATCTGTGTGAGTGTAGAATTAATCGAATTACGATCTTCTTAGTTAATACGATGAACTATTTACCTTTATACGCTGAAAAGCTTAGATGACTTGATGGAAGCGAGTATAAATGCGTTGTTTTCAAATACGTTGTATTCCATGATGATAAATAGACTTAAATAGGTAAAAAATAAGACCATATTGCTTTAAAATAAAAGTTCGTTATTCGCAAGGATCACAATTTGATTCAGAAAGATTAATCGGATACGCCCGGTGGTTAAACCATGTCCCATTGGTTAACAACTTCGCTTTTTACTTCTTTTCTTCTTAATTTTGTTCTTATTTGCGCGATCGGGTTATTGCTCGAGAATTTATAGTCATCAGTGACCATCGACGCGTGTCTCATTTAAATTCTAGATCGAATATGTAAATTATTTCCCTTGTTATTGAAGATAAAAGAATGACTACTAGAAGATTATGAGCCTTGAAACTCGTCTTAATATCGTCTGAAACAAATATTGATATACACAAAATGTACTGATGATTGTGAAATGACGTTCCAGACAATCCCAAATCTACTTATTGTTAGTAGGTAATTTAGATGTCCAATTCAAACGAAACGTCCTGTGCATGAATGCACCAGTAAGACAGGTTCAGTATTGCTTGAAAGTAGGGTAACCAATGGCTACTGCTCCGGAAACACATGATTTTGTCTTTCTATATCCACCTACCCTAAATTTTCTTTATAAACCTCGAAAGCATCTTAGTCCTTCCGAAATCTACGTGAAAATTCCGAATAGAATTGACGAGCGATTGTGAAATGCGGCTGAAAAAGTCAGAAGATTCTCTGTCAAAAACGTTAAAAGCTGGTCATCGTCGAATAATAATGAAGAACATATTAACTTTATTATTAATTTATATATTAATAAGAAACTGCTTACGGTATAGCGGATTTTTAAATTAATTAATTGCTGATATGAGTTACAACATCGTAAATCGTGACACCAATCTTTCAGGTAATCTCTGAGAATCTGGATTGCGTGTACTTCTCTCTCTCTCTCTCTCCTTCTCCTCCCCCCCCTACTTTCACCAAATCCATCTTTTCTCACTCCATCGACTTGGGAAACATAGGTTTTCAGAAAAGGACATCTGATTGAAGAGAAGAGAATGATGTTTGCATACGCGTCAACGTACAAGATCAAGTGCGATGAGTTTCGCAAAGTATTGTTTTGTGAATTACTGTCTTGAGAAGTATTATTTAAAAAGTAGTATTGCTAAAGCAAAATGTTAAAACAAGTATTGTTTCAAAGAAGCCTATGTGCAAAGAGTTGATTTTGAACCATGCAATCAGGAAATCATCATATCCTCGTGATATGCACACCATTCTGTCCATTATATTTATTTTAATCGTTTTAAACTAAAATTCACTTATTTTGTTTTACAATAGAGAACTATTTAGGAAAGAATTACTTATTTAGGAAAACTTAAAGATATGTCGGAGATAAGAGGACACCGGTGCCTTCCCTCTGAAACCTCGGGAAAATCCATAAAAACATTGTAATAAAAATCTACAGTTGTAATTAAACGATTTGCCGTCATTCTACCCAATTGTATTTGTTTGAGACTTGTGACAATGAGCTTGGGCTCAAGGCGACAATTAGTCGCCGAACGTAGCCGCGGTCAACGGGACGAACCCTCCGTCTAACAAAGGCATTGAGTAACCCTATTGCTCTCCTTAAAAGAAAGATTTGTAGCGGCACGTGGCAGTAAACATTCCAACGGTTTCTGTCCCGTAGCTCGCCACACGCAAATCCTATTCTCCGGGCAGGATGTTTACCAGATGCCGACGCGTCTCCGCAGTACGTGATCGACTAGCCCGAGGACCGTTATAAACACTAATATCTAGTTACCTAAAATCCTTCGACAGATAAACAGTCTTTGTCCTAGTTACAGGAAGACAGGAGAGACCTATTTTTCCACGAACGACGTCTCCCACTAGCAACCTTCTCTCGAGGGCGGCTAGCATCCTTTTCTAACTACCGATATGGAGATTGGCCAATTAGCAGCAACGTCAATTTCCCTTACTTTCCGAACGTAGGATATCCCCGACGAATCCGATGATCTCGTGTTCTTAGACACATCCCATCATAGTTTTCCTCTGAGGTATCACCGGGGCGGAAAGTCATTCTCTCTTGCGATCTCATCGACAAAAAGATTATCGCCTTACGGTCAGTGAATATTAACAAAGAATCCGACTTAGATTTTTGCGAGTGCGTACGATTACCACCCCGTTGTCCGCGGATTCGTTATCGAACCTAAGACCATTGTCACTTGCGTCGCGAGTGTGTGATCATTGTGAGTTTGTGCCAACTCTGTAACAATTTTGTGTGTGTCAATAAAAATAACTTCAGTGTAAAAAAAATGGATAGCTTCAGTGAGGAATCCTTACCTGTCCCAAGCCCCCGCCACGAGGACGGCTCGGGCCCAGATTCGGACTTTGACTCGACAGATATAAATATATAAAAATAATAAATACGAACCTACGAAATAGTCTCTCAAATAGGTAGTTCGGATTTCCTTGATACACAATAATCAATCAAACTTGTTTCTTTACCTATATTTGTTATGTACCGCTTTTTATTTGTAATTGAACAGATGTCAACGGTATCTCGCACGCCAAGTTAAGTTGCATTGAGCATTGTTAGAGAATTGTTCTTTATTTTTGTCCTATTTGTTTTGTTATTTGTAGTTGACAATGAACAAGAATTTGAATTTAACAACGTAAGTAATATTTTATAAATATTTTACAGAACATTACAGAATTAACTATAACAATGTGATTTCTCTGGTTGATATAAAAGAAATGTTTCGCAAAACTGCACGATAACACGCATCCAACAAGACGTGTTGGTACTGACATGAGGTGAAACTCGCTCTTACAGTGAGCTGAAAGTTCATGAACGCAATTTTAAGAATTCGTCGCCAACGAACTTATTTCTGACTGACGAGAAACTGATGAGCTTAATGACGTCAGCAATCATTGTGAGAAAAGGACAGCCTTATCAAGGCGTGTGTGTTGTGACTGATCCCTCTTTACCCTCAGTTTGGAATGGTTTTACTGTATCCATTTTCTTATTCTGATATCGACAGAAGAATTGACTTCGCGATAAACCTCTTTACAATGCTGCTGGAGATCCGTATGGTTATTGCGCGTTCCGTCTTCACTCGCATCTGCAATCGATACACTCTCTAGCTCTCTCGTATCCAAAACGGGTGCAATTCCTGCTGGACGAGCTGCTACGCGGAGAATCGCTGCGGCATCACCTCAATTAACATTGACTCCAGGATAGTGACGAACAGTATGTATCCAGGCGTGTGCAGGCGCAAGCTGTAGGACTCATTCAATAGTGAGTGGAGTGGCCGTGAATTCAAACAGGCATTCATTTGATACAGGAGCGTCGTCATGTCTTTGAATGTAACTCATAGCCCGTCGAAATGAAGTGTAGCAGCACAGGAGTTTTGCCTCAGGACATTGACTCAGCCTTAACGCAGAGATGTAATAATAAACAAACTCCGGGCAAAACAATGCTCGTCAAAACATGCAACCGTCGAATGAAGACGAATTTGAATTTTCCGACTCTCCCCCAGCCAGTATAAATAAACGAAGGCGATCGCGATCGACAGAATATCGAACAGTATCGTAGAATATCTACAAAGTATCTCCGAGTATCTCACGAGTATAACGCGAGTATAACGTCCAGTTACGCGACGAGTATTTATTCCGCTATCTTATTCCGCGATTTGTACTTTGTACTAACGACTCGCGTATACGGTTCTACATTAATTTATTTATTCTAAATATATTTGACGGGTAGCGAAAGAAATTTCTCGCTCTCGTTATTTCACATTATCTATCCTCGACAAATTCTCCACAGAAGCGCTCCTGATTGGATGAATTTTCACCTTGTGCCGAAGATGGCCAGTTCGGGCGCGAGGATCGAACTCTGTTTGAAAGATGCCGAAAACTCCGCATCCGAGCTGACGAAGTTAGTTCCGCAGTCGGTTATGAACGTCCTACAGAGTTCCCGTTGTCATGTGAACCGTCTGAGCGCAACGAGGAAGGCATCGGTTGAGTAACTGCAAGCTGTCTTAATATGGATGACGCGAGTGCTGTAATAAGAATAAATTGCATTGCCGCCTTCGCCCGCTATCGTATGCGACAGATACATCGTACTCTGCTCTGCTTCACTTTCTGTTGCCCTTGAGGATCCTAACATCGTTGTCGGAAGGATCCCAGTGTCATTTAAGCTCTTGCGTGAAATGCAGTCTTGATAATGATGCTTGACCGATCGAATGAATGATCAGATGTTATCCGTCTTGGCTTAGCAGTGTTTTAAGCAGCCACCCACTTGCAGGATTCCATTGCCGTCAAGGTTTGAAGCAAGCCACACTATTCGACTACATGGTTAGAACGGCTTCTGTCTGCAAAGCGCTTCGATCTCTGTGAAACTCGAGCCGATTGTTGAGATGTTCGGATGCAGTATCATTGCACATGGTGGATTTCCTGTAAGCTTAGGATGTCTCAAACATCAAGAACGATGGCGGCATTTCTCTGAACAATATAGAGGCAACAGAGATACTATTGTTAAGATAAAGAAAGGATTCGGAAATACAAATAGTTTACTTTATTTCGCATACAACAGCTATACATATATATTACACTCTGAAGACCTCGATAACCTTCTTGCATGCTCGCTTGTTCTCAACCGACCCCTCCAGATTCTTCTAACATCTGGCAACAGTCTTTTGTCTCAACTAAGACCTGGACGCCCCCTAACGCTTACACACACATTCACATGTACCGTGTAAATGTATCATCTACCCAAAGAGATGATTAGAGAAATAGAAGCACATTATTAGTACCGGTGTTTCGAATTCGTTATCATGCACAACGTGAGAGGTATAGTTTGAATTGTCGGCTGCGGGTCACCCGGAGCAGTCTACTTGAAGCCTGAGAAAGCGTGAAATGCAGAGCTCGCAGGATTATCAGTTTTTGGTCCAGAACTCTGCCTCCAATTGAGTCCCTCAGGAAGGATTTGCTTATCCAGGTCTATGGTGGCTGGCAAACCTACGTTACCGCCGCCAGGGAGGACCGTCGGGACACGCGTCCCGCTTACGTGAGTCTTCTATGAATACTGCAGGGAAGGTCGCCGGGAGTGCAAGGCGGTTAAGTACGGTTACACTCTCTCTCTGCGTGGCCTTGGGTAGTAGCGCACCCACGATCCTGATGCCAAGGATGGGACCGTCGGAATAAGTTCCCGGGTACTTCGTACTTTAGGCCCTCGCTTACGTGAGTCCCATCTGGATCTGCCGAGCACGGTTAGCAGGTCGTCGGCCGGCAGTAACGTGGCCGTACATCCACACTATAGTCCCACCAATGACTTAGGATGTTACCACGGGGGTCGAATGAAAGCCCGGAGCTCTGCTCGACCAATTATGAGTTTGGACTCGTGGTAGCAGCGATTGATGGCCAAGATGCTGGTAAGAGGGCCGATTTAAGGGGTCTTGGCTCGCCCCGAATGGCCTTCGGTGGGTAAGTAGCGTCCCAACTGTTCCGGAACCGTCCTGGAAAGACGGAAGGGCTTAGAAAGCGCCCCGTTCGATCTGAGACGAGCGACAGCCTCTCCGGACTTAGCTAATCGAGGTAGCAAGGCACTGGGTGCCCTGCGCGCTGGTTGGGCGTAACCCGAACCCCTATGGCCCTATGGAGAGCCCGAGTACTGTATAGCGCTAAATATACGCTCAGGAATGCACCCGAGACCAAAGATAAGAATACTTGCCTGTTCGATGTGTTCGGGTGTTTTCAATGGGATGTTGCAGTTGATTTTGCTCACGATTATTTCTTTAAAATTTGTCATTTGGTGGTTTAGTGTCTCTGGATTGCTATAAAGTATTGGTTTGTTTCTGTATGCAATTATTATGGGTGTAGGATCGGGGCTAAGCTCGAGGCTGGGTGTTATTTTTAGTTTATTTGCGTTTACTCCCTTTGTAACTGCAAAGTCGAGTAGGTCAGGAACTTTGCTTAGGTCTGTCGGCTAGTATGTCGGTCTTCCTGTGGATAATATATTGACGTTATTGTTTCTAATGTATTTTTCCAGGGTTCTACCTCGTGGTGTAGTAATTCTTGATCCCCGTAGCGTGTGCTTTGCATTGTAGTCTCCCGCTGCGATATATTTGTCACATAAGTGTTCTCTTTCCACATCTATGATGTCATTTTGTATCGCGGCGGTACATATACTGCTGACAACTGGAAGTTACTGCTAGCTTGTACTGTAATGATGGATCGTTACCTTCGCGGAAGTGGCCGCTCGGCCTTCGGTGCGTCCACGCGAGGAGCGGCAGCGGCAATGGATCCGGAGCTATCAGGGCAGAAAAGAGACGTGCGCGGCAAGAAAGTGCCGGGCCTCCCCCGACCCGCACGGTGTGCTGCGGTATCGCTCACCGTGAGGGACGGCTCCGGCTTCACGTACAGGGATGCGATGTCGGTGGTGAAGAGGGAAGTCAAGCTCTCCGAACTCAACATCACAGAGTTAAGACCCAGGAGGGCAATTAGGCGGGCGCTGCTGTTCGAGATCCCAGGCCAGGACGCTGGGAGCAAAGCATCGCGACTAGCCAAGCGGATGGCGGCCACGCTGAAGGACTTGCCCGCCAAGGTAACCGTGCCGCGAAGGACGGCCGAGCTAAGAGTGACCCGACTGGAGGACTCGGTCACTCCGGAGGAGGTGGCAGCCGCCGTTGCTGAGGCCGGGGGCTGCCATGCTGATGAGGTCAACGTGGGTGTCATACGCTCCGCTCCTCGGGGCCTCGGGTCGGTATGGCTACGCTGCCCGCTGACAGCGACCAGGAAAATCAGCAGAGGAAGAAACGTCCGACCAAGAGGTAGGATTAACATAGACTGGTCAGCGGCGAGGGTTTCCCTTCTCCCTGCGCGTCGACTCCAATGCTTCAGGTGCATGGAGTCGGGTCATGTGCGCTGGGACTGCACATCGACGGCCGACCGGTCGGAGCGCTGTTACCGGTGCAGGGCGGAAGGATATCGCGCCAGAGGCTGTTCGGCGCGAGTACCTAAGTGTCCGGTGTGCTCGGACCTGGGACTGCCCGCATCGCACTGTGTGGGGTGACCCGCATACTAAGGCCCCGAGACTAATGCGTCTATTCGACGGATGCCTGTTTCGAGGTGAATTCCCCGCTTCGTGGAAAGAGGGGCGGATGGTCCTGCTGCCAAAGCCGGGGTGCTCTCCGGATTCGCCTTCCGCCTTTCGGCCGGTGTGCCCTTTAGACGAGGCTGGCAAGCTGCTGGAGAGAGAGATGGTTGCCAGCCTGGAGACGCATTTGTCCCGGAGTGTTCCCGGACTGCACGACGGTCAGTTCGGCTTCGGGAGAGGGCGGTCTACGACCGACGCTGTTGTAGCGTAAAATTAAGATAAAGACAAGAAACTTGTCAATTTCCGAACAGGAGATCGAGTTCTTTTATTTTTACTCAATTTGTACAGTATTATTTTCGGTTCGCGATGATACACTTTTGATACTTGGGCTAGTTGAGAATTTTTTCAGACTGACTGGATGATTTTGAAGGGAGCATTTATATTCTTTTATTCGTTGAAGTGGGAGAAGGCTTTGCTCGTACTTATCATATATTTCGGAGAACGGCTAGAGTGACCGAATGTCACCCAGGCGGCTGAGAACGGATGCTGACCGGACGGTCACACGTGATAAGGCGCTCGGAATTTTATTTTATCATATGGCTGCTCGAACTTCACCTGTGACATTCCCCCCCTCTTAGATTGAACTTGGTCCCTCAAGTTTTCTTCAAAAGACTTTTGTGGAATCGGACTTGACGTTGCTTGAAAATTGCAGCTGATTTCTCCTCTTCCTCTAGGTGGTATGTGTTGGTTGGAATATAAATGTTGGGTGTCGAGGCCAGGGTGCGTGGGACTGTCGCATTGTGGCTGTTGATTACGATTTCATTTCGGCAGCAAAATATATTGATACATAATTTGTTCGGTATACATTTCCTGATGCATTTGAATACCCCTATTTTGTTTAATCCATATATACCTAGTATGCCTAATGCTATGTACCCTAATATCTGGAGCGTGGTTAGTCCCCAATACTGTATATTTTTGGTTCTATGTTCGAAATTAAGAGTTTCCATCTCGTCGCCTATTTTATCCATCGTGGTTTTATAGCCTTGTAAATTATCTATTATCTTTGATGGTCGCTCGAGTTTATCTAACAGATGAGTGAAACTATCGTTTGTTTTGAGCGGTAGGGTTTTTGTTTTGATTTCGTATTTAACTTCGTTTTTTGTTTCGCCTATACGCATGTGCTCATCTTTGTACAATATATCGCAAGAAGTGTTGGCTCTTATGATGGAAGGCTTGTCAAGTGTTTGCAAGGTATGTATCGTTTGGGAAATTGTGTCTATTTCTATCGGATTTGCCGGTATCGCAACTGCTAAGTTGCTAGCTTTGAGCGGTATAAAGCTAATGTCTTCAATCTTAAGTACAGTTATTTGACAATGTTCAATGTGTGGTTTGAAATTTATTATTTCGCTGCGACAATCGGTTCTCGAGTTTCTGTCATGGATTGGTAGTGTTTGTTTGCATATTGTGGTTCCGTCTCGATTCTTACAAAGTTTGTTGAAGTACTCGATATCAGCGTTTATAAATGAAAGACCTGAGGATAAATATATCTGATGTTCGCCTACTGGAGCCAAAAATACTCCATTTCTTTTAATCGGGATAGGATATACCTGTAATATGTTCCATTCTGTGTTAGAGACTAAAGGTACTATGATTTTGAAAAATATTTTGTCATCTATTGTGAAGATTTTAAGATCACTGATGTCGTGTATGAATTGAAAATGTTCGGTTTTGGCAGAAATCGCGGTGTTGTACATCTGGCTACCTATTGCCTTGGCGTAATTTTCTATGAATTTATCGGGGTCGAGTATTTGTGGGTTAATTATTCCTTGTTTGCCTAATATCATGACGTTAAGTATTTCATCTAATTGGAAGTGTAAAGTTTGCACAGCAGTGTCGACTTTCATGATCATCTTAAGCATAAATCTATCGATATTTGCCTGCTGTTGTTGCTATAATATATCGCTATATAATTTCTCTAAGTGGTTTAGGCTTTCTGAGTTTACAATTTTTCTAATAAGTGCTGTTTGATTAGCTATTATGGTCTTGATTTTATTATTGTCATCGAATAGTTTGTCCATATTCACGTTTATGAGCGTAAGATCGTCATCGTCGAGAGTTCCGAACAGACTTTTCGATACGGAACCTACGATGTTGAGTAAACCTCGTGTGCTTCGGGTATGTGTTAACGCTTTCAAGTGTTTTGCGAGTTGTTTTAGGTTATTGATACGATTTTGTAATCTGTCTAACTCTTCAGCGTATTCTTTGCTGATTGCACGTGAGTCTATTGTTAATTTATATGATTCTATTGTGCTTATCTGCTCGCATATGTCGCTAGTGTCAAATCCTACTATAACATTGTTTTCTACGAATACAGGGTTTTCTTCTAATGGTGTAATATTTATTTGCGCGGATATTATTCCGGCAAAGAGGAGCGTCGACCTGAAAAGTAAGGTTTTAAACGATTACCGTGTATCTTTTGTCTTGAATCAGATAGTATGGAGTACATACTTTATCAATCGTGTATGGTCCTAACCATTCCACATCAAGTTTATGCCTTTTATGATCGTTATGTATTAAAACGGAGTCTCCTTCTTTAAAAACTGATTGAAGTTTTATAATTTTACGTCTTTGGTCGCGCTGATATCGCTGTTTACTTTTGATCAATGTTTCGCGGGCGTGTCGGAGTCTAGAGTCCCATTCTTTTTTGCGGAACGTGACTTCGTCTGCGTATGTGCGTTGGGGATTCTTGGATATTGTGGAGGGAAGATTGGCTGGGTGTCCGAATGTAAATTCGAATGGCGTGTAACCAGTGGAATCGTGTATCATTGTATTATATGCAAGGCATACAAAGTTAAGTTGATCGTCCCATTCCTCATCCGAATTTCGCTGTATCGATTTTAACATGTCTGTTACTACTGCGTGTGTTCGTTCTAAAGATCCGTTACTTTGTGAGTGGAAGGATGTCGTTTTGATATGTTTGATTTTGAACGCGTCTTCGTACTGTTGCATCAAATTAGATATAAAATTCTGTCCGCGGCCAGTTAATATTTTTTTTTTTTTTTGAGCGGAAAAGATGTAAATGTAATGATTCAAGAGTGCGTTCTAAATTGTTTCCGTTTGCTGGGTCTTTAATGGTACGAGTATTAAGTATTTGTTCAGTTCGTCATGTATGGATAGAATGTACTGATTGCCCTTCTTCGTCTTTTTCAATGGGTCTAATAAGTCCATAGCAATTTTATCGTTTGGTTCGAGGGGTGTGTCCTTCAGGAATAATAAAATTCGTTTGATCGCGTTCTTCTCGGTCTGTGTGAAACTGTCGTCGCCTATACCTATCTTCTGGTTTGTATGAATAATTTCGTTTAATTTAGTTAACCATTCGATTCTGTCGTAATTTCCTAGCTCTGTTTTGGATAATTGATAGAAAGATTTACGGTTCGGAGTCATTTTGAGAATTTTGGGTAACGCGTCGGTAGATTTTTCCCAATCGTGATACTTTTTATCGAGTTCTATGTTCAAATTTTCGCGTCGTCTGGTCAGAACATGTATTCTAGATAGTGCGTCGGCTGCAGTATTATTATTTCCTTTCGTATATTCTATGTCGTATTCATATTCTTCTAATTTTAATTGCCATCTCATCAAGCGTGATGAGGGGTCTTTGCAGTTCTGTAGCTAATAGATATTGTCGGAGGCGTTTCACGGCCCATACTATTGCTAAAAGTTCTTTTTCTGTAGTGGAATAATTTCGTTCCGGTGAATTTAGAGTTCGCGAGATATAACAACATGGATGTCCGTCCTGTGATAAGATCGCACCTATACCTTCGTTACTGACGTCAGTCGTTAATGTGAATTGTTTTGCAAAGTCTGGGAATTTTAATACGGGTGATGAACAGAGTTTGTCTTTTAATGTCTGGAATGCTTCCTGGGTTTTATCTGTCCAATGAAATGGTGTCTCCTTTTTTGTAAGTTCGGTCAATGGTTTCACGATTTTGGAAAAATTTCTGATGAACTTGCGGTAATAACCTGCTAGTCCTAAGTAAGATTTGATGTCTGTGGGATTACGTGGCTGTTTGAAATTGCAAACGGCTTCTAATTTTTTGGGATTTGGCTTTACACCTAAGGAATTCACATTTATCCGGCTGTATTTTGAATCCGAGTTCGCGTAAGTGTTGCAATATTATCGCGAAGTTGCTATTGTGCTCTTCAATCGACTGTCGGAATATTATAATATCGTCTAAATACACAAAGCAATGTTTATTTATAAGTCCTCTTAGCGCGGTATCCATCATGCGTTGGAACGTTGCAGGTGCATTCTTTAAACCGAATGGCATTCTATTGTAATGGTAGTGCCCTCGTGGTGTGGAGAATGCTGTGTATTTCTTAGAGTCTGTGTCCATTGGGATTTGGTGGAATCCGGAGGATAAATCGAGGGCTGAGAGGAATTTTGCATTGCCTAGTTGGGATAGTATGTTGTCTATGTCGGGTAATGGGTAATGGGTCTTGGTCAGTTAGCTCGTTTATTTTTCTGAAGTCTATTACGATTCGCCATTTCTGTTTCCCTGAGGCGTCTGCCTTTTTCGGTACTATGCAGACTGGCGAATTGTAAGGGGAATCAGATGGTTCTATGATGTTCTTTTGTAGTATTTTGTCAATTTGTCGTTTAATTTCCTCTTTGTGGCATTCGGGTGGTCGGTAGGATTTTGTGTTAATGACTTTGTTCTGTTTTAAAATTATTATGTGCTTAGTAAGGTTAGTGCAAGGTAAAAAGTCGGTCTCTAAATTGAATACGTCGAGATAAAACAGCAATATCTTTTCGATTGGTTCGCAGAGAGTTTTCTCTATATGCGAGAGTCTGAAATCTAAAAACGACATACTAAATCTTTAAATGTAGAGACTTGATCATATGTATTTGAGTTTTCGATAAGACTGGTTATTTTGGTTGGGCACTCACCGCTATTGATAAAGCATACCGTTGTCGGTTTTCCTTCCAAGTAAACTGTCTTTGACACTGCTTCCTTCGGGGGTACATTGTTTTCCTGTTGCAGTAAAAGAATACTGCCGTCAAGCTTTAGTTCTTGGTTCGAGAGTTGAAATTTGAATTTAGATAGAGCTGGTAAACCGAGTATGTCGTACTCTATGATTGGAAAGTTGTCATCTACTACAAAGAATTCTAGAGTTTTACCGAATAATTTCACAAAGGCGTGTACATTAGTAGTAAATCTAGAGTATCCCATTGAGAATTTTTGTTCTTTTACTTTCTTGGGTTGTAACACACATCTTCTCTTGAATATGTTAATTCCTGCTCCGCTGTCGACGAGGAATTTATGTTGTCGTCCATTGGATCGTAGAAACACTGTGGGTAGTCTTCCTGTTGTGGCGTTAATTCGTAGGTCTGGTCTATTGGTTCCTCCATTTCCTCCTTGCGTGTCTCTATACTGTGGACTCCTGGTGGTCTCGGATATTGGCCGGGTGATCGAAAATTTCTACATTAACTGGAGGCATGTCCGATTTGATTACAGTTGAAGCATGGCATTCGTTCGTCTTGCCGGAAGGTTCTTGGCATTGGATTAGGTGTTGGAGTTGGTTTTTTAATGATTGGGTTGGGATTATTGGTCGATGGTCGTTCCATTGGTCTTGGTCGTCGATTTCGATCTTCTCTGAAGTATCGCTCAATGTCAGTGGCTTTCTTTTTAGCTTCGATGATATTGTATGGTGGGTTGGCGAGTAATACTTGTCCTATTTCGGTTTTTAGGCCTCGAATGAAATCGGTTACGAAGTCTCTCGGCATTCTATCGTTCATTGCTCGTCTAGTAATTTCGTCCGAATATTCATTTATTATACTATACTGTAGCTTATTGAACGCTCTGCGGAACCTGATGATATAACTTTAAACATCTTCGTTGTAGTGCTGTGTTATTTCGCGTAGCTGATCTAGTTGTTCCCGAACGGAGGCTCGGGTGGCTACGTTTCGTCGTAGGGCATCGTACAGTTGTACGTATTCACTAATCCGTATATTGCGGATGGCCATTGCGGCGCTACCTGTAATTTTATCGATCTTAATCATTTAGAGTATGATTGATTGTTCGCTACACATGGCTCGTACTTCATGCACTTCGCGTATGAACTCTGCTACTCCGATATCGTCTTCGCCATTTAGCTGTGGAATACACACTACCGCGTCTCTGGCTCGTAAGCTCGGAGAAGTAAATTGCGATAAACGGTCTTCACCGGAAAGGTGATCGTTAGCTTCTGGTCGAATCGGTGGAGGAGGTCTGTTTCTCGCGGTACTAGGTTCGTCCATGGTAATAAAAGAGCCTAATTCAGTAGTAGCGTCATGTCCTAAATTCATTTTCGAGATATTTTTTCCTAATAGTTCTATCTCTGCTGCACGTTTTTTGTTTTCACTATCGGCCATTTGTTTTGTTTCTTTTATACATTGCGCAAGAAGTTCGATTCGCTCGTTTTGTTTCTGCATAGCGTCGAGTATGGTACGAGTCAACATATCCATAGCTCCGGATGCAGAAGCGATGTTAATGGCTTCGATTTTTTCTTTTCGAGGTGTGGACATGATTTTAATGGAGTTTATTGAATTTGAACTATCGTTGTTAATTGAAGTCGAAATGGTTGAGCAACAGTAACGTAAAAATGAATCCAGATTTCCAGCTTACCGTAGTAGCTATGGTCGTTGAGGAGCCTCTGGGGTGTTTCCTCTCTGGTTGGTTCTAGATCCCGAATCCTGAGTCCTGAGACGAGTCCTCTCGTCTAGTTTCACCGTAGTGGAACGTTGAAAGTTGCTGCTGGGCTTCGTAGTAACAAAAATTCATAGTCCGCTGATCCTTCGATCTTCAATGATGCGCATACACCGAAATCGTAATTTCGTTTTCACTGAACCGAATGGATCCTGGCAGGATCGCCAAAATGTAGCGTAATAATTTATCAAATTATTACAAAGTGTCGATCTCAAAACAGGAGATCGAGCTCTTTATTTTCACATACTTATACAATAAAATTTTTATTATATTCGAGGTTCACAACGATAAGGTTTTGGGTAGGTTTTGAGTATTGCCATGTCCCATTGTCCATGGGAGGTCTACGTCGATGGACATTGTTTTATGCATGCGGGAACTGGGAACTATTGAGAAGACCCCCAGCATGGATATCTCCGCGTACTGCGGAAGGATCCAGGACCTGTATGATAAGTTGTCCAGTGTAGGTATAAGAATTGAGGACCACGTTATGGCATGTTTCCTTTTGGCCGGCCTCGTGGCGGATCCAAATTACGCGACGTACATCAGAGCAACAAGGATCGATAAGGATCTAACCGCGAGAGTCGTGAAATCCGATCTTCTACTCGAAGAAAGAAGCATCGCATCGAAGAAAAGCTGTGAACACTGCATGTCACATAAGGAACCTATGCCCATCCGCTGCTATCGGAGACAAGATCCCATTGGAATTATGGAAAAGTAAGGGATGCGACTTCCACGGGGAGATCAACAGACTGAGAGTATTTGGGCGCAGAGTCTAGTACCTGAGAAACCCAAGCGGAGGAAAATTTGATAGCAGGGCAGATGAAGGGATATTTGTAGGTTACGACCGACAGGTCAAGGGTTATAGGATCTACCTGCCAAAAACCACGAAAGTAATAATATGTTGTCATGTCAGGTTCGCGGGAAATGTGTTTCCCTACAAGAGTGTTAAGATGGATACGAGTAACATAAAAAGGAGATTCTCCGAATAGATATGGGACGTAGAAGATTTTGAACTTGGAAGGGGAGTTGACTAGACTGACGTTGAAACTCAAAGTGATGGCGAAAACAATGAAGGGGAGACTGACTATTTCATGGACAATTTAACGAATGAGAATAATCGGGGGGAGGTTTTGAGTGTACCAACTGTGCCCAGGAGGTCGGCAAGATTACATAAGCCAAAGACGTGTGACAGTTGGGCTCATGTTGCCACCGTTTGCAAAACTTAAAGCATGTGTGTATCTGTGAATGTGTACGAAGCACTGAGGGGGCCAGATGTTCAAAAGTAGACTGATGCAATAATGAAGGAGTTAGACAATCTAAAAAAATAAAGATGCGTTGGACATTGTGCAAAGACCTTTGAACAAAAATATTATAGTCTGTAAGTGGGTGCTTGGCATAAAGAGAGACCCTGATAGATATAAGGCTAGACTTGTAGCTCGGGGATTCTGGCAGAGACCTGGAGTAGATTATTCAGAAACCTTCAGTCCAATAGTAAAGCACAGAACTCTAAGAATTCTGCTTGCTCTGTGTGCAGAGAATGAGCGGGGTTACGAGCATATCGATGTGGAGTGTGCATATCTCAACAGTCTGCTGGATAAGGATATATACATGGAGCAACCAGAATTTTTTAAAGTTCCAGGAAAAGACAGGACTCAATATGTGTGCGAATTCAAAAAGAGCCTGTATGGACTGAAGCAAGCCGGGAGAATGTGGTTTAGGTACATTAATAGTATTTTGAAAGGTATGAGTCTGAATCCATGTATGAGTGATCCGTATATGTATGTGAATGCGTCTAAAGATCTGATTGTAGCTGTGTATGTGGATGACATTATTGTGTTTGGAACGAAGGATAGGATTGAAGTGTTCAAAACCAGAATTAAGGAGAAATTAGATGTTAGGATGCTGGGTACCGATACTCAATTTCTATCCATCCACCTGAGTAAGCCAAACAGTGCCAGTGTCGCATTTGATCAATTCGTACAGATAGGTCAAATGCTGGATCTGTTTGACATTGCTCATGAGGTTGGAGTGTCAACGCCGCTAGCTAAGAAGTGTGAAGCCGGTTTTGACAGTGAGTATGGTGAGTCTTTCGATAATAAGTTGTACGAACAACGTGCTGATGTCGCGTGTGCAATAGGGAAATTAAGCCAAAGATGCGCAAATCCGACTGTACCCGATTGGAAAGCAGTGAGGTGGATTTTCAAGTACCTGCTAAAAGCCAAAAACTTGAAGCTAGTGTACCAAAGGACAGGACAACCTTTGAAGGTGTTTTGTTCAGACTTTGCGGGCTGTACGGTAGATAGGAAATCTAGGAGCGGGTATGTCTTCATACTCGCTGGTGGTGCAATATCTTGGTTATCCAAGAAATAACCAATTATAGCTTAATCGACATGCGAAGCGGAGTTTGTAGCGATGCAAGAAGCAGCAAGGGAAACTGTGTGAATTTCCTTACTGTTAAATAGAGTTAAGACTCAATATTTTACCAAAGCTATGGGGCTTGTAGACACTACGATCAAAGGGGAGTGTTGAGAAAAGATAAGTTGGCATGATCGCTAGTTACTGCAAGCTAAGTTAGAACGACTTCTAACGACGCTCTTTTGTCTTAGAAGTCGACCACATGTTAATAGACTAAATTAATCTAACTAAATTAATCTAAACTAAGTTATCCTGAGTGTTAAGACGTGTTGTGCAAGGCGGAGAAATATAGAGAGAAAAATCGAATCTGTGTGAATCGATTAATTATCAACCCCAAACCTACATCAATTAACAGTAATTGTATTATAAACCTGTTTCGATAATAACATTTTAATAAACGGTGACTCTTAACTAAAACTTTTACAACACTATTCCGGGTGATAACCTTGACAATATATCAAAAAATTGTCGAAATCAAAAGTGACCCGCATCTTGTGAATATTTCACAAAATTCTTTTATCTGCATGATACTGTGCTACTGTGTTTTATTAGTTGCTATTATTAGTATTTAGTATACATTGCGCTGCTACTATACTATCTCTTTATAACAGTTATTAATTCGTAAATTTTGCATCAAAGTGAAAAATACAATTAATTATAATTGCTTCACCCATAAGCGAAAAAAGTAGACTTATAAGAGTTTAACTATGTATATTCTTATTCCAGTTTTGGAAAAATTGAATACAAAATGTAATGGAAATTTGATGTCTAAAAAAGGTTTATTTATTTGTTACGTTTTTGTTTGATTCGTTTTGGTTGTGTTGCCGTTAATTTTTGAATTTAGATTAAATGCGTTGTCTGATGTTTAATGCGATTGGCAATTAAACTCCACGTTTCGGCTAACCTGCTACGCGCAGGAGTACTGGCACGGGAGAGAATCAAAGTTGGTGAAAATGAATGTTCGCTTAATCCTATTATATTATTAGACAAATATTCTCCACAACAAATGTTTATTCTAATTCTAATTGGGTATTGACAGAATTGTCGTTGAGATTTCGAATACTCGAAGTTACAATCGTTTGCGATACGTTTTCACTCTTATTAATTACAAGATTTTAATTTAATTGATTTTCAATAATTTACAAATTGACAAATACAAATACGTCGATTAACAAAACTGACAAGAACTGGGAACTAATGAAACAAAGAACTAAAAGCTAAAGAACTAAAGGACTACAGAACTTAAGAACTAAGAGCAAAAAACTAAGAGCTAAAGGAACTAAGAGCTGAAAAACTAAGGAACTAAGAGCTGAAAAACTAAGGAACTCAAGAATTGAAAGGCAAAGGAACTGAGAAATTAAGAGCTAAAGGAATTGATAACTAATCGCTATGAACAAAGAAATTACTTGCCAAGAATTGGGGAACTGATCGCCAAGAACCAAGGGATTAATCACCAAGAACTGAGGAACTAATCACACAGAACTGAGGAATTAACTACTCTGAACTAAGGAATTTCCTTCTTCTATGTCGCTTATTTATATTTAGATCCATCGCCATGTGACGGGTTATTCCGTGGGGGTTGTGAGGCTCGAATTTGGTTTCTATACAAATTGTTAAAATTTATTTAAATTTCAAATTGGAACGCTCACTCGCGCTATTGGTAGTTTTAGTCTACGTTACGGCGCGTGCGCAGCGCGGGACGTGACATATTCATACAGTTTTTGGAAAATAAAAAGATTGAGGACATATTTGTGAAGAACTGTTGCTTTTTATTGTTTTATCATGTTGTCATTGTTTCACATTTTCTGTCACTTTTCATATTATAGGGAATAAATTATATTAAAACATTTAAGGCAACGTATAATAAATATCTGATGATTAAGATCCATGCTACTTTTTATATTAATGTTTCAGATTATTGGGATTGTCCTCTGGAGAAGAGAATCTCTATAACAATAAGTAACGAATTATGTATTGGTAATGCTTCAGATGTCGATAACAGAGTATCCCATTTGATTTCATGTTCTAACATGTAGCATCTAGTATGTCGAGGTAATAAAAAAGACTATACGGTAAAAAATAAAGAAGAACATAATTCTCTCCTTTGAAAATTAGTCTATGTTGAAATTAAAAAACATTAAATTATAGTTGTTCAGTCATATGTTATCTAATATTATCTTGTAAAATTCGTTACTCAAACAAAAGCTTAAAATGCAAAAAAGTAACTTTGAATAAAAATTTCTGCAATTTGTTTTCTTCTTTTTAACGTTTTAAGAAACTTTATTAATATACAGGGTGGTTGGTAGCTGGTGGTATAAGCCGAAAGGGGGTGATTCTACGCGAAAAAAGAAGTCGAAAATATAGAATAAAAATTTTTTTTTAATTTTTTTTTTTTTTAATTTTTCCATCGAGACAACGATCTACAGTAAGATCCGTTATAACGAGACGTGATAAAGTGCACGCGTACCGAGCGAAAATTCAAAGCCGATTTTCTCGAAAACAAAGCCTCAAACGAAAAATTTTTATTGTATATTTTCGACTTCTTTTTTCGCGTAGAATCACCCCTTTCCGCTTGTACCACCAGTTGCCAACCACCCTGTATACGCACAATCTTTTATCTAACATGGCAGCTGTCGTGTATTGTTGTGTATATTATCGTACAATTATCTGCCAATTATAACATTCTCCAATGAAAAATAGAGATTAATTGATCTTAATGAAATCAATTGGTGTTGGTTGATTTATTGTGAAAATCACTTACTCCACCAATCCGTATCGAAGTGCCGATGAATTTGACGTGACAACAGCAACTAGATGGAAACCGAAAATGCTGGTAGGCAACCGAACCATCGTCCTCTAGGCCTAGGAGTTGATTATAAACGAACTTTTGTTTACATGTGGTTTCGTAACCCATTGGTATGCCATATTTTATGCTGCAGCGTTGGCCTTCATTACTATAAAAAAGAAATGGTTTAAAGATCATTTTTAAAGTGCAAGCGTTTTCCCTAATTATCAATTTGTTTTATAATGAAAGTACCAGCCAGTAACTAAAGTCTATCGAAACCTATATCAATTTTACGAATTTGGTTAACATATTTCCAAAAAATGATGTAATTATACATTTAGTTTACAAAAATCATAGAACGAAATTATATCAGAAATTGCAAAACTTTGAACTTTATTAATGTTAAGAAGAATGCAAATGTTTACGGTGGACTTATAAAATATTATTATAATATTAAATCTATTTTACTTATAATTTTATGCAAATATAACAAGTGTACGCACTCTTTCCAGACATTGTATTTTTTATTCTTTTTACTTTCTTTTCATCTTAGGTTAAATTGTTATACAATTTTAGTGCTGAAAGTATTAACATTCGTGACTGACTGCATGTTTTGCATGAGAAGCTTTAACACATTAATAGAAATTGCATTGTTGTATCGATAAAAATACCTTGACTTGGTTCAAGATACCTTTTTCCTTCGCGTACTGCCTGGAAAAGTATAATTACATGGATAAAACTATAGCTATAGTATAATAGTGAGAATAAAATAAAACATGTATAGACATTATCTTTTCTACGTTTAATCTTATAAAATTATTGAAATTGTAATAAGCAATCAATCAAATTCTAACATAATCTTAAAGTCTTTATCCTCGAGGATACGCATACCTCAGATTGAGGACCACTGATCTAGGGTATTCAATAATGAAATTGACAAAAATAAGATTTTCAGTAATTATGTATTCCCATTATTGTTGTCTATGCAATTCAATCTGTTATAATATTCTACTTCCTATATACGTAGTAGCAATACATATTATTACATAAAGCTGTTAGCATTTTGTGGCGTGAAAGAAATAGAGTGAAAAGGGGTTAGTGAAACATTTCTTTCATCTAGACAACAAAATATATACCTACATGCATTTTTCTATACGTACTCCCTGTTTCAATTCTTCGTTGTTAAGAATATACTTCCACTCGTTGTTCATATTTTCCGCCGTTTTCGGAAGGACGACGTGCTCCTGACATTATATTGAAATTATTGCATTATGAAAGATACAGATAGAAATCGAATACTAAATTATACTTACAGATGATGCACAGAACGATTCTGTCTCAATAGAATCTTCTCCTAGCCTGGGTTTGAGCATATCTATCTGAAAGTAAAACCAAATTTGGAAAATACAATAGAATATGTCCATTATTTTCGGATATTATGTAGATTTATAAAAATAAAAGAATACAATAATTTATAGGATTTAAGAAAAAGATAAGATAAAAGTGCTAGAAAAAGACAAATTAGTATCGGAAAAAATTGAAGAACATGATAAATCATATTTATTATATTTTACAGCAAAGCAGCTTTAAAATTCAATTAATTATCAGTCAATCTTCTATTATTAAAATTCTCTCTGTATTTTTTGTGGGTTTACGTATTTCTTTTTTTTTAAATCCATTTTAAAGTTTGCAAAATATTAGGATTTTTTAATTTCTACTCATAATGTTGAAACATTATTTGTTTTGATATAATAGTTATATTTTTGGTTTCTATACAGCTTCGTCAACCTAACAGCTATTTAAAAATAACTAACATCTTTGAAATTAACATATTTTCATTTCCAATTATATCATTATAACATTCTCCTGTTTTATTGTAAGATGACATTAAAATCAGAAAATCGACAAATATGTACTTATCATGTCTTTTTCCTATAATCTTCAATTAGAAAATGAAAATACTTTTACAAAAATGGATACCAACCATGTCAACAGAAGTATAATTTACAAGATGTGGATTTTTGGCAATGATATCTTTCACCAAATTCGTAGGATAATTTGGAACATCTTCACAGTAGCTTTGCCCTTTGCAAGAAGGTATTACTGATCCCACCCTCGGTTGTATCGGTGCGGTATGATCATCAAGAAATGCGATGTTACCATTTTCTAATATTGTTCAACACATGGAAGAAAAAAGAAGGGAAGACGTTAAATAAAGTGTTGACGTTCTTCCCTAACTAAAAATAAAATAGGAAAAAGTCTTTAATTTTGTTAAGAAACAAACTAGCTGTGTTCATCTTCGTCAAAGATCTGGTTTCTCCCATTGCATTGTTTTGATTTAGAGGCCACTTCCAACTTCCTGATGGAGCAGCGCGGGGTTCCTCATACGATCGACGAGAATCACTGTGAGCACTGTTGAAGACCTTTCAAAAAATAAGATACATTAAGTTTGTAATGTTTCTGACTTTACGAATTCCCAGAAAACCTGATTTCCTTTTTTTAGAAACACTTTTTTTTAGAAACAATATACTTATGTTTATATTTATAAGCATAGTTTTAAATATTTTCAGTGACAAAAGAAAATTTAAAAAAGGATAGTTTATTGTTTCTCAATTATTAATATTAAAATATTCCTTAGAAATTTTCATTCATATTGATTAATCATTAAAACTTAAAAATTGAATGATTCAAATTGTACTTTGAAATTTCTTAAAACTTCTACGTGCTAAAACTGCAGAGACGGTCGCTGGTTCAAGTCGTAAAAGCAATTTGCCGAATCAACATATTGTTTCAATCAACAGCTTTGTAATCTAACTATCCAATTCAGTCGGCTTATTGCAATTATTTGGTTCGAATGTCAAAAAATTTTTAATAGTTAACTCAAAGAAATATTTAGAACAGAAATATATCCATGCTAACAGTGATTTTTTCGTATTTTCTTCAAACTTAAAAAATTTGGTCAATAACAGAGAGACATTATTCCACTACTAATAGACACTAGTCCAGAATGATTCAATGAATGCAACAACAAAAGATTAGAAGCTATCACGAAAAGTATTACTACGATCAAATTTAAACTATCAGAGCGAGAGATTCGTAAATTTCAGGATGCAATTCTTTTAGCCTTTGAAAAACATTATTTTTTATTAATTATTCATTGTAGATTCATTGTAGATTCATTGTAGATTCATTTTTTCAAATGGTCGAGGACATTAAAATTTGTAAGTTCTTTTATCTAAAACAAATATCATTCAATTAAACCTTTCAGAACCAACATAAAATTATTTTTTTAAATTAATTATTAATAATAAAAACATCTTTTTGAGCGATTTTGTAAAAAAATTTGTCTTAAGAAGTATAACGAAGGTATGAAAGCACATATATATGTTAACTAATAACTTTGTATAAAGTTATTGTAAGTAGTTGGTAACCTAACCCCAATTTATTAAGGTTTTTTTTCATGTTACTTACCAACAACAAGACAATTGCAACATTAAATACAAAAACTATGGTCTGATGTTCCTTCATCTTATACTGTCAGATAGCTTTTCTCTTTTTCCTAAATGATTTCTTTTTCCTTTTGTTTCCTAAAATACAATACTTTAATTTTAACGAGAGTTTGATTTCGCTCGACCAACTTTCTCTATTATTCGATATACGTATATATGTTGCGTGTCCAATGATGATACATACTGCACTTGATACCCGCCGAATCAACGGCTGGAAGTTCGGATGATAACTGCTAACGACACTAAAATGAACTTGTGCTCGCCGTAACAAGTTATTTCTGTTCTGTCTAATCACTCAACCAGACTCTAGTGTAAGCAACACCTGATAATCGAGTGTTGAGCAACGAAACTAGTAACACGTCCAGCTTTTTGATTACTGTTGGCTATCAAAGTTTATAGTGTACTCTGTACTAAAAGCATCAGATCCAATCATAGAGCTTATACTAATGGAGGGGCTTGCTTATATGGCAAGCATAGGCAAATCAGTACCAGGAGAATCAACAGGGAGGTAGATATGTTGTCGTAACTGCGCCCTTCTCTCTCCCACTCCGAGTTTTTCTCTTGTGAAGATAAGACGCACAATAATATCTTCTATATATTATAGTATTATATTAATAATATATAATAATACCTCCTATATATCGAATAACAAAGCGTATCAAATACGGAAACCTCCGATAATTGACAAAAAAGAATCTCTGGATAATTGCATCGTCGTTATCCCCACTACTAGGAGGAGATTCCCCTCGACGCATCATGGAGCTCGACTGGTTATCACAGTCGATTACTGTAATATGATCCAACGCCAGATATCGCTAAGACAATGTATGTAAATACCAATTCAAAAGTGAAACATTTTTATTTTTGACGTTTTTTAAATTAAACTTCTACTAACGTAGTTGTGAGATATTTCTGGTTAAAATAAAATCAAACACGATATAGTTTGAATTATATTTATTTATTCATATTTATTATCACTTATTTAATTATCTTTTATTAAGTAAGCAAACATGATTCAAATTATATTGTGTTTGGTGTAACAAACATATTGGTAAAAGTTGCATGGATCATAGACAAATTAAAAATAAAAAATTGTGAATTTTGAATTAATAATCTCACTTTATCGCCTTCAACGGCTTTAGAGCCTTTAGCGTTTAGAGCCTGAACGCGTCGACTCTCAGTACCTTTTTCCTCTTTGATTTGTTCTTTCTACGTTCGGCATATCTAAGATGTCAGTTTCGAGGAATAGAATCATTTCTACCTGTTTATTTTGGCATTAAATGTACATATACTCAATATGTTTGACCAGACATTGTCATAGGAAACATTTTCAAATTACAAAGGAGACTTGAATTGCTAAGTATTATATTGACATAAAATATTTTTATATTAAGAAGATTATAACAATAAATAACACTAAAAAACCAAGTAAAGGGAAAATGAGAAAACTAATATTGTTTCATAATAAATAAATGTAAAATAAATTATTTTTAAATTTAATAAAACGTAGGTACTGTATTTAATTCAATCTTCTCAACAGTTTTAATATTTCTTAAATATTCATTGTGTTATTTCTTAAGATCGTAGATGTTTTTACCATATCAATAATAATATCGTGCCAGTAATAATAATTCTTGATTTTATTTATTGATTTTAGTATTATTGTCATGTATTTTTTTTAGTTACACAAAAAGATTTAAACAAATGATCAAAAAAACCTTTAATAACTTTCAGTAATTTAACAAATAAAATACAATTTATCTGGTCGCATAGTTATGGATATATGATCATATAGCCACAGTTCTGACAGAAAAATATCTTTCTCTCTCTCTCTCTTTGTCGATTCCCTCGGCGCATTCCTGGGCCTCCATAAGCTCTATTGCTCTGATGCACTACCGGTTCTCGATCAATTCTGCACCAATCACAGTGCGGATCTCGTGATCGTCGCCAGTATCTACCACCTTACAGTGACTATATCGAGTGTTACTCCCTTCTACCTTCAAGTTGAGGATGCCTGGATTGGATTCCGCGAAACCCTAGTCGCCGAAATACCATAAATATTTTTTTTATTTATTTGTTGAAATTACAATCAATTCTCACGTTGAGAAATACCATAAATATGGCCGATCTTATGGCCTTTCTTATAAAGTACCTACTTGTCAATTCCGTTATTTTGACCGTACAAGTATCAAATCAAACCGTGCAATTTCCCAACATCTTATTCCAATTAAATAGTCCGTTCTCGTTTTAAGAGACGTAACAGAATAAGTGGAAAGATTTTCTGGAAAGAATATACATTTGTTTTTAAAAGAGCGCCAATCATATTGTATTAATTAATTATAAAAATATTAAATATTAATAAATAAATTTAAAATAATATGAAAAGAACATACTCGATATTGCAACTATACATCGCTATATGTCGCGCAAAACAATCACCAATTCTGAATTTTTCGAGACTTGTGTGGATTCACGTGTCATTAACATCCGCTTCTTTGTCTTGATCTCTGGTGTTAGAATCCGTTTCCAGAGACAACTGTTCACCGTAACCAAATATTCATTTTTTTATCTACGTTACATAAGATACCAAAATAAGCCATGAATCATTTCTAAAATCCGCAACAATGAAAATTGTCGCAGACAGTTTTCTATTAAGGAAGTTGTTAAAAAGTTTGTTATCATTTGCAAAAATTAGAAAGTTATTTAGCAAGCTTGAGGAGTTCAGCATAACTCTTCTCTATGTTTGTGGTTTAGAACACTCCAGTATTTTTGATTTTATACCATTTAATACATTCCAATTTTTTTATCCAATTATCATTTTTATCAATGTGATGCTCATTTTATATAACATGATCAATTTTTCATGTTACATAACACATACACGATGCTGACACGATGATACATAGATGATACATGATGCTTATTGTGACTGTATCTGTAATTATATTGAGGAAAAATTATATTGAATATAATAGTGAAACAATTATCCGCAATCTAGGTATTATGTGTAGAGTGAAAAAATTTGACAAGGTTAGTTTTCCTTACGAATCTTATGCACTGTTCTTGCACAAGTTTCACGTATCTTAATTTTTTGTGACCTAGAATTGACCTTGATCGACTATGATTGACTATAATAGTTGAATTCATCTTGACGTGAACTATATTTATGTGAATTAAAAAATATTTAAAATTAAAATATATAATTACATTTAAAGGAAGGTAATGACCTTTATATGTTTTTGATCCCTTCATGTAAAAGGTCCAATTACATGAAAAGTTGTGGCCCTTAGAATACTTAGATTTTCATAAGAACATTTTCTTATATCACCAATATTTTCGACAATATCCCACTGTCATGTTTTACGTGCCTCACCCTGCATAACATTTTGTTCAATTATAATATCCAGCATAACGAATCCTCAACGATATACCTTTGCCACCCGAGGTTTATCCTTGTTAGTTAAGGTTACGAGGCCTACTACTAACATTTTCTGTAGCTCCTAACGTTAACCATATGTCGAAACATTCTCACAACAGTCTATTTCTTCCGGTATTTCTTTCAACAGTCTATTTGCTTCGGCAAGCAGCGTAATTAACAACACTAGATTTGCCTCTGGAGCTTCGTAGCCGCTCTCCTCAGATTGATTCGTAACCATATAATAGGACATATGATGACATGATTACGTTGTTTAAATTTGAAACAAATATGAAAATGTATATGAAAGTTCTATAAGTATCTATTGCTAGCGTACACTTCACAAAAATCACAAAATTGCTTAAACAGTCAATTATCTACTATATTAATAAATCATACATATACATTATATACATACATTATATACATTTATATACATGTCGGGGAGGTGACAGCCGTAGGGTTGTGGGCGTTTGATAAATCTTCATTGGAACTGGCCATCGTCGCGGTATAACAAAGGGACGGTTGGCTAACACGAGTATGGATAGTACAGGCTTGACAATCAACCATGGCGGTTGAACACTCGCGATACTAGTGATATTGGTCTTAGGTCCAATAACGAATCCGCGGCCAACGGGATGATAGATCTACTTGCGCGATACACTAACTCAAGCGTGTAACACTCACGAACCGTAAGGCGTTACTCCTCGTCAATGAGATCGCAAAGGGAATGCATCTCCGTCCCGATGATGCCACCGAGGAAAACTATGATGGGGTGTGTCTAAGGACGCGAGATCATCGGATTCGTCGAGGACAACCTTCGTTCAGAAAGTAAGAGAAATTGCCGTTGCTGCTAATTGGTCAATTTCTATATCGGTGGTTAGAAAAGGATGCTAGCCGCCCTCGAGAGAAAGTTTCTAGTGGGAGACGTCGTTCGTTAAAAAATAGGTTTCCTCTATCTTCTCGTAGTTGGGACAAAGACTGTTTGTCTGTTTGAAGGACTTTAGTTAGCTAAATCTTAAGATTTATAACGGGCCCTCAGGCTAGACGAACATGTACTGCGGAAACGCATCGACATCTGGCAATCATCTTACTCGAAAAATAGGGTCTGCGTTTGGCGAGCTACGGGACAGAGACCGTTGGAATGTTTACTGTCGAATGTTGCGGCTATTTCCTTTTTCAAGAGAGCTATAGAGTTACTCCATGCCTTTGTTAGACAAAGCGTTCATCCCGTACCCGCGGCAACGTTCGGCGACTGACTGTCGCCCCGAGCCCAAGTTTATTATCACAAATCGCAAACAAGTACAATGATAGCAAATCGCTTAATTACAGCTGTAACCTTTAATTACAATTCTACGGATTCTCCGAAGTTCCAGGGAAGGTCTCCGGTGTCCTCTCATCTCCGACATACATTTATATACATTTTCAGATCAGCTTCAAATTATATTAATATAAAAAGCATAGCGGTGTCTCATTATAGTGTTAATGAAATTTCAAAATATTTCATATAATACACCTAATAATATAGTCACAAATATTTTCTATGTGTAAGTATTTCTAAATTTTGGTAAGCAGTTTCTAAATTCAGGTATTTTCACGAGTCACTGAATGTATCTTATCGAGAATGCAATATGATAAAAAAATGATAATTGTTCATTTTTTCACACCAATTTTTTCTCCTAAAATTTATGTATTTTTATCGCTTGCTTTGTGTTAGAGTTTATCTGTTTCTGGGAAGTTGATCGTTTGTATTTGGGATATACTCCTTCAAGGATTAATCAGAGCTGTATTCTTTATTATTACCTCCCTACTTTCGAAACTATCTTCCTTCAACGTAGTACCATGATATTGCCTCGAGTGGACAGTTTCCGGCTCTCTGCTCGCCTTCTACCAATTCCGAAGGCTCGAGTTCTAGACAGATCTATTCTGATCATTTCGTCGTCTACTCCAAATCAGATATCTATCTTGATGCTTTTTGAACTGAAAATCAGAGTGAATAATTTCTAAAGAAAGCAATTCTGCGCGTTTCTTTTAATGGTATTATAAATAATTAAACTTTTTTCTTTGTTTTCTTGGCGTAAAGTATGTCCCGTAAACTTGAGGGTTGGATAATGAAATAAAATAGCTGAGTCGTAACACAACTATTAATTTTGTTTTAGTTAAACTTTATTACGAATTCAGCAATCACAACAGAATACATGCTGAATTAACATAAATCACAATTCACTCCAACCACGTTATGTAAAACTTAGTTACAATGATACGTTAAGTACGCGACTGTTATAAGGGTGGAGACCGATAAAGATATTCTAAGAACTATTCGAAGGATACAGAATAAGTGAAGTTTTACTGACGATACTGTGTCTGAGGAAAGCTGGGGTGGGTGTGTTTAAGGACACGGGTCTATCGGATTTGTTGATGACAATTTTGGTTAAGGAAGTGAGGGCAGTAGGCACCGTCTCCGATTGGATAATAAGACGGTTAGTGGACCAGGAACATACCAGACGTGAGGAAAACCAACTTTCCGTGTTAACCCGTAGTAAACAATAAACGTAAAAGGAAATCTAAGACAAAAGATACTCACTTGGTCTGAAGGACCTTAACTATGAAAATTCCAAGACCCCTGGTGGGTACTTAAGACTATTGAAGGTACGCACCAAGAATATGCAGACATCTGGGTGCCATCTTGCCCGCGGTGTGTAGCCTGGTCTCTGATGTGAATTGACGTTACAAGTACAAAGGTTTTAAAAGGGATATTTGGAAAAATTTTGTTTTTGATAGTTATAATTATGAAGCCTAGTTTGAAAATGTTTTGTTTAATTGAATTAGACACACTGAAATTACTTGGTCCATTCAATTTTTCAGTTAAATTACCTTATTTTTTACTATCTGTTTCTTTATCTTTATCTTTGTACTTTCATTTGGTCTTTCAGGCAGTAACAACGTTGACAGAAATTATACAAGAAGCAGCATGGGCAACTATAAGGAACAAAGAGCAAGCTGAAGAATTCTCCAACAACCTTTGTAACACATTTACTCTATTCTGTAAAATTAACAATAATAACTTCATATATCATTCAGACGTAGATGCGCATAATACCAGTACCTCAACTGGCAAGCACCACACCATACCTAATACAGCAGCACAAGAAATTAGGATCATAATGAAGAAAACAAACAACAATAAAGCACCAGGAATCGACCTAATCAATGGTAAAATCTTGAAAACCCCAATTTTAAAAATCTAATATTCTAGAAGCTAGCACAGATCATAATGTTACCTAAGTCAGGCAAAAACCCACACCAAACTGCATCTTACAGACCAATATCACTAGTTCCTGTGTTTTCCAAAATACTAGAGAAAATAATATACCATCGCCTAAAACCAACAATAGCACAACTAAAAGCAACAAATGCACAGGATCGTCAACGAAATTTTACTAGCAATAGATAAGAAACAATATTCTATAGCCCTCTTCATGAACACTGAGAAAGCATTTGACAAAGTGAACCATAAAAGCCTCTTACAAACAATCAGAAAATATTTCCTGGAACAAATTCACCACTTACTTAAATCATACCTAAACAACAGAACCTTTATAGTAAAAATAAAGAATGCATATTCTGAAGTTAAAGACAGCAAGGCAGGGGTACAGTAAGGAAGCGTCTTAGAACCAATATTATACAAACTACACACGACCAACATACCAACAATTACCAACAGCAAAATATTGACATTTGCGGACAACACGCCTGTCTAGTCAGGCACACTAATCCAGAAACATCAGTCACATTAGTACGAGAGCATATCACAAAAATAGAAAAATGGCTACAAGATAAACAAATAAAAACAAGCCCCAAGTAAATGCAACCATATTACATTTACACTACAAAAACGGAAACCACCAAATATCCAATTGAATGGCACGCACATAACACAAACAAGGCAAGTTAAATACCTATGACTCCATTTAGACACACAACTTAAATGGAAGCAACATACTAAATCAATTATATACAAAATACGGATAAAAAGAAGACAGATGTAATGGCTAACTAGTCGAAACTCTAAACTCAGCACGGAAAATAAACTAAAAATTTACAAAACGATAATAAAACTAATTTGGACGTACGGAATACCATTCTAGAGGACAGTAGCAATGAGTCACATAAATAAACTAGAGTCGCTACAATGGAAGATACTCAGAACTATAGCCAACGCCCCATGGTATGTCAAAAACGAGGATATACGCAAAGACTTAAAAATATCAACGGTCAAAGAAGAAATCAGCAGGTACGCAAAAAAGAACAAGGAAAGAACGGTAACATATCCAAACCAGCTGGTTGGTGAAGCGACCAAAACTCTCATAAAAAGAATACTAAAGAGAAAATACCCCACTGACCTCATTGAGAAAATAAAATAGACAAACTCGAATCTGGTATCCCGCTGAGGGTAGCCATCCACATGTTATTTAGCAATAAAAAATTTAGCTAGAAAAATTTACTGAATGTCTAGTTGGACAAATTGTGAAGTACAAATTAAATAATAAAAGAAATTTGTTCTTTCTTCAATCAGTTTCCAACTCATCTTCTTTACTGTACGTTTTCTCCTGTTGATCAGATTCTGTCTTTTTATCATCAGTTGCACTATTTGTTAAGAAATGATATTCGCTCGGCTCATTTGGATTATCTTCTTCCTTGATTTCATTACCTGCACTTTCCGTTATCTCTGACAAAGTGTTTTCTTCTTGTTATCGATTCCTTTCGACCTGATCCTTGTAACTACAACAATATCTCTTTCATTTCTTTTCACAACTTCATGTTTCATCATCATTTTTCTCGTATTCTTCATCTCCGGCTCCGATAATTTGCAACATAAATTTAAGCTTAAATCTGTTACTACTAATTTTCCAATAACTTTTCTGAGTAGTCTTCGACGCTTCAGTGATCATGAAAATATTCATAAATCGAAAGCTACGATTTTTCGTCCTACCACTAAGGAGATGCAAAGGAAACATTCAATATCGACTACATCTCTTATTCGGCCTTTCAATCAGTGGAGACTGCAAAGGAAGCAGGCGTGAATTCTACGTCTCCCCCGTCTTCAATAGGACGAAGATGCAGAGGAAGTACCTACGTGAATCCTGCGTCTCCCCAGAAAAATCGTAATCGAAATCGCACTGCGTGTAAAGCCCAGTTAACGCGGAAATGATATATTGGATTTGAAAACCCTGAGAATGTAAGTATGTTAGATCAATGCCAACAAAAGTTAGAAAAAGTTTACGGAAATTTGGAAAGAATGCAATCTGACATCGAATCATTAAAAGGCAATATCGAAACTGAGACGGAACGTGCAGTCTTCGGAAGTGCAAATTTCAAATCTAACTTTGATATAAAACAACGTAAATGTTTGTTAGAACCGTCTACAGACCTGCGAAACTCTCCAACGATTAATAACATAAAATCGATACTACCCGAAATAAAAATTAAACCATTAAGATTATGAAAATTATACCATTCAAATTACATGGAATAAAATAGGTTTTACGACATTTTCCACGATTTAATATATAACAATAAGCGATTACCGACTGCCCATAAATTCCACCGCTTAAGTCCGTATCTACAAGAGGACGCGGCAACAGTCATTAAAATCTGGAACGAAACAAAACAAAATTATTTCGTAGCGTATTTATTAGTATTATTATTATATTTAATGACTATTTTAATTTCATTAGTATTTTAATTATTAATGTAGTATCTCTTACAAAAAATATTTGATATTATTTGATAATTAAGGAAATGTTTAACTAAGAAACATTTATCTTTCGAACACAAACATATCCAAACACATACGCGCCATGATTAAAAGATCGATACGTTGTAAAAGTTCTCTTCAATGCGGTCCGGAATAAAGTAAGCAATTCGTACAAAGGAACGTTAAAACGATTTTATACTCATATACGACGGTTAGAAGGTCAAGATGACCTACGCGAAAAATGTAGCGAGTTTATGACGGGCTATGAACGTTTAGGTCACGTGACGATTTGTAGCAGCGACGAGACGAACAGATTTTACCTTCCCTATCAGTATTCAAATCGAGTACTATGGAATTCCAAACAGTATTTGATGTCTCTGCTAAATCTAATAGCTCTCTCTCTGCAACAGTAATTTTCGTTATTCTTCTAATAGACCGATGACCTAATACAACTTATTTCAACCAGTCCTTTGATTTAGATTATACAATTATATATCGCCTGCAGACATAAGACAAATATAAAATTTTGAAAAATACTTTGGCCCGCGAATAAATACAAGTAGCTAATTAAATAAAAACTAAACTCGGTCACATATGGAAGCTCGTGAGGCTCCAGTCCTTGCAATTCGTACGTTACAACAGTTAGCAATTAGTATAGACAAAGGAAAACTGGCAAGTATTCAGAAAAAGGGATCAGCTGCCGATTTCCATAACTTCTTAATATATTACCAAGGTTATCACCCAGAGTAGTGTTGTGAAAGTTTTACCTGGGGTCGCCATTATATTTTGATACAGTAGTATCATTAAGTAAAAGCGTGGACGGAGGAGGTTCCGTCTCTTTCTCTTCATCCCATTCTGGAAATATTTAACCAAATCTAATTTTAAGCTAATCAATGATGATAATTATGTGTTAAGTTTGGCTTAAGTCTGGATTATCTCAACGACGGTCGTCGTGGAGGAAGCTCTCGTGGCTAGGACGGAGAATGTCAGACGACGAGATGTCGTTGACGCTGAGGAAACAAATTCGGGTGGAATTGAACATCAGACAGAGTTGCCGCCACAAAGATGGAACAGGAGCGAATTTGAAAAGCGCCATAATCGGCCAAACAACAATCAGCATTGGCGCCGAAATTATGAGAGCAATGGAGAAGGTGGAGCGAATAGCGTCTTGTAGATAACATAAAATGATTTTATACAAAAATTAACTTAAAAAAGATTATATTTTAATAATCTATATATAGTTACATCTTTGAACATATGATTTTTTAATTCCTTTTTCTGTATTCTCTTTTTTTATAATAATCTATAAAACATCTGCCAATATACCCTTGGCTTGTCGAGAAAAGTATCGCAATAATAAGTTGTTTGGTGTCTTTCTCCTACTTTGTTTCGGTAAGAACACACCTTAAAATCCTTTTTTGTTCCTGTTAAAATTACATGGAACTTTCCATTTAACCGAATTTCATCACAATTAGCAGTCGACGTCTAAGCTCGATCTCGCGGTTGTCGAAAATGTCTTCTCAACTGGTCTATTGAAGTTTTTATAAATCGCAGGTAGCTAAGTGGCCTTCCGTTCTTTTTATTTTTACTAATTTACTTTAATCTATATAGAATATATGAATTAATTAAACAAACTTTCATTCCCCAAAAAAATAACTTGCGCCACCACTTCAATGACTTTCTCATAAAGCAGTATGTCGAGGCATACTGATCAGCCCGATCAACGTCTCCCGTGAACTCTTTTTTTTTTATTTACAAGTGCTTAACAATCAATTTTCACATTGAGAATTATGAGTAAGTTTCTCTGGCGAGGAGCAGTGACATGACCAATTATTTATAATAAGTTTATTTCTATCTGATTTCTAGTGCTTAGGTCTAAAGGATAATGTTTTCTTAGCCTGCTGATCTGGTCCGGCGTAATAAGTAATTTAATAATTAGGGGGTTTTGATGATTGTTAACTCCTATGATATATCTGTCGGGTTAAGATTGGAATTTTGGGCGCGTAACAACTCTTCGCGTGGATTAGCCATCGTTTCACAAAGCCGAGATTATATTTACACGTATATACAAGACTATCACAAGGCTTAACAAATAATAAGTCTAATGAATAATAAATTTAACAAATAGTAAGTTTAATGAATAATATGATTTACGAATAATAAATTTAATGAATACTATTAACAATGTTTTTGGGTTCAAACGAATCCACGGTCAACGTGATAGCTCTTTATTAAGCGTAAACTAATCTTAGGCGCAAAATACGATTGATGAAAATGCTCGATGTGTCACTCTCCAAGACAATCGCACGAATGCCGGCCTCGTGGAGATTTTTCTCACTGTACGATTGCATTTTGTTTTCTATACTCGTTTGGAAGCATCGAGAAGGTTCCAAACGCCCGTTGCTAGGCAACCTCTGCCTGAAGTTTGATACGCACTTGATGGAAGCATCGAGAAAGTTCCAAACGCCTAGGCAGTTTCTGCCTGGAGTTTGATTATTAATGCAATGTATGTCCCATTGTATCGGCACCTCCGAGGCAACCTCACACGTGGCTAGGCCCGCTCCCGAGGCCGCATGCCGCCACAACCAAATTTCTCGGAAAACCCATACAACCACTCCAGACCTCCGTTAAACAAAACGTCTATCCCGTGACCGTGGCTACGTTCGGCGACCAATTGTCGCCTCGACCCCAATCTCGCTATCATAAATCTTGAACAATTACAGTTATAATAACATCTAGGCTAGAGTACTAGAGGATGTTTCCAAAATTTCCAAGGAAAGGCTTCGGCTTTCCTTTCATCTCCGACATATCTCTTACTACATTTTGTTATTTCTTCTTTGGCTGTGGGTATCTTGAGATCACAATGTATTGCTTCGTTGGTAACATACCAGGGTGCATCTATTAGGGATCTCAGAGTTTTCGATTGGAAGCGTTGAAGTATTTCAATGTTGGAATTACTTGCTGTTCCCCATAGTTGGATTCCGTAGGTCCAGCCAGGTTTTATTATGGTCTTATAATAGTCTTAATGAGTCAGTAGAATTTTTTAAGTTTAGCCTTGAGTTGCTTCGATTTGTCTATGATGTGTTTTTTCCATGTCAATCTCCTGTTTAGAGTCATGCCCAGATATCTGACTAAATCCTTGTTAGAAATTGTTATATTGTTAATGGTCACCGGAGGGCAGGTTTGTTTTCGCAGCGTGAAGGTTACATGTGTGGATTTATTTTCGTTAATTTTGAAGCCCCATTTGTGGAACCACTTTTCCATAGAGTCGAGACCTCGCTGGAGAGTGGAGGATGCAATTATCAGGTCTGCGTGGAATGCTAATAGCGCTGTGTCATCAGCAAATGTCGCTGTGGTTATTTCTGTTAAAGTTGGTAAATCGGCAGTGTAGATGGAGAACAGCAGGGGTCCGAGGACACTGCCTTGGGGAATGCCAGCTTTTATTGGAAATATTATGGTTGTGGCGTCTAAGTATTTAACCATGAATTGTCTATTGGTTAGGTAGGACATTAGGATAAAGTAGTAGGTTTTCTTTAGTTTGTGTTGAAGTGGTCACCACTTCTAAGGAAACTCTACATCTGGTCTTTTTTAGTTTTCTCAAGCACTGAAGCCATCGACAACGTGTAGACAAAAGACTGCGACGAAGACAGACCATAAACAATAGACAGGCGACATTGGCTTCGGGGTTTTCAGTTATTGGGTAACACAGCTAGCGTGCGGATCTGGACCAGCTCAAATTATATTCTTACTTATAATTACACTTCTATTTAAATATATTTTCTACCTTACAATTTATCTACGAGTTTTTCTGTTTACACATCGAATAACCTGGACAGTTTGAATAAAAGTCCTTCATGCCATACTTCGTCGAATGCCTGTTGAATGTCTAGGAATACCGCTGTGCAATATTTTTTCTTTTCTAAGTTTTGGCTGATATTATGTGTTATACGATGAATTTGCTCTATCGTAGAATATTGCTTCCGAAAAACGAATTTATGATCTGGGAATGTTTTCAAATCCTCTAAGAGTGGAAGGAGTCGATTCGTTAGCATCTTCTTGAATAGTTTTGACAAAGTAGATAGAAGACTAATTGGGCGATAACAGCTAGTTTCATGTATTGGTTTTCCGAGTTTAGGGATGAGAGTAATCAGTGATATCTTCCAGGGCTTAGGATAATATTCAAGGCGAATAATTGCATTAAAAATTGATCTGATGAATGCAATTCTTTTTATGGGAAGTTCCTTGGTTGCTGTGTTACATATTTGCTCATGCCCCGATGTTTTCCTGGGATTTAGGAATTACGGATTAATTCTGTAACTTCTTGAGAAATGAAAGGTTCAATAGGAGGAGACATTTGGAAGGGAGAGTGCAGGTATTCCGTTATTTCCGCGGCAATATTGGAGGAATGAGATTTAAATACGTTAGATAGGTGATTAGCAAACAGGTTGGCTATTTCTATAGGGCTGCGCCTATCCACCTTGCGGACAGCGAATTGGAGGGATTATTTGCGGGGGACGCGTGAGTTTCTTGGAAACCCTCCATAGTGAGTAGTTGGAGTCAGCTGTGGGAGACAGATTGGCAAAATATTTTTGAAAACAATCATTTTTCTAGTTTTTAATGATTTTGGTTAGATTCCTAGTTGCGTTATTTAGCTTGCGTTTGTCGTTAGGTGTTCTATGACTCTACCATACTCTTCTAAGTCTACGTTTTTCTGCGTTTTTTTTAATATGTGATGTATTCATGTTTATTGATAGGACTCTTAGTAGGTGTGGAAGAGCGGATAGCGTTTATTATGCTGGTGTTAATCATTCAACATCAGACTTAATTTCCATAAAAACAAATGAAGATATTGAAACAGCCAAGGAATGCTTAAAGACTTCTCTAAAGAGCTGCCAGTTGGTAGGTTAGTTATGAATAAAGCCATTAGGTGGATTTTCGATAATTGTTGACTTAATTGTTGCAATAACGGGGGAATGATCTGAAGGGTGTTCCGCCGATAAGTTGATTTAGACATATCTTAGCGAGATGTTTTTAGTTATAAAGAAGTCTAGTAAATCAGGTATTTTGTTAGGTCAGTGGGCCAGTATGTGGGTTCATATGTAGTGAGGCAGTTGTGTCTTACTGTGATAAGTCTGCTGCCCCATTGGGTATGTTTGGCGTTATAGTCTCCTCCAGCTATGAATTTATTGCTCAGAGCATCGAGGAAGTTATCAAAGTCTTCTTTAGAAATGGAGCGTCTAGGAGGACAATATACTGCAGAAGTGGTGATCGTACCATGGCAATCTTCTATCGCTACGTTTGTAGCTTGGAGGTAGTCCTTCTGGAACGATGGAAACTCATAAAGCATAAAGCTGGTTTTGATAATAATTGTGGTGCCGCTGTGGGCCTTTCCACTGGGATGTTGGGTATGGTAGAAGTTATAACCGTTTATTTTCAGATAATTCTTGTCGGTGAAGTGAGTTTCAGATATGAGCATTACGTAGATTTGCTGTTGTTTTCAGAAGAGTTCTAGTTCGTATTTGTGTTGAGCTAAACCGTTGGCATTTCAAAGAGCTATGCGTCTTGGTTTTATCTTGCGTCGGGGCGTATTAATTTATCCATGATGAGTGTTAATAATGATGGTAAGTTATTAATTTGTTCTGATTGTTTCTCGATTAATTTTTCGAATCTAGAGAAGATATCCGTGTTTTATGAACTGGGAACACTATTTTGAGAATGATCACTATGGATTTTCGGATTGTTTTGGTTTCCTTGAACTGCCTGGACGTAGGAAATTGAAGGAGTAGAGAATTTTTTAGGACCGAGTACTTGGTTGATTATCTCCTTGACTCTAGGTTTAGGATATTTATTTTTGTACAAGGTTTTGTAGGCTGAGCAACCTTTATAGTTCGCAGGATGCTCTCCTTGACAGAGAATGCACTTTGCAGGGGTTTCTGGAGATTTAGTGCACTGATCAGGGGGGTGAATACCTGCACATTTAACGCAGCGGAAATTATGGTTGCAATATTTCTGCGTGTGATCGTACTTTTGGCATCTTTTACATTGCACTATCTCTTTTTTTATAAAAGGAGGTTCGAATTTTACTACTGAGTTCATTAGTCCATTGATGTTGTAAATTTGTTTATTGTTTGGCTTTTGTTTTAAGTCAATGAAGAATAAGTGGGTTTAATAGTGGGTTTTTCGAGATTCTGTGTCTTATGTTGCTAATGTTTGTTACTTCATGGCCATGTTTTAGGAGTCCTAACTTCAGCTCGTCTAAGTTGGCTGAGTGGATGTTGCGTAGTACCACACAAAAAGATCTTTCTTGTATGAGTTGATATGTGTGGAAGTTTGCGTTTAAGGTTTTTAGTAACTTTGTTAGTTTTCTATAGAAGTCTAGGTTAGTCGGCAGAATTTTAACTTGATTATTATTTATTTTTAATTTGTAATCCTCTTTGTTGATATCTTTCTCAATGAGTTTTATCATTATTTGAATGTCCATGACATCATCATTGAAGATAGGGGGGGGGGGATTTTTTGTGTATATTGGTTAGTTAGTATTTCAGCTACGTCCATGGAGTCGTTTGTGAATTCTAATATTGCGAATCTATTGTAAGTGATTAGATAGCTTGTTGACGGTTCGTCCTAACTAGTGTTTGCGTTTATTTTAACTGTTTCTAGCTTACGTTTTCTTATGTTGTTAGTATCGTTTGGAAAGAGCGGTACAGTTATGGTTTTGCTCAAGAGAGCTTGATCGAGATACTTGAGCCATCTTCGAACTAGTTAATTCAATTTGAAATAACTAGTCGAGAGGCTATGATTCGGGTTAGAGATTAGGAGCGTTGGATCTTCCACTAGTAAGTTTAGAAACACTTGGTTTATGCCTGCTTCGATTCACTTTCGACGGATGGGCGTCATGTGTTGTATTGTGAATTTCACAGAGCACTAGACACACGTCTGCACGCTTCGGCACTCAACAGCAAAACTCATTAATAATTTAAAAGAAAATCAATGAATAATTTAAACTAGATGTAGCATTTATGAAGGACTACAGTTCATTAAAATTATTTCCTTTTTAAGTTGGTCTAAAAAGTAATAATTATTATGATGAGATTATTTGGTACTAGAAGATATACCGATTTATATTAATAAAGTGCAATAATACAGTGCCAGGAAAATGAAATAAAATTAAAGAAGAATAGATACATAAATACATTCATCCATAACCACTGACTAAGTACAGGATCTTGTCTGTGATATAATTGCTACATGCCAGACATTATTAATAATAATCGTAGATCATGCATAAAGTTGTGCTGGTCTACGGCGATGTGCACAAAGGCGAAAATCATTGACGTTTGCTCATGGACGTGAATATAATAATTCACAACGCGTTATAAGTTTTGTTCTAAAACCGACTTATATTTTCCAAATAAATGTCATTGGCAAGCAAAAGATATTGGAACTAGCGACAGAGTGCTCTCATTTGGAAATATTTGTGTATGTTTCAACCAGGTATTTTAATCCTTATAAAATTAAGAATCGAAGATAAATTTTAGGATGAAAGTCGATAAAGAGACCGAAGCTGGACTTTCAGAGAAAATGATATGCGATATCGCAGGGGACTGACTAAATTTATATCTTTTTAACAAAGCCACCACTGAAAATCTAATTAAGACTTTTCACATAAAAGTGATTGCTTCCTTCCTAGTGCACAAGCCTACCGTCAGTGTATCAGCTACATAGCTGTAATATACATATTACGTTATCCGTGAGATTGAGTATACTTATATTATTCATAGTTTAGTATGTACAATAGTATGTACAACGAAGGTTAGGTCGGGAAGGCCAGGGTAGGTCGGGAATGTTCCTGTATTTTAATAACAAGAGCAGTAGAAACAAATTTCCTGGATGTGACGGAAGGTGATGTTGATGCTGCTTATTCGAATATAATTCCGATTACATCATGGCATCGATATAGGACTATGTCGGAAATAAATATTTTAAAATAAATAAAATAATCCAAATAATTGATAAATACACCGCATTTCTTAATTTCTATATGTCGAAGATGAAAGGACACCGGAGCCTTCCATTTGGAACTTTGGGAAAATCCCTTAGCACTTTAATTTAGACTCTACCATAACCGTAATTAAGGAATTGTCGTCATTCAATTCGATTGTATTTGTTCGAGATTTGTGATAATGAGCTTGGGCTCGAGGCGACAATCAGTCGCCGAACGTAGCCGCGGTCAAGGGATGAACGTTTTGACTAACAAAGGTATGGAGTAATAGTATAGCTCTCCTTAAAAAGAAATAGTTGTAGCAGCACTCGACAGTAAACATTTCAACGGTTTCTGTCCCGTGGCTCGCCACACGCAGACCCTATTCTTCGGGTAAGATGATTACCAAATGTCGACGCATCTCTACAGTATATATTCAACTAGCCTGAGGGTCCGCTATAAATCTTAAGATTTAGTTAACTAAGGTTCTTCAAACAGACAAACAGTCTTTGTTCCAACTACCCCGGGCATGGCGGACGGCAAAACTGGTCCTGTTAAAGAAGGAGGGTCGGCCCTTGGACTCACCGGCGGCGTACAGACCGATGTACCTTCTGGACGAAGTGGGCAAACTCCTTGGAAGAATAATCGCTACCAGTCTGGAGGCCCATATATCAGGATGGCACGACAGGCAGTACGGCTTTCGACGGGGCCGCTCGACCGTCGATGCGGTGAATTGTATAAGGGCCATGGCGGAGGCCATGGTGTCGCAGAACGGGCTGGCGTTAGCGGTCTCGCTGAGCGTAACAAACGTCTTCAACACTATTCCCTGGGACGTCATAGTGGAGGCGCTGGATCGCTTCGAGGTGCCCCCCTACCTTGTCCGTATTATCCGGACCTATCTGAGCGACAGGTGGGTCACCTACGGGGACAATAGAGAGAAGGAAGCACGAAGGTCGGTTGAGCGGGGTGTTTCGCAGGGCTCTGTGTTGGGGCCCATCTTGAAGATCACGGCGTATGACTCGGTCCTTCCTTGCCCCCTACCTCCGGGCACGGGCACCGTCTGCTACTCCGATAACACTTTGATCCTGGCTGGGGGACGATGGTGTTATGAGACACTTCAACTCGGCGAGGTTGCCGTGGCGTGCGCGGTTCGCACCATTCAGGGGCTGGGCTTGAGCGTGTCACCTGTCAAGTCTGAGGCCATGTGTTTCTTCGACCAACACCGTAGAGGAATCCCTCGTGTCCTCTGTATGAACATTTGCGGAGAGGAAGTATAGGTGGGGCTCCAAATGAAATACCTGGGCCTCATGATGGACAGCCAATGGACGTTCGGGCCGCATTTTGAGCTCCTGGTCCCTAAAGTGACGGCCGTAGTCAACGCCTTATGTGGCCTATTGCCAAACATTGGCGGGGTTGGAGTCGAATTTCGCCAACTTTACGAAGGAGTGGTTCGATCCAGGATCTTGTACGGGGTCGCGGTGTGGGCGGAAGATCTGCTGAGGAATCGTCGCAGCTTACTGCTACTGAGGAGGTTGCAGAGGATTACCTCCATCCGAATAGTCAGGGGATATCGGACCTTATCCCATGATTCGGCGTCCGTGCTAGCGGCGTCTCCTCCATTCGAACTACGGGCACTAGCGCTTCGGCGGGTGTACCATCAACTGCGGAGCCCGTGCTCGGGCGGGGATACGCGCTCTGTCGATCTGCCCCCCCCCCTCGGACTTGCACGACGGCTCAGGCAGCGAGGCGTTAGAAGGAGTGGTTCCTTCTAGCGGCCCAATCAACTAAGGATGGCTCCCGATTGCACCATCAGGGAGAAGACGAAGGAGTGCCCCAGCGGTAATACGTAGATGGTCCAGGACACTTCTACCAATCGTCGGGATGACCACCGTGGAGGTTTTAGCTGGTACGACTCCGGCACTACCCCGGAAGACGCGGGGTGCCTATGAAGGTTTCCTCCACGAAAAAGAAATCTTTATTCCAACTACGGGAACGTATTTTTCTCGCGAACGACGCTTCCCGCTAGCAACATTCCCTCAAGGGCGGCTAGCATCCTACTCTAACCAGCAACATGGAAATTGGCCAATTAACAGCGACGTCCATTACTCTCACTTTCCGAACGAAGGTTTTTCTCCACGAATCCGATGATCTCGTGCCCTTAGACACACCCCATCATAGTTTTCCTCTGCAGCGTCACCGTGACGGTGAGACACTCTCTCGTACATTCTCATCAACGAGTTAAGTAACGTCTTACGATCAGTGATTACTCCACGTTTTAATATAGAATCCAACTTAGACTTTGACGAAAAAGTAAATTCGCTATCCCGTTGACCGCAGGTTCGTTATCAAACCTTAGACCATTGTCAATAGTGTCTAATCACCGCGGTTACTTGTCAACTCTGTAATATCCACACTTGTGTTAATAAACGTTACATCGATTGAATAACGACGATGGCTAGTTCCAGTGAAGATTCACTACACGACCCCCAACACTTATTTCGACGACGACGACGACTCGACATATATACTAAAACACTTAAGATGAGGATGAATATATATAAGGTGTAAGTGTTGTCCGTGATAATTGTTGTGCTGGCTGTAGATGTCGCTGCTGAGGTACTGCTATTTTCTTCTAATTTAGATGCGTGGAAGAAAAATCGGACACGGGTTCCGAGCGTAACCTAAGGCGCTAACCACTGCGCTACCGTCGTCTGACACTATTTAGTGTCAAGTGGTGGTATTTGCTGTTAAGTGCCGCCACATATATCTATTGTTCTCTCTTTTTCTAAAAGGAATTACACGGAGCACGAGTGTATAAATATGGAATTAATGATTGAAATCCTGATAAGAGCAGAATAGTGGGACGTACTACAATGTCATATGTACATAAAAATCTATCGCCTGAAATGACCTGGTATTCGTTCGTAATAATGATCAACAATTTTTATATTCTCGCTTTTTTACTTATACCATTTAACGTTCTTCCTGGCCTACTTAATGCCGTGTACCTTGTAATTCAGTGCAAGAAATCAATGAAGTCCTAACTTCAAATTCAATTTTCCAATTAGAAATGCGGATATTCTTTGAGTTTGATTGATATATTTAATTAGATTATTTCAAAACGTGGTCTTTTGAGATAATATTATCATTTTTTGATGATACAACTCGTAATATTTTTACTTTTTTTATACAGGGTGATTGGTAACTGGTGCTACAAGCGGAAAGGGGGTAATTCTACTCGAAAAAAAGGAGTCGAAAATATAGAATAAAAATTTTTCGTTTGAGGCTTTGTTTTCGAGAAAATCGACTTCGAATTTTCGCTCGGTACGCGTGTACTTTATCACGTCTCGTTATAACGGATCTCACTGTAGATCGTTGTCTCGATGGAAAAATTTAAAAAAAATTTTTTTTTTAATTTTTATTCTATATTTTCGACTTTTTTCGCGTAGAATCACCCCTTTCCGCTTGTACCACCAGTTACCAACCACCCTGTATACACGTAACATTTTTTACTCGTATATTTGTTTGCATATAGGTTTATACGTTGATTAGACATTTTAAATTACACAACAACATGACGATTTTTAGTCCCTGATCGGTGTAGAGAAACAAATACTCATTAGAAAGCTCTATCACTTATGGAGTAAGTATCTGGATATCAATCACGAAAACTGCTGGATGAAATATCGAATACTAACTGATTGTGGCAGAAGTCGGCTTTGGCAGTTCATTCAATAATTTTCACAAAGCTGCACAATTCAAATTTAGACATTTATACTACTATATTATTGTCTCAAATCTCAATACCTCCTCATTGTGGCAGAAGTCGGCTAACGATATAATCATCGTTGATGATTTAGCTGTACTTCTTTTTTTGAATTATTTTTCTAAGATAACGTGTAATATTTTCCTTTTGGTAGTGTAATAAATATAACATGAAAGATTCTATGAATACGTTCCCTCGCTTTTATGTTTACATATTTTTCGTATTTCTCAGGTCATAGATATTAACCTGACAGATTATAGATATTGCACACTTTTCCACTGTATTATCGTGAAATAATAATGTTAGATTCTATCACTAATAATGTCACAGTTGATCCGATTATAAATAACAAATAACAATAATGTTAGATATTTCTTACAGTTGTAGCGGCACATGAATCACGGGACTATTTGGATCGAGAGTGACTCATGTTGTTGTTTTGCCTCAGGGCATTGACACTGTTACAATGTACGAATTTTAAAAGTAAACAAACTCCGGAGAAAATAATATCGCCGCTACGTGCAACTGTCAACCAGAGTCGCATTCAAACTTTCCTGTACTCCCCTGACCAGTATAAATAAACGAACATACTCTCCAGGACGGTTAGTATCGAGTATTCGGTAGTCAGTATTCAGTAATCATCACGTAATATCCGTATATCGAGTAGCATTGAGCGAGCGACGATTAACTCTATGTTGTGTACTTAGAACGATTTTAAATACATCTGACTATATCAAGTATTAACTCGTTTCATCATTTGAAACAACGCGTTTAACATCCATCACGCAGTTATAACTATATATTGTCATTAAATAAAGAATTGTATTATATATATGTACATATTTTTAAGTAGATATACTCGTGTCTACTCTGTTCAACAAGAAGTTTTTTTTTATTTATTTATTTACATTTTACAGTTTGTCCAGTAGGACATTTCAACAAGAAGTGGCAACAGAAGTAAGCGGAATGACCACATGCTAAGCGTCTAGCAGATGTAAATAGTTGAGTTCAGGCGTGGATTTACCTGGGTTATTACTAGAACTCCTTAGGTTTTCTCGGCTTATGACATGGACGGCGGTGATGAGTACATTACGAAGCATGAAGATAAATTTGCGTTTGTTTTTTATCATTTGAAAGCAGATCGTCGCCGACCTTGAGTAGAACCCAGAACCTAGAAGGAGGTAATCTGTATGCAGTCGAAGAAATTGCGAAATTAAACAATATTACTGTCCTTCGGCTTCCACCATATCACCGTGAATTACATCACATAGAAACGATATGAAACCAAGTGAAAAATTACTTTGTAAGAAGGAATGTGTGTATTTGTTCCTCGACACCCTGAACATAGTTATCATAGAAAATTGGAAACGTTACGTGGAGCACATTATAATGATAAAAATAAAGTTGAGAAACATTTTTGGGATTTAGATAACATGATTGAGAGGAGTGAACCTTTTATTTTATAAATATAGGTGTTACGTCGCGTAACACTCTACCTAGCCGATGCCACACACCGCAGGCAATATGGCAACCAGATGTCTTCGTATACTTGCAGCGTATCCTCCATAGTTTCAAGGACCTTCCATAAATTTCATAGATTTCCTAGAAAAGGTCCTTCAAACAAAACAAACATCTGGTTCGGAAGAATTTCTAAAGACTATTGTCTACCACGGCGAAAAAGGGAAAGTTAGTTTGTCACGTACGCTGCAACTTTCCTCCCACTAACCACTTTCTCTCGAGGGCGGTTAAGACCCTTCGTCTAACCAATTAAATACGAAGCCTATTCCCTCACTCTCCTAAATAACATCGGCACCAACAAATCCGATGGTCCCGTGCGCTAGACACACCCATCCTTAGCTTTCCTCCGACACAGCATCGTCACTCGATTTCACTTCTTCTACATCGTTGGAAAAGTCAACTACTAAGTATACCGCTAATGCCCATCGGGCAGTCTAAGCATAACGCGAGAGTCGGTCTCGGTATTGTCGAGCCTACATTTCCTCTCCTAGATATCTTATAGTGCTACGTCCACTAATACACTAAATCTAATTATAAGAGCTCTGCTCTAACGTACATACGTATCTTATCTTCGTGCGATAAGTGATTATCTATCTATCTATGCTCATCAGTGTAATCTAAGTGTTGGAAATATATAATTTATAATTCTGTGAATCACAGTGTTATACAAACTCAATCACCCCTATTATCTCAACGGAAATCAGGGGATCGATCAATTCGTGGTGTCGATTGTTATAATCGTAACGGGGATTTACGACCCCCGTTGACGTCTCTCCTAGCGACTACGTCTCCCCGCGATTGGTCGAATTTACAATAGGTGATAATGACAGAAGGATAGAATTTAGTGCACAAATAAATTCTAAATAATAGAATTATATATATTGCATTATTTATATATGTCGGGTTTACATAAGAATTAGGGTTAGGGGCGTGAAACGAATCTTCGTTTGGGTTACACGTTGTCGTTATGCAATAGAGAAGACATTGACTAGTGTAAATACGATTATTATAGAACCGGACAAGTAACTGTGGTAGTTAGGTACTCGAGAAACTAACGACAATGATCCTAGGTTCACTAACGAATCCGCGGTCGACGGGATGATAGATGAACGTGCTCACAAAATCTAAGTCGGGCGAGTAATATTCACTGGTCGTAAAGGGTTACTCTTTTCATCGATGAGATCGCGAGCGAGAATGACTTTCTCGTCCCGATGATGCCACAGAGGAAAACTATAATGGGGTGTGTCTAAGGACACGAGATCATCGGATTCGTCAAGAAAAGCCTTCGTTCAGAAAGTAAGGGAAATTGGCGTTGCTGCTAATTGGTCAATCTCCATATCGGTGGTTAGAAAAAGATGCTAGCCGCCCTCGAGGGAAAGTTGCTAGTGGGAGACGCCGCTCGTTGAAAAATAGGTCTCCCCTATTTTCCCGTAGTTAGGACAAAGACTGTTTGTCTATTTGAAGGACTTTAGTTGACTAAATCTTATGATTTATAACGGGCCCTCGGGCTAGCTGAACATGTACTGCGGAGACGCATCGACATCTGGCAATCATCTTGCTCGAAGAATAGGGTCTGCGTGTGACGAGCCACGGGAGAGAAACCGTTGGAATGTTTACTGTCGCGTGCCGCCACAGGTATTTCTTTTAAGAAGAGCTACAGAATTACTCCATACCTTTGTTAGACAAAGCGTTCATCCCGTGACCGCGGCTACGTTCGGCGAATGACTGTCGCCTCGAGCCCAAGCTCATTATCACAACTCTCGACAATTACAATCGGATTGAATAACTACAATTGTTCAATTACAGCTATAGTAGATTCTAGGTTACAATGTTGCGGGATTATCCAAAATTCCAAAGGCCCCGGTGTTCTTTCATCTCCGACATATATATTATTTGTTATTGTATTATTTGTATTATATACATACATAAGCAGCTAAAACTCCGCCCGGAAAGTGAAACAGTACTTTTGCTACTTTTCGTTAAACAGAAATTAGCGCTGCTATTCATTAGAATAATGCAACGGCGCATACAACAATACATCTTTCGATCTTCCATCAAAAGCTTAAAAAGATCCTACCTCACCCCTACTATTCCATCCTAAAATCCTACCTAACCAATAGACAATTCATGGTAAAATGCCTAGACGCCACTTCCGCAACATTCCCAATAGAATCCGGCATACCCCAAGGTAGTGTCCTCCGACCCCTACTGTACTCCATCTACACTGCCGACCTACCTATATCAAACGATATAACAATAGCGACATTTGCAGACGACACAACGCTATTAGCTACCCACGCAGACTCGGTAATAGCCTCATCCTCTCTCCAGCGACGTCTCGACTCCATGGAAAAGTGGTTTCATAAATGGGGCTTCAAAATTAACGATCCTCACATGTAACCTTCACGCTCCGAAAACAAACCTGCCCCCAGGTCACCATCAACACTGCAACAGTACCTAGCAGGGACACAGTCCGATACCTGGGCATGACCCTGGACAGGAGACTAACGTGGAAGACACACATCTCAGATAAAACGAAGCAACTAAAGGACAAACTAAAAAAACTCTATTGGCTCACGGGCCGACGCTCCAAACTAAACATACAGAATAAAATTACCCTCTACAAGACCGTAATAAAACCTGTCTGGACCTACGGAATCCAACTATGGGGAACAGCAAGTAACTCCAACATCGAAATACTACAACGATTCCAATCGAAAACGCTAAGATTCTTAATAGACGCACCTTGGTATGTTACCAACGAAACCATACATCGCGACCTCAAGATACCCACAGTCAAAGAGGAAATAGCAAAATACAGCGACAGATATAGCAAAAGAGTCAACAAACACCGAAACCCCCTAATCACTGGACTACTTGACACGACGGACCAGATTCGCAGGCTGAAGAGGCACTACCCGCTAGACCTAAACGCTAGATTCATTTAGTTATCCAAATTAAGCATATGCACTTACTTATAATACCTACAAATTATACCTATCTATAATAAGAATTAACTTATTGTAAATAAACAGCCATGTCACTGCGCCACGCCAGAAAAATTACTGAAAATTCTCAACGCGAGAATTGATTGTAATTTCAACAAATAAATAAAAAAAAAAATCTTCCATCAAATTCATTCTACTAATACTGCGCCATATTAAATATTACATGTACGCCAGCGTAATATACGTCTTGACATTTGCAAAGTGCCTAGTCGATGCATAAGACAGAACTTTTGGATTAAACATTTATTTTACTTTTCTATTTAACTTATCGAATGAGTCATTCATTAATCAGGAATTTCTACGCATATACAATAGAATCCCTATTAAAGAGGACAAACGTATAAATTAGCCATGATCTAACAAGAAAGAAAGAGAGGCACAACAGGAACTGGTGCAGGTAGCAAAAAGGGAAAGAAATCTTGGAAGAGAGGTAAGGATATATTTCAAAAAATTACAGATAACAGGGAGTAGTTGAAATGGCAAAAAGAATGGAAATCGCAAACAGATAAAAACTTTTAGCTAAACCTCGAGAAAAGAAAGAGAAGAGAGCTGACAAGAGGGAGAGGAGAGGCATACTATTCTGGGACCTAGGAGGCCTAACAAACAAAGACGAAGATTTCTGAAAGTATATTAAAAACTTTGATTTCGTAGGACTAGAAAAAATGTGAGTAGAGGAAAATAAAATAAGGATACTTGACGGATTTATTTGGCAATTCCAATCGACAATAAGGTTTCAAAGGAGGGATGAAGCAAGAGGAGGAGTCATTATGAGAGTGAAAAAAGAATAGAGGGCAGAAGAAGAAAGTGCAGAAAGAGAGGAATTGGTTAGAAGAATGAAGGTGAAGAAGGATACATGAAGACATATGAACAATGTAAGAGCAGAGAGCGCGACTGAACTGAACTTATGAAATAAGGAGGAAATTATGAAAGAGAAAAATAATGATACGTTAATAGGTGGCAACTTTAGCACAAGGATGAAATTGGAGGAGTCATCATGAAGAGATGAGGAGAAGGAAAGCCCAAGCGAGAGGGAATTAAAGAGTGCTAAGAAAGACATGGAAGGTAATAAATTACTGTTGGGTAGATGATACATTTACACTGTACATGTGAATGTGTGTGTAAGCATTAGAGAGCGTCCAGGTCTTAGTGGAGACAAAAGACTGTTGCCAGATGTTAGAAGAATCTGGAAGAGTCGGTTGAGAACAAGCGTGCGTGCAAGAAGGGTATCGAGGTCTTCAGAATGTAAGATATATGTATAGCTGTTGTGTGTAAAATAAAGCTTTCTTTACCTTAACAACTACAAAAGGTGACGAATATTGGGGGAAAAGGGAGCAGTAGTTGCATATTACGTACATATTACGTATTCTCAAACTTTGCGGAATGGAACTAGATAAAGAAATTCGAAATAAAGAAGAAAATCGAGTACGGCCACCTATCATTGAAATTGAAAATCATTACATGTGATAGAGACAATACGGAGGAATATATGGAAAATGTAAGGAGGGGATGCTCAAGCAGGAGGGAGTAGAAGAAGTTTGGTTAAAGTTGAAGAAATATGTAGAACAATCCATAGTTAAAAAGAGAATCGTATGGATAGAAAAAAAGACGGGAGACGCAGACTGGTGGGACAAGGAATGTATAGGATAAAAGGGCAAAGGAAAGAAAGCGTACTTAAAGTGGAAACAGGGAAAAGTTGACAAGGAATATTATATAGACATTTCTTGCAGCCTCGAATATATAATTGGCTTTAAGCTCGTTTAACCCTTGTTTATATATACTATAAAAAAAAGATAAGGGCTACCCGTATGCCGCAAGGCTGCCTGCAATTAATACTAACACACATGCTGTTACACACAATTATAAGCAGAATCCACTGCATTGATATGGATAGTTCTTTGCGAAGATCTCGGAAACTGTGGTTGACCGACAATTACATGTACAGGATAAAGTTGTTCAAAATTGTTCTACAGTTTCACCATTTTATTTACATAATTTATGTAACTGGTTGACATGTGAATATCGATCGATACCATTGCGCGCTTTATAAAATATATTCTTTTGAGCGGATACGATGACAGTCTCACATTGCTAGCCTCTTCTTGTCATATAGGGTAATAAAAAGAATACGCGTCTTGTATTCAAGTGTCTAAGTTAATATATCTTTTGCGGATGAATATTGTACACTGACAATGTTTGTTGTTAGTGTATATCCACGTTTCAATAATAGCCCGCATGGTTTTTGTATTGGAGTCCTCTGGTATCGTAGTTATATGTTCGGAACGATTCGAAATTTTTCAAGACTATGAAGATATTCGAGTCAATTCGAAGCTTAGAACTCTAAAAAGTCTTGATAGTCTTGAACGTCTTGATCGTTTTGATCGTCCTGAAAGTCTTAGACGTCTCGTAAAGCTTGAAGGTCTTCGTTATTTTAAATTCTTATTAGATTTAAATCTGACGACTGGCGACACACGACAGACTTTTATCGCTGTCGATAGTCATAGAAAGGAGAATGAAATAAGAGACTGGATAACCAAGCAATTTAAATGTCAGCATATCGATATGTCGGAGATGAAAGAACATCGGGATTTCCCGTTTGGAATGTTGGGAAAACCCCCAATACACTAGTCCAGACTTTCACTATAGCTACACTTAAGTAATAAAAATAAGAACTAGTTTTAATGTTCCAATCTGGCTTTATGACGATGGGTTCGGGCTCGAAGTGACATAGCGGGTCACTGGACGTAGCCACGGACACGGGAGGGACATGGACCTGACAGAGGTATGGAATAATTATATGGCTCTCCTTAAAAACAAAGATTGACCCGAGAGGTGGGGACAGGAATATATAAGGGCAGTTTCATTTGGATTACGGGTTAGTTAATTAGTTAATTAGTCAGTCGTTGGGCGAATTGCTGATTGAGTTATCGAGAGAGTTATCCGAATCGTGTATTACATTGGCACTCGTCATCCCGTGGACCGTGGAATCGTTATCGAACCTGGATTCGTTGTCACCATCATCTCGACCATCCTATCGCTGCTATTACTCATAGCCTCTTGTAGTGTCCACATTTATACCAATAAACATTAGCTACATCCGCGATGGTAAATTGAATAAAGGTTCATCGAACGCCCCAAAATTCCAACCCTAATCCGACAGATATAATAACACAGACATACAAATATGGTATAATAAACACAGCGATTCTATACTTTTATTTTTAGTTACTGCCGTATAACAATTTTGTAACATCTTGACGCGATCTCTTTTCATTAATGTAGATCGAGTAACAGTTATGTAAAATACGTAGAGTAAATGAATATAATTTAAATTATACTGTGTTTGGTCCTGTTTTAACTGGAAAACTCTCAACAATATGTTAAAAATAATTCAGATAAAAATGATGCAACTAAAAAAATTATATTAATGCATTACGATCTAACAAACTGCCAAGTCTCATCAAAAGAATCGAATTCACGATTGAGTGATTTTAATATAAGAAATAATTAACAATTAAATTAGGAATAATGATAACAGGCATAGACAATGTGAAGGAGGACCCATAATGACATGTTGAGAAAAAAATGACGAAATAAATGAGGTAGAATACAAAAGAATATAAACATGTAAAACAGGAAGGGTTTTCAATGACTAAAACACAATTTGCGAAAAAATAAATTTATTATTTCATTTGTTAACGGAATATGAAGATAAAAATAAATAAAACACACTTCTCCACAAAATTAAATAAATTAAATAATTAAATAAATAAATTAAATAATTCTAAATTTTATGAAATCATTTGTTCTTTATCATTTATGTAATAATAATAATGTAATAATTATGTAATAATAAAATTGCCTTATGGTACTACCGTTCAATCTGTTTCTTTTATGATGGAGAATATTTCCTCGTTTAGAGAAAACGCTCCCGCGGGGCATTGACGTTACAGGACAAGCTAAAATTTTTTCCTAGTTGCAGAATCTCCGATAATCTAGTGGACTGTAATATCTATCTACAGTCTATGTAACTTTCTTTTATGTAATACTGTAATTCGTTTATTGGCCCGCAACCACTAGTAGAGATTATGATGGAATACTTCGTCGTCAAAAGATGTCCAGAATGATGAATTATTTACTACAGATGTGGTACCATTTATATTTAATATGGCAGGTGGAATATTTGATGAATTGCAAATATGATCTATTACTAATCTTTTTGCATTGTCAATATTTTTGCTTAAACTAAACCCCAAAAGCTTGAAGTGGGGATTGCGAATTGTCGTTGAAACATTTGTTCGTTATTTCTTTCAATTGTATGGCTACCACGTTCTCACCACTTCATTGAAGAAAGACGTGTTCTTTTTTCCAGCTGTTATAACTTCAGAGATTGATATTTGATTCACAACACAAACACAACAAATGTTAAATAAAAAGATGGTTTCAACACTGGAAAATATCGAGATGATAAGATCCATTCACATGCAATCAGAAAATGGAAAGAAATATTAGAAGAAGATAATGCTGCCGCTACAACCTGTTTTTGTGCCATCAATCTGTCAAACATGTGATAAGTTGAGTTTCAACGAGTATCGACTTGTAGTATTAATTTACGATTGGACAGTCTAAATATGTTCTGCGTTTCAAATAGTTTGTCTTTTGCGAAGCAACTTGATTTAAAGTAGATTACTGTACGTCGACGCTTTTGGCCAATCGTAATTAGATCGGGACTGGAAAATATTACTTTTTTAACAACTAAAGTTTATCTATGAGCAAAACACGAAATGCTGACTATGTTGTTTTCTAAATGCCTTACTGCTGCATTATCAGTTACTGCCTTTATTTTATATTGTATATACCAGTGTTGAGACAGCTAATACAATACTGGTATGACTTTCACTAATTTTTTCTATCTAAAGCGTGTATGTTTTCATTTCGAAATTATTATTAATAAAATGACATTTACTGTTAAGAAACTATCGGTATTAACACTCGTCCATGCGTCGCTTGTTACGAAAGTAACAGAGACTTCATCAAGATCCTTTTATACAATTTGTTTGCTTTTTCATTGGAAGCGTCCTTAAACAATTGTTTTCGAGCCTTTTTATTAGAAATAGGATATATTTTGGATCTAAATAACTAATCAATTCTCGGAATAGAAAGATCCCCCACAATACTAAAGGGTTGTAAATCCAAGACAATCACGTCCACAAATAATTTATCAATTTTTAATTTTCTGTTATTAATATCCAAAAAAGTTAGATTAACTGTTTCTTAATAAATATTTGCATAAAAATATAGTTTAAAAATGAAATTGCGACATGATAATCTAATTCCACGATAATCCTATTCCACTATGTAGAAATAAAAGAAATGTATCTTAATGTTACTACTGTATGGAACATTGCATAACTTCGTGCAAGAAGTTTCTGTTGCTTTTCGAAGTTGATGAATATTACTTAAATGTTTTACTAAAACTGTTGGAGAATTGCAAGCTTTAAATCGCTTGTTATATATATTACGTGAAGTCAAACCATCCTCAGATTCTGTATAATATTACACGAAATGACAATATTAGTTCAATATAAATGGAACGATAGTACACAATTATTGTTACAATTACTTGATTTACCGTAATTTCAAATCGTAAAAAGAGAGAGCAATTCGTTAAAAAGCATAGATTACATTTATCACGGACACCAAGGCAACACTTCTCATACAGACGTTGACTATCGATCAATTGTAAATAAAAATCTTAGAGATTTCGTCTCCTTGTGCGAGATTAAGAACAAAAGCAGGTCGACCAGTGTAATAAATCGTATCACGTTATTGCACTTACACATGATATGTTCATTGAATCACTCCAGCGTGATATGCGTCACCTTTAATTTGTGATATCTTTGAGACTTGATTTGATACCTTCATGGTTTGTAATACAATAACATAATTTGTCGAATTGTAACTTTTTTGTATGAAAGCTTTTTCTATCTAACCGATGAGATCCTTCCGATTAAAATATGGCCAAACATGACATAATTTGGAGTTACACAGTATTTCATTATATAATACTAATTTATCACTGGTAAAATTAAAATAGATTTCTACTATTTCTGTATAGTAGAACCATATTAGAATTTAGCTTTTGTAAATTGAATTTTTATGTGTATGTTGAGTAAAAGACAGCGAGTTAACTTAATTTAGTTTTTCTTATATAATCACGACAAATAATTAGAAATAGATAAATTTCTTGCAGATGGAGTTACATTTTTAATATCGTGGAAAATAAAGGACTTTATGCATTAATTAATTATTTAAATTCAAAATATATTATTCCTTATTAACAAAGAAGGCGCTGCAAAAATTAGTTAAATTACTTGCAATGTAGAAGCATTTTCAATATCTCAAACTTTAGAGATTTTCTTTAATACTTTATGTTAATCATACTATTTTAAAAAAAATAATAAAAAACATAAAGAAAAATTGTAGATTCAGAATTATATCTACCAACTCACTAAAAGTCATAACAGCATATGGAAAACCGCCTCATGAAATTTTCGAGTAGAGAGTATTAATGATTCCTCTAACCCTTTTCCTCCATAAATAATTAATAAGTAATAACACATATAAATAATGTTTATACAAATTTCATATACGTATGGCAATCGTCCCGTCCGCGGGTGCGCACAGAAAATTCATACACATATCATGAGTGTCCAGGATGTTAACAAAATAATCGTAACGAAAATAGCAATCGTTTTATATTACAGTACATGTTTAATATAGCCTCTGTTTTCTTGCAAACAAAGTACACAATAAGCACGATACATACAACACGAACTACACAACACATCCAGATCATTTGCGTTGGAGCTACATAAAAACGATTTAAAAAATAACAAAGAATACGAAAATAAAGAAATAAAAAAGATGAAGCTGAAAATTGTTCCCGAAACGATTATTTAGATAATTATCAGAGTTGGTAAATTCTTCCTCGTTGGTATATTAGCGTATCTCGGAAGAAAATGTAAAAGAATTATTTTATACCCTTTTTCCACGTGTTTTGACCTGGTAATTTGAAATATATTGTTATTTTTCTTACAAAGTAAAAAGTGAAGATGGTATTAAACGATGTTATGACATTACATCAAGAACACATCTAGTCGAGAGGCTATGATTCGGGTTAGAGTGTTGGATCTTCCACTAGTAAGTTTAGAAGCACTTGGTTTATATCTGTTTCAATTCACTTTCGACGGATGGGCGTCACTGTTGTTGTATTGTGAACTTCACAAGGCACTAGACACACGTCTGCACGCTTCAGCACTCAACAGCAAACTGTAATGAAAATTGGCAGAAAAATGAATATAAACACGCATTCAAAAGTAAAAACGTAATATATATTTCACTTGTATATTATAATAAATAATTCGTAAAAATATTTTAAATAAAACAAGCTGTTTGTTTGTATTTCATTGAAAATATAAAAGTACTAGTATTTTATGATACAAAATTAAGCACACACATTGATATTTGGGGATTATATCATATGAATAAGAAATATTAACGTTTTGTTGCATAGTTTTTGGTTTTAATGACTACCTGTAATCATTGTGGCATGGATTCGATCAATTTTTGGATAAAGAACGATGAGATTCTCTGCAAAAAATGGCTAGTAAGCGAAAGACTTTTTTTTTTATTTATTAATATTTCCAATGAATTCTCGCAATAAGAATTTTCAGTAATTTTTCCTGGCGTGGCGCAGTGACATGGCTAAATATTTATAATAAGTTAATACTTACTATAGATAAGTATAATTTTTAAGTAAGTGTTGTAAATAAGTAAATAATACTTAATTTAGATAGCTAATTGAATCTAGCGTTTAGGTCTAGCGGATAGTGTCTCTTCAGCCTGCGGATCTGGTCCGTCGTATCAAATAGACCAGTAATTAGGGGGTTTCGGTGTTTGTTGACTCTTTTGCTATATCTGTCGCTATATTTTCCTATTTCCTCTTTGACTGTTGTTATCTTGAGGTCGCGATGTATTAGTTCGTTGGTGACATACCAGGGTGCATTTATAATGGATCTTAGCGTTTTCGATTGGAAGCGTTGAAGTATTTCAATGTTGGAATTACTTGCTGTTCCCCATAGTTGGATGCCGTAGGTCCAGACAGGTTTTATTACGGTCTTATAAAGGGTAATTTTATTCTATGTGCTTAGGTTAGAGCGTCGGCCAATGAGCCAATAGAATTTTTTGAGTTTGTCCTTGAGTTGCTTCGTTTTGTCTGTGATGTGATTTTTCCAGATTAATCTCATGTCCAGGGTTATGCCCAGGTATCTGACTATGTCCTTGCTAGGAATTGTAGTATTGTTGATGGTGACCTGGGGGCAGGTTTGTTTTCGGAGCGTGAAGGTTACATGTGTGAAGTTTTTGTCATTAATTTTGAAGCCCCATTTATGAAACCACTTTTCCATAGAGTCGAGACACCGCTGAAGAGTGGATGAAACAATTATTGTGTCTGCGTGGGAACCTAATAGCGCTGTGTCGTCAGCAAATATTGCTATTGTTATCTCTGTTGATATTGGTAAATCGGCAGTGTAGATGGAGAACAGCAGGAGTCCGAGGACACTACCTTGGGGTATGCCAGATTCTATTGGGAATATTGTGGAAGTGGCGCCTAGGTATTTAGCCATGAATTGTCTATTGGTTAGGTAGGACTTTAGGATGGAGTAGTAGGTGTGTGGTAGGAATTTTTTAAGTTTGTATAGTAGCCGTTCGTGCCATAGTTTGTCGAATGTCTGTTGAATGTCTAGGAAAACCGCTGAGCAATATTTTTTCTTTTCGAGTGTTTGGCTGATCGTATGAGTTAAGCGGTGGATTTGCTCTACTGTAGAATGTTGTTTTCGGAAGCCGAATTGGTGATCTGGGAGTGTTTTCAAGTCCTCTAGGAGTGGAAGGAGTCGATACGTGTGCATCTTGTCGAATAGTTTAGACAGGGTAGGTAAAAGACTGATAGGGCGATAGGAGCTGGTTTCGTATATCGGTTTACCGGGTTTAGGGATGAGGGTGATCAGTGAGATTTTCCAGGCCTTAGGATAGTGTTCAAGGCAAAGGATAGCATTAAAAATCGATGTGATGAGTGCGATCCCTTTTATGGGAAGTTTTGCTTTATTGCCTATTAGGTCGTGCCCTGCTGCTTTCTTGGGATTTAGGCGACTGATTGTTTCTATAGTCTCTGCAGAAGTGAAGGGTTCGATAGGAGGGGACATTTGGAAAGGGGTATGCAGGTATTCAGTAACGTCCGCGGCAGCTTTGGAGGAATGGGGTTTGAATACTTTAGACAAGTATTTGGCAAACAGGTCGGCTTTTTCTATAGGGCTACGCGCCCATCCACCTTGCAGACGGCGGATTGGGGGGATTATTTGTGGGGGGCGTGTGATTTTCCTGGAGGCCTTCCATAGCGAGTAGTTGGAGTCGGCTGTGGGGGATAAACTGGCGAGATATTTTTGGAAACAGTCGTTTTTGTAATTTTTTATAGTTTTGGATAGCTTTCTAGTTGCGTTGTTTAGTTTGTGTTTGTCATCCGGTGTTCTATGGGTCTGCCATACTCTTCTTAGTCTACGTTTTTCTGCTATTTTTTTTAATATGTATTGGGGATATTCTTGTTTGCTGATGGACGTCTTTGTTGGCGTTTATTATGCTCGTGTTTAAGTATTCCGTGACTCCTTCAATTTCTTCCTTAGTTTTTAGTGAGGTTAGGACTGAAGTTGAGTGAGTAAAGACTTCTCTAAAGAGCTGCCAGTTGGTGTGTTGGTTGTGAATGGAGCCATTAGGTGTATTCTCGATGATTGTTGAACTGACTGTAGCTATCACGGGGGAATGATCAGAGGAGAGATCAGCCGAGGAGTTGATTTGGACGTGTCTTGATGAGATATTTTTAGTTACGAATAAGTCCAGAAGGTCGGGTATTTTGTTAGTGTCGGTGGTCCAGTATGTGGGTTCGTATGTGGTGAGGTAGTTGAGGTTGTTGGTTATTATGCTGTTTAAGAGGTTTTTGCCTCTTACTGTAACCAGTTTGCTGCCCCATTGGGTGTGCTTGGCGTTATAGTCTCCTCCAGCTATGAATCTATTGTCCAGGGTGTCCAGGAAGTTATCAAAGTCTTCTTTGGCGATGGAGTGTCTGGGAGGGCAGTATACTGCTGAAGTGGCGATTGTACCATGACAGTCTTCTATCGCTACGTTTGTTGCTTGGAGGTAGTCTTTCTGGAATGATGGAAGTTCGTAGTGCTTAATACTTGTTTTGATTATGATTCCGGTGCCACCGTGGGCCTTTCCGCTGGGGTGTTGGGTATGGTAGAATTTGTAACCATTTATTTTCAAATAGTTTTTGTCGATGAAGTGGGTTTCCGATACGAGCATTACGTCGATTTGCTGGTGTTTTAGGAAGAGTTCTAGTTCAAATTTGTGTTGCGCTAGACCGTTGGCGTTCCAAAGAGCTATGCGTCTTGATTTTATTTTGCGTCGGGGCGTACTAATTTATCCATGATGAGTGTTAGTAGCGATAGCAAATTATTTATTTGCTCCGATTGTTTCTCTATTAGCTTTTCAAGTCTAGAGACGTTGTCTGTGTTAGGAGAGTTGTGGATACTATTTTGGGAAAGATCTCTTTGGCTATTCGGGTTATTTTGGATGCCTTGTACTGCTTGGGCATAGGAGGTTGAGGTAGTGATGAAGTTAGTAGGACTGGGTATTTGGTTGGTTGAGGGGATTGGGGTAGTCGTGAATTTCGGCGGGCTGGGTGTATGGTTGGTTACCTCTTTTGCTCTGAGTTTAGGGTACTTGTTTGTGTATAGGGTTTTATAGGCTGAGCAGCCTTTATAGTTGGCAGGATGGTCACCTTGACAGTGGATGCACTTCGCTGGGGTTTCCGGTGATTTAGTGCACTGGTCAGTGGAGTGTGTGCCTGCACATTTAACACAGCGGAAGATATGGTTGCAGTATTTCTGCGTGTGGCCGTACCTTTGGCACCTTTTGCATTGCACTATCTCTTTTTTAACAAACGGTGGCTCGAATTTTACTATTGCGTTCATTAGGCGACTGATGTTGTAAATTTCCTTATTGTTAGGCTTTTGCTTTATGTCTATAAAAAATAAGGATAACGGGTCTTTCGTGGCCGAGTTTTAAGAGTTCGAATTTGAGTTCATCTATGTCTGCTGAGTGGTGGATGTTGCGTAGAACCACTCGAAATGGTCTTTCTTGTTTGAGCTGGTAAGTATGAAAGTTGGCGTTCAAGGTCTTGAGTAGTTTGGTGATTTTTCTGTATGCGTCAGGGGTTGTCGGCAGAATTTTTACCTTGTTGTTGTTTATCTTCAGGTTGTAATCATCCTTGGAGATATCTCTCTCTAAGGACTTGATCATTGTTTGTATGTCGATGACATCATCCACAAATATTGGTGGGGGATTCTCTGTGCTTGTTGGTTTGGCGGCGGGTCTGCGATTTCCATGGCGTCGTTAGTGGATTGCAATACGGCGAACCTGTTGTGGGTGTTTATTTGTATCGTTGATTGTTCGTTCCGGGTGTCGATCGTGTTTGGTTTTGATGTTTCTATTTTCCGTTTCTTTGTAATATTAGCGTCGTTGGTGCGGAGGGTTCTGCTGCACTTCTGCCACGGAGGAGGTAGCGCGGGGTAGTTGCGAGTTTGCTCAGGAGAGCCTGGTCGCGATTGCTGGGCCATCATCGAACTAGTCAATTCAAAATGAATAACTAGTCGTGAGGCTATGAGGCTAGTATTCGGGTTGGGGTTAGGTGCGTGGGATTTTCTTCTCCCTAAAGGGTAGGAAACACTTGGCTGTGTTCACTTTCGACGGTTGGGTGACACGTGTTGTTTTCGGACTTCACTGGGCACTAGAGACACATCTGCACGCTTCGGCACTCATCAGCGAACTGATTTAAAAAGTTGTTCGTAAAAGAGATGTTTGGCCCAGGTCTTAATTTATTGACATCCCCTTGGAGGGGACTAAGGAGCATTTATTAGCATTAGCCCTGACGACAATTAAACTGCACAAGACAATTTTCCATGTACAACTGATTTGATTTTTATACGCCTAACAAAAACAACCTTCTAAGGTTCTTTTAAGTTCCTTAGGTTTTCTAGATTTCCTCTCACTTCGCAGGATAAAATAGGTGGAGATATAACAATATCCAGTTTTCTAAAGGGAGTGTACAGGTTAATGTCTTCGGCGCCTAAATACATACACACGTGGGATGCGACTATGCATCGCACTAGACTAGTTAACAAAATTTTATGCATTGAAAAAAATTTTCTGTTTAGACCTATCGCTAAAAGTGGCAGTTTTATTACTTAAATGCAGCCTAATCTTAAGTATTAACATTAAGTACAGTCTATAGGACACAAACTCTAGCGAATATAAATATATAAGGCTATCTGATATTTATGTGACGTAGGAAAAGTTAGAAATCAAAATTTCAGAGGCAATCTAAACGTCGTGGTCATATTTTGTAAAACATATAAATGTGACTAAATCCTTAAGAGATAATGTAAATAACTTATTTGTGGTACTGGGAAAGCCACACGCAGCTATTGGGATTCAGACAGTTAACAAATGGATTAAGTCGATATTGGCAAAGAGCGAAGTTGATATGTCTATTATTTCAACTTCTTAAAACTTCTTAGAAACTTATTAGTTTTTTTATCACAATCGAAATAATTGATAACCAAAAAAAGGTTGCACTTAATTAACTTCATCGGAAGTGAAGGATATTCTACATTGCGGAATTTATATCCACCATCGTTACTGTCTTCAGAAACATTTGAGGAGCTGATCAAGCTCGTGAAAAGTCACCTACAGTCGAAACATAGCCGAACGTTATGAATTCGAGAAATCCTTCCGATAAGTCGGCAAAAAAGAAAGGATTCACACCGACTAGTACAACAAACGGGATAAAGAATCGGGAGGTGCCTACTCTTATGGTAACCGAATCATATGTCTAAAGTTATGTACAAATAGTATGTGGCAGATCCCCCAAGTTGCTTCACGACACGTTGCTTCACCTTGAACTGTGTCTCAGGACGAACCAACGAATGTCGATTCAAATCCTTACTCGCTTGTTTCTTTTACGTACTCTAAGTGACGGCACGAGACTGTTACTGGGCGAAGCATCTTCACGAGTCTGTTTCGCATTGTCTTTACATAGCTTAATAGTTGTCGTTTCAAAGGCTAACATTATAATAAATGTGATAAAGTTGGACACCTAGTTGTGATATGTATGTATGGCTAATGTACCTAATAGAGATAAGTCCGAGAGCAAAGATGTGAATGTTACTTTAAAAAAAAAGTCCAAATGCAGTAAATATAATTTTTTACAAGAATGTGATAATTTATCCGAGGAGTTTGGTAATCTTCTCGATATTAATGAAGGCAGTAGCAGTAGTGTTATAAATAATGCTACGTCATTCAAATGCAAATTAGAAGTACAAGGGAAGCAGTACAATTATAACGATATCCGAGAAGTGCTATGAAAGTACTATACTTATATAGTACCAATCATATGACCTTAAATATAATTCTTTTGTTCGTTTTAACAATCTTTATATTTATCAATGTCTAACTTCTTACTACTGGCTGTACTATGAAGAACTTCTCGATTAGTTGTTCATTAATTTCTGTTACTTCACAACTCACCTTAGAATTGAAAAAAGATTTCAAACCGTATTTCCGTCGTTTGTTGATCGAAACCAATCTTCTAATTGTTCGATTCTTCATTTATTGTAGCTTCCTTATTGCGGACAAGTTCTGTATTTTATTTTATGAATAGAAACTTTATTGCCCTACAAACAAATATCGATTCAAGACGCGGATTCATTCACAATACCAACCACTACCTAAATCAATTAATTTATGTAAGATATATTTTCGACCAATCGCGGGGAGACGCAATCGCGAGGAAACACGTCAACGGGAGTCGTAAATTCCCGTTACGATTATAATAATCGACACCACGAGATGATCGATCCCCTGATTTTCGTTAAGATAATAGGGGTGGTTAAGTTAGTATAACACTGTGATTCACAGGGTTATAAAGTTTTTATTTTTTTCACTTAAGTTACACCGTTGCTTATGATATATATCGTCGACAATGATTTAGCGTATAGAGACGCGATACAATGGCACACTATTCGTTGGTGATAGAGCAAGGCTCGTAGAGCTTTGTTATAGTTGACGTAGCAATAAGGAAAAAGACAGAGCTGAACTAACCCGTTACTGACATGTTGACTATTCTAACGTTGTAGAATAAGTAAAGTTGACTTTTCTAGCGTTGTAGAAGAAGTAATTTACCGTGCCGATGCTGTGTCGGAGGGAAGCTAACGATAGGTGTGTCTAGCGCACGGGACCGTCGGATTTGTTCATGACATTTTTGGTCAGGAAAGTGAGGACAGTATACCTTGCTTTGGATTGGAAAAACGAAGGTTGATGGACTAGGAAGCGTCTTAGCTGCCCTCGATAGAAAGTTGTTAGTGGAAAGCATCGTACGTCAGAAAAATTAACTTTCCCGTGTCAAACCGTAGTAGACAATACTCTTTAGAAAGCGATTTAGAAAGACGATATTTGTCCGGTCTGAAGGACCTTAGCTAGCGACTTCCTGAGATTTACGATGGGTCCTTAAAACTATTGAGTGTACGCAGTAAGGATAAGCGAACATCTGGTTCCCGTCTGGCCCGCGGTGTGTAGCCTGGTCTAGGTAGAGTGTCGCCCGACGTAACATCCTCCCCCTGTTGAGAGGATACTCAAAATCTCTGCCAAGGTAGAGTTAATTGAAGCTGCTGCCCAACTCTTTGTCGATTACTGGTTGTCCGTATTCTGCTGGATCGGGTTGGCTCGATAGTAGGACGAGCTGTGTGCATCCTCTAGGACAGGATATGCCGGGCCCTCGAATTTCATCGGGTGCCCGCGTATCTGCGGGGTGTGCTCCGGGCGTTCTTCCGAGACCGGAGTATCGTCTATACCGTCCGGGGCGGAGGGGTGACCGGGAGGGCTGTACATCGCGGGGTCCCGCAGGGTTCGGTGTTGGGTCCGTTGCTGTGGAACATCGCAGTGCTTCGGACGCCGATACCACCGAACTCAGCACTGACGTGCTACGCCGACGACACGTTGGTGCTGGTCTGGGGCACGGCATGGGGTAGAACCGTCCGCCTGGCGGAGCTGTCGGTGGCCTGCGTGATCGCCGAGATCAAGGGACTGGGACTGAGGGTGTCCCCTGAGAAATCCGAGGCAATGTGGTTTTGCCGCAAGGCCGATCACGGGTCGCCTCCAGCGGGTTATCGCCTGAGGTTGGAGGGGGCTGAGATCGGGGTCGAAACCAGCATGAAGTATCTGGGCCTAACCCTCGACATCCACTGGACCTTCAGCGCTCACTTCGAGCGCTTGGCGCCGTCTGTTGAGGCGACGGCGAACGCCTTAGAACGTTTGCTGCCTCGGCTGGGCGGGCCCGACGTCGGAGTGCTGTACGCCGGCGTGGTGCAATCGAAGCTCCTCTACGGAGCTCCGATCTGGGCAGAGGACCTGATGACCAAGCGTCGTAGTCTCCTAGCGATCAAGAGGCTGCACAGGACGGTGACCATCAGGGTAGTGAGGGGCTTCCGCACCATTTCGGCGGCGGCGGCGGTGCTCGCCGGGTTTCCCCCGTTCGAATTGCAGACCCTGAGGTGTCGCGAAATTTACCTCCACACTCGTGGTGTGTCGGCCAGGATGGGCCCGGCGGGAGCCGACGTCAGGATTCGGGCTCGGCGGGCTTTGCTCAACAGATGGCGCGTCAGCTTCGACACGAGAGCGGGTGCACCGGGGATAAGGGTCCTCGGGGCCGTCCTTCCAAGCTGGGACGTTTGGTTGGACGGCGGCGGGCCTCCCCCGACCTACAGGGTGACGCAGGTGCTCACCAGACACGGCTGCTTCGGTGAGTATCTGCACCGAATCGGGAAGGAGGCGACCGCGCGCTGCCACCATTGCAATGCGAGCGTGGATTCGGCACAGCACACGCTGGAATACTGCCCGGCGTGGACGCGGCCGCGCCACGACCTCATCGCGGAAATCGGATGGGACCTCTCGCCGCCGACGACCCTCGAGGCATTGTTGGTAAGCGAGAGAAGGAGGAGGGCCGTGACCTCCTTCTGTGAGCAAGTTATGCTTCGAAAAGGGGCCGCGGAGAGGGTGAGGGTGCGGTACTCTCACCCTGAGAGGATTGACCGGCGAGGGCGCGGCAGAGGCCATGGACGCGCTTCAGTGAAGCGCGCTAGGTCCGCCGCGCCCCCCGGTGGGGTGCAAACTTAGGCGCTGGCAGTTCAGCGCCCCGGGGCCGCAAAGCAGCCCAGTAGGGGAACCGGGCTGCCTGGCACGGCGGCTCTGGCGACTAGGCGCAGTGTGACAATGGCCACACACCGCTCCATCAAGCGGTGGTATTAGGCGCCGGCGGGGGGAGCAACGGTGTATCGCTCACACCGGTTCCCGGACCCCTTTCGATCGCAGCAGGGACGGTCATCGTGGAGGTTTTAGTCGGTTGGAGTCCGGCACTACCACGCCGCTTTTCTCCAGAAGCGACCTGGTGTCCATGCGGATTTCCTCCACGTTAATGTAAAAAAAAAAAAAAAAAGGACGAGCTGTGTGGTACCTCGATCCAAGATGCTCGTTGCCGTTTGCACGGTAGCGTTCCTTATAATTCCATCGGCTCCTGAAGTGTTGCTTGATCTGGTGGATACGCTGCCAATTGGATACCGGCATGGTAGAACTGTCCTGAAATCACGCTCCCGTAAACTCGTTAGTATGTCACCTATTAGGAAGTGACAGGGAGTGAGGACAGGGAGAACATTCGGATCGGATGATATGGGATGGTGAATTTGGAAGGGTGAAACGCCATTGTATCTGTCGGTCGTCGAAAAAACTTGTATCCTTTCCTTGTGTTCGTCGGAATGCAATAGGATCCGAAGTTCTTGCAACTCCCTGTTAGCCCCGATGAAATTGGTGCCATTGTCCGTGATAATTGTCGCGCAGTATCCTCGCTGAGAGATGAATCGGCGTAGAGCGCCCAGAAATGCGTAGGTTTATCTATTCAATTCTTTCCCGATTGGTATTTGGACGATGAGCCTTAGTCGGTGTATTTGATCCGTGATGATCGAGATTCATACGGAGGATGAGATTTTCGGTCTTTTGGAGTCGACTGAGTGGATTTCCGCAAAGGTTCGGTTGTACATCTCGAACAATGTGGAAAGCGCGGTTTCGATGATCCAGGTGGAGATCGTCCATTAGAGGATCGGGCGAACGACCGTCCGACGATCGATCTCCCGACGATCGACTGCTCGTTGACCTACCGCTTGAATACTGACCGCTTGACGCGCGGTCGCTTGAAACTCGTGGACTGACCTGAGTGTGCGCTCAGTGTAAATGTGTATGATATCGTTGCCCGCATATATGACACGAACCGGATGTGCATTGGGTAAGCGAATGTCATCTGCCTAGGCAATTTATACAGAGCGATGCGTTTTTTACAACTTCAAGGCGTTTTGTAGCCGATTTGACTTTGAAGACTTTACAATATTCAGATATTCGTTCGTGGGGTCCTTTGCAGATCGGACACACCAACATCCGATCTGTGGTGGCGAATGTGTGTCCTCGTGGTGCGTTCCGACGATAACGGGTGCGTTGCAATCCCCTTTTATCATTGGTGTTGTAGCGTTCGTCTGATCGTTTGCCCTTGTTTGTAAGAAATCTATCAAATGGGTATAATCGGGCAGTCTTTTGTTCGGCAACGTGCGATGCCATTGGCGTACGGTGGACTGCGGTAACTTTGAAGCGATCAGGTCGCATATCACGGTATTCGACGTTAGCGGATCACTTAATTTCTCTAACGCTTTCAAATTTATCTTGACCGTTCATCTGCAGTGACAAACAACTGCGCCAAATGATCAAGTATCGACATCAACAAAGGTAACCACGTGTTTAGCAGAGTACGACCTATCATCAGCAGAAACTAATATTGCAAAAAGAATGCAACAACAAGGACTTCTAAAAAAAGAAAAACATCAATAATACTTCCACGAAAATCACATCAGCTGAAACCCTAATACTTCTGGGAGGACACCAGTAGAACCGAAGATTGCAGCGTCCGCAGAAATAATCACATACTAAAACTCCGCGCTATTATGGAATAATCCGTCACGTGACAATTATCCCATGATAGTCTCAGTATAAATTTCCGCTACACATTGTCCGTTACATATTGTAGTGCTGTATCGTTTACGCGTAATTCGCGTCAAACTCTGCCGTAGAGAGAAACAACACCGCACAAAATTCAACCGTACCTAAGAGATTAATTGTGAATTGTGATTAATACAGTTAGTCTTGCAACAACTATACTAACTCAATACGATATTCCAAGAATGCGATCGACCATACATATAAGCAAGGTGAGAAACTAAACATTGTAATTTTCTTCTTTAATTTCGGACTTGTACCACATGTACGACTTCAATAAAATTATTCATTGATTATTATTGTCAACAATCAAGAAGATATTGAAACTATTTATTTATTCTAAGAGAACCTTAATCCCTCCCGTGCTAGTGCTCTTGCACATAGCGGGTAAGCCGAAACGTGGCATTTAATTTATCAGTTGTATTGATAAGCTAATTAACGCTACCCATACGGTTATATCAACGAATTAGAATGTCAAGGATATAACAGTTTGGAAATTCAAAATAGTGCTGCGCCTTAAAAGGATGCGACAAGTTTTTGAATCCATTGCATTCAGTCGTTTGCCTTGTTTCAAAAATAATAAATGAGAGTCGAACCAAATCGAAATAGTTAATAACTATTTCTGGTGGCAGCTACTACCGCTTCGATTTAAATATAATTCGAGAAATCCAAGATTCGACATCCAGAGTAACACATAACGATTACGAACACCGAAGATAAAAACCAAATCGTAACATCAATACTTAAATATTTAATAATTTTTTAATTATTAAACACAAATCAATCAGTTTTGGTAATTCTTTATTCTACTGTACAGTATTATAGTATTTTGTTTTACATTATATATATACAATTATATTATGTGGCGCTTACCTTGTAAAAGATCCTATTATACGTTACATGAAGCTTTAATTTTTAATTTATATACAAACTTGGTAAGGAATCTATGGAACGATCGAGCGTGAATCGTGATTACATGGACATGACTTTTAAATCTTAGATCGATACTTACGCATAAACTACTTGTTTGAGTATTGTGAATAAGCGCACATCGTCATGTTGAAGTGTCTGAAATATTATTACGAAGCTTATATTTTAAGCTCTTTAACTACGTGTTTGCACTAATTATATATCATTTTGCTGATATATGAAGTATTTTACAATCCCTTCCAAGTAAAAATTTATAAAATTATAATCCTAAATATTTTATTTAATAATGAACCATTCTGTATATTAAAAATAACAAAAAAATTCATTTATACATAATTTATTATAGCTTTTAATTTATCTCGCCATTTTTTTCTGTAATATTAATATTTTAAAAATATCTATTGTACATATTTTGTATAAATTCCATTTAACATTTGACTTTATTGAAGATCATAGAGAGATTAAAATTATAGGCAACTTTAACATGACGACACCAGGCATGCTCCAAAGCATAATAAAGTAAAATAATATAAAGTGCAACGCACTATCCTCCAATTTAGCAACAAAACGATCACAATACACATTTTACAATTACCTAAAATACAATTTTTTGTTTCCCCTTTTGATTAAACGTGATTATTGTTAAAACAACAAAATATACAATAATCCGTTTAAAACTGATATGAAACATAATTTTATGTGTACAACCGTTTTATTTTTTTCCTACAAAATCTAGGGAAAGTAACCCAACCAGATCATTAAGCGAGTATTTCATTATTTTTGTCAACAATATACAGCAACGTAATTAATTAACAAACAAATCTTAATGTATGTTCCAGATGAAACAACTAATGATACATAACTAACAAATTCTATACTCTTCTTTTTTTTGTCCTATTCATTTTCCTATTCACTTATTAACACATTGCTTTCCACTTCAATATTATTTGATAAAACAGCATACAATAGAATACAAATATAAGTATAGAATACTTAGATATAAAATTTCTATATGATATATACGTTGGTAAATTTATATTTTATAATTGAGGAGATAAAGAATCATTCTATTTTCAGAAAGATTAAAATGTAATAACGGATATTATATAAAAAATTGAAACTTAACGTTGAAAAATGTATTAAAAGATACTCTTAGTTAATAAGCAATGTGTTAACAGATATTAGAATTAAAGTTTTACATCCACGGATCTATGTAAAAGATGACACGGTAAACTTTTAAATTTGGCCACAGGTGCGAGAGACTCGCTATAAATTATTTCTTAATATGTATCAATGTCATGAATGTACACAATGAACACGTGTGAATACATACTTGATGTTTTGACTTTGCAACCTTGTATATTTTATGGTTACATCAACAAAAGATATTTAAAATTATTTCTGCTTGAAATTAATATTTTTTAAAAGATTAGATACAAAAGTAATTAAATGTAAGGTAAATTGTAAATAGTTGTATTAAATTTTTTTACTTAACGAAATATTTTTTCAATGCTTAAAATTCTTTAGAATTAGTAATTCTTTATTTAAAATTAAATTTAATGTTTAATTTTAACTGTGATTAATATCAGAATAAAATAGCAAAAAAGTAAGACGAAACCCCCAAAAATTTAGTATCATTGAAATTATTAAGATTTTTTCAAAAATTGTAGTATACCCAAGTAAACTCGTTAAACATTAAAGCTTATAATAAAAAATATTATTCACGCGTGCTTTACGAAGAATGAGCAATAGTACACTGGTTAATAATACGAAAGAACAATTTTTAGCAATGGGATGTGGTATTGAATGTCAGAGAAATGCTAACGATAAAATTGAACTCTAAAAACTATTTCTTCAAATTAGTGGAGTATTCTACTTATCTTGATCATCAATTACATTAAAACTTCGAAGAAGCAACTTGCACGTCAAAAATCAATTGTCAAACTTCGAAACTTGTAATAAATGATTAAATCGGTTGGTCCATTTTTTCTTGAATATGCGCATAAATGTTTCATAATATATTACGTGCTTCTGATTTCGAATCGAACTACAATACACTAATTGAATTTCAAATTTTACAAGAGAAGAAATATAAATTGCTAATATTAAGTCTTAAACTTTGACGTTATTGTTTCTTGCAGCTCAGTACTCGTATAAGTAAAAATAAAAAAATCTTCGATCATATTCGATAAAAAAAGGTAAAGGAAATAGTATTAACTAATAAAGCAGGTATCTGTTCACAAGTGTGTATAAACAACGTATTAAAAAATTAATCGACCATTTTCATGATTTAACATAATGTGATTTATGAGAATGGAGAAAGATTAAAATTAACAAGTCGTAAATTTTTTCCTATTCTAATATTTCTCTCGACAAAGTTATATTTCCTATTATTAATGATTTCGATTAATGTAATAAATAATGGAACGTACAAAATTGATATTTATCTTGTCTAACTTATTAATTATTGCAATATACGTTGTTTGCACGCTCTTTAGATATTCTGCTTACGGCAAAAATTGTAAAAAAAACTAAATCCTTAGTAATAATAATATCAATAATACTAATAGTAATAACTGATAGGATCACATCTTTGGTACACGATACGTCAGTTTCAACAATCTTAACTAGTTTCTCTATCAATTATCTACGGCAAGATGGGCGAAATTAGATCATCTATCTTTTCACTGAACTCTTATTGTTATCAATATCATGAACTTCCGGAACAGAGAAAGATCTTTGTTTTCGTTATCACTCATATATCAACTTTCTGTCAAACAATTCATCATTTAAAAACGACTATTTTACATCAGCATAACAGTCTTCATTTGCATTATTAAATTTCTCTTAGATCCTTAATAGTAGAGTTTTACAAAGTTTATCATTTTTCCAATACTATAACATTTATCCTGTTCGCCTCGTATTATTTAGAATTTTATAAATTGTGCCGTTTTAAAGACATGTATCCTACAGGAAAGTATATGATCAAATTTAAGTTATTCTGCAATCATTTAAAAATAAAAATTTTGTAAAGTGCAGCGTATAGCAAAAAATCCAGCATATCTTACCTAATTATTGGAATGTTTATGATAAATTAACATATACTAGAAATTCCATGAGTCAAGCTCTTTTCGAGGACAATGTGAAATTCGCTTAGTGGTTCAAGAATGTGAATAAGGAAATTTAATAATGTAGTATTTCTTAAGAAAGAAGTTTCTTCATACATGTCTGCAGTAGAGCGCGCTTCACTCATTGGCCGAAGCATTGAATGAAGAAGCTGTTCTCTGGAAGAAGAAAGTAGTAATTAAATTTACAGTAATATACCCAACAAATATTTAAGCTATTAAAATTATAACTTATATACCTTGCTGCTAAGCAAATGAATAACTGAAATTTTCCATCTTTACCAAGAGTTTGACTGAATAAGTTAATTTGATCAATAAGATGACAATAACATCTTAAAGTCGTAAATCTTTGATTATTCTCTGCGTGAATTCGTCTATCTCTATTCAGCCTCTGTGAATATTCGTCCATTTCTTCCAGCAAAGAAATTTCAAAATTTTCTTTTACACGTACTGAAACAAATAAAAGTTAACTATTTTATTTATTTGACAATAGAAAGTTTAAAATAAAACTAAAATGAAATAGCTAAAAATAATAACTTACAGAGATAATCCCAAACGTAAAAATTTTTCCCAAATATTCTTTGGTTCTTAAAACCGAATAAAAATATCTGCTCTAAAGATGGCACAAGACCACCTTCCCCACAAAGTAAAGCAGTCAAAGAACCATCCTGACATTCTCTTCTATAGTGGAATTTGACAATCGCGTTTACAGACTCTCCTATAAAATTACATACATTTTTTTGAATGGAAATTTTATAAATTATAAGTTATAATGTAACTTGTATATAGGAAATAATATAATAATTTTGGCAGAAGGAAAAAAGGAGATTGTGGAGATCATAAAGAGCCTGAAGAGATACCTGAAAGAAAAATGTCTTACGCTAAACGTGAAAGAATCGAATGTGATGAGGTTGAAGAAGGGAGGTGGAAAAGTGAAAAAAGTGAACTGGAAATAGAAAAGTGAAGAAATAGAGGATTTTACATATCTAGTATACAGAATGAAAAGAAATGGAAAAGAACAGGAAGTACATATCAGAAAAAGAGTTAAGAAAAAAAAGGCAGAAAAGGCAGAGAAAAAGGGTTAGGAAAAGGAATGTTTGGAAAGGTTTGGAGAAAATGAATATGATTACTCGATAAACTAATATGAACAATCACAGAATACAGAGTAAGATATGGGCGTGGAAAGAGATAGAGAGACTCTGCATGGAAAGTATTTTAGATTGATATTAGATGTGGATTGGTATATTCTAAGATACTTGATAAGAGAGGAACTAAAAAGAGACATGACGAGAATGAGAGCGAGAATAAGGACATAGAGCTTTGAAAGAAAACTGAAGAGTGGAGAATATAAAAAAGAGAGAAGGGGAATATAAGGAAGAAACTAGACGGAGCCTGGTAAAGGAGAGTGCATGGAAGAAAATAGAGGGAATAGGAGGAAGAGCGGAGGAGGAAGGTGGAGGCAAGGGTAAAAATAGGAGATGGAAGACATAGAGAGAGAAAAGCAGAATGTAGAAAGAGGAAAGGAGAGAAGGCAATAAGAGCGAAAGAAATGCCAATACATCTGAAGAAAAGATGAAATGAGGATAAAGTGAGGAGACTCACAAGATTCAGATTAGGCAACGAGATTGGGGAAGGAAAATATTGATTAAAATAAGAGAGAAAGGAGTGTAGGCTGTGTGGAAAAGAAAAAGAGACATAGGAATATGTGCAAGAGATATATGTGAGGAAGAACCGAGAGGATAGCAGGAAAATGTAGAGAGGATATTAGGAGAGGAAAGGAAGGCGAAGAGTGGGTGGACAACATAGAGAAGGAAAGATTGAAAATGACTGAAGGGTAAAGGGAGGGTAAGAAGGGGCAGAGTAATGAAATAAAAATAAGGCCAAAAAGAGATGGTTTAGCCAATAAGTTAGATAGTGTAAGGCAGGTGCAATAAAGATCAAATTCTACCATACAGACGAGTGTTTAGTATATAGATAGGATGGAAATGAGACAATTAAATCTAGAATAGCATAAGATAGAATAAGCTAGTTAAGTAGATAAGGAAATACAGAATAAGAATTATTGTAGAACAAAGGGCATTTTGTAATCCCAAAGGAAAAGAACTAAAACATTATAACTACTATACCTTGTACATGTATAATATGAATCACCTAAGAATTGAAGCTGAAATATTTTTGATACTATTATATCGAAAATGTTTCAGATAAAAATTGTATGGTTTCAAGGGAAGCATGTTCTAATGTTATTAATTTTTCTGCAAGTGGGTGCTTACAGATTGTATGAAGATTAGCTTTGTTTTTTTAAATGAAATCATGTACTTTGTAATGCATTAATGGATATAATTTAGAGATTCTTTACAAAAAATTATTTAGCTACATGTATTGAAAAGCTATTAGATCTTTTATATGATAAATTTTACAAAATAGAAGTCAAAATATCTACTAAAGTAATAGTTTTTCGATACAAGTAGGTAAATGATATTTTATGGTAAATCTCAAGCTGTATCGCTTAAAGCATTACAAAATACATGATTCTATTTTAAAAAAAACAAAGTTGATCACAGCACGACTTTTAAGCGCCCACCAATAGATTAACTAATAATAAATAATAAAGCTAACAATATTAAAATATCTAAAACATTTTTTAATATAATTAATAGCTTCGAAGATATTTCAATTTCATCTTTTAAGTGATTCAACCTGTATATAAGTGAAAATATATAAATGATTACGTATGAATGTATATATATTTTTTTCGTTGACATAATATAAGCATTTAAATTTACTTTCTGAATTAGAAACTCAAAGGTGTATGTACTTCAATAATATTTACCTAACATATGTTGCAGTTCGACTTGAGACACTATAGGACGTCTAGGTATACTAGGAGACCTACATCTTGGTGGTGTTGAACATGATTCAACCAATTCTTCACTATCGATATTACGTGGTACCAAGGCACCTACTAATAATCTTTCAGTAGATCCATCATCGATACCTCTGCCAAGCCATCTACCACAAGGGAATTTAAATGTGTGCCCTGTAACTTCATTTCTCACCACAACATGTTCTACCATCCATTTTGGCGAAAGACCTGTATTGTCATGTCCTATACGTAATGTAGAGAGCACGCCCAAATTCTTATGCTAAAATAAACGTTATAAAATTATGTAAAGTCATGAAAAATAATTAATTCTCTTAACATTCTATATTTTCTAAAATTCAGAAAATGTTAAATATGAAATGAGTCATGAAATGTTAAATATGAATTATGTATTTATAAGAACATACATGAAACACAAATTCCAACGCTCCCTTGGGAATTGGCACTGGATTTGTTTCACACAATGTACCAGAAATAGCGATCCAACTGTTTGCCGAAGTAGTAGCTGCGCTAGCTTTTCGACTAGGAAATATAACGACCCTGTATGGCAATTTCGTAGTTGGATAATTGTTTGTAAAGCAGAAGTAATCGACGGCATTCAACGTTAAAAGATGGTATAAGAATTGTTCCTTTTCTTCTTCGCAACGCAAAAATGCCGAGCGTTTATACTGACTTCTAAAAGCAAAATGACATAAAAAATCTTCAATTTTATTACTTATATAATATTCTACAATATAACCAAAAATGTTAACTATTACTTATGTTAGTTGTAAAACACGTTGTAACAACTAAAAGCCAATTTATCAATATTATAAAACTTAAGTAATTAGTAGTATTTCTACCAATCTTACCTTAACAATCTGGTATCTGATAATAAAGTTTTCAAATGACGAGAAAGAAGTTTCTTTTCAAGTGCTAATCGAACCCAGGCTCTAGCATATCCAATATGCGTTTTAATATCAGTCATTGCCTGTACATTCCGAATATCAAAAAGCAAAGAATTAGGCAAAGGCCTCAAATGTTCAGGGCCAATTTTTCTGTCGCCAGGAGACTTGTGCTTATCCGTGCCTCGTGTAGGCGAGTCGATCTCCAATGCCAGGTTTGGTAGATCTGTTATTGTTAACAAATATAGAAATCTAATTACACAATAATTTCAAATAGACAAAATAATTGAAACTCGTTTTTCACACTTTTATAAAAAGTACTTTTAACACTGCATGCAAATGATAATCTCATGCTTTGGACGAAAAAGAAATAGATGCATCCTGGAAGAATCATTTCAGGCATTCCATGTACGAAATACAAATGTTTTTATTTTTAATTTAAAATTACGTTATACATGCTAATTATTCCATATTTTTGTAGTACGTCACTAATGAACTAATAAAAGGAAATCGCTTTTGACATTACATATCTACGATACCTACAAGTTGTGTGAATATGTATTAAAAACTGTCTTTTAATCTTTAAGACATATATCAAATCATGCGATTTGCTAATATTTATTATGATTATTACATTTAAATATAGAAATAGTGTGTATATATGTATTAGAGAAAAAGCTGATCGAATTACTTGTGGCAAGCCAACGCTAGGGCTTACCATTAAAATTCTCCTTGATATAAGAAGCAATTTCAAAAATATTTTTGCCCTTTAAAGATGAAATTAAACGCTCTGGTAATCCAAAAAAGCTACTTGGTGATTTCTTGGCTATTTACAACAAAGAAAAATGAAACGCAAATAAAAACAACTGAAAAAAAAACATTGATCCACGTTTTAAATAATATTGTGACTCAAAAAGCAATATTTCTAATTTCAATAAAGTAAAGAATTATTCTTTATTTCGTTGTGATACTAAAAGAAGAAATTATTAATTTGTATTAATATTACTTTGATACTAGATAACTAGCTCTTTGCTAGAGCTTTAATATTTGAAACTACTTAATATTTTGGACTATTTATGAAACTTTAATATTTAAAAATGTTTCAATGATACTTTAAAATTATAGTTTAAAATATTTTATTTACTCTTTGAGTTACATTACCATCATAAGTAGAGGACAATATATTTAATACAGTCAACCCTCCTATTACACGATTAATTAATTGCATTGTACTGAAACCGTGTTAAGCGAAATCAAAACAATGTAGTAAAACATACATATGTGCTATATGAATGTTGTTCATATGAATGAATATTTATTAAGTCGTGGTATATAAAATCGTTTTGCAATTTTTGTGCTGTGTTATATCGAAACCGAATTTTTATAGTGCTTTGTTATAAGAGGTTGAGTGTAATAATACCTATAATAAATAAAATTTTAAATAAAATGAAAATGAATAACGCCTATGAAGTAAGCATGAAAAAGGAAGTAGGCAGCAATTTGATCATATAAAGAAATATTTGTATTATGTTCTGCAATTCTAAATTATACTTCATAATAGCAAAACACTATATTTAAAACATATGATTTTACAGAATCAATATTCTCTCGGAAATAACAGTCAAACATATTCACTATAGTATGTGCACGTTTAGCAAAAACATGTAGAATCAAATAAATAATTATTTATGAATAATGTGTCACTTACAACTAAGGGAGTGCAGAGTATCTACGTATGAGAAACTAATCTCTACTTTTAACACTTTATCTGAAATAGAATAAGACACGTACAATCGAGACGTTTCCGTAGGACGCACCACGCTAACGCTGCATTTCCAAACGTCATGAATTTTAGTAAATATTACAGTTTCGATGATAAAGTGCGATGTGTGTAACAGATATCAAAGTATAACAAATTTCCACATACCAGGAGAAAGAAAATTAGGATCTATTGGTTTACTCGGGTCGTTGCACTCTTCTTCTTGATACATGGCAAGATGCGACCAAAGAGCGCTTTTCCCTTGTTTATTTTGCAATCCATGACTCCAAACTCGTTCTAGGAGATCACAGAGACTGGCAACTAGCGTATTTTCTTCGACATCGGATAACGATTCACCGCCATGACCTAATGCAACTGCTTCAGAACCCATTTTTTCAACCAACATTCTTTTTGTTTTTGATTTACAATCCTTAAAACAAACACAAAAAAGCAGATTAACGTAACTTTCTCGTGTTAATAAATTTACTTATTTTATTTTCATTTTAGTAAATATACTTTGAGCAATTTTTCCACAAATGTCCAATTTGCTTGTGCTATTAATGCTGGACTCATATCTGCAGAGAGCTTAGTTTGAGGTCGAGGTGATTGTGTTTCTTGAGGTACTGGAGTTTTCCCATTTGACTCTATAGATTTCATTTTATACTTCCACTGAGTCTGACCTCTCCGACTACTGTTATAGATATAAAATTAATTAAACTCTAAGAATAGAAATAAAAATTGTATGAATAAATAAAATATTTAGACAATTAATAATTATAATAGCTGATTTTCAGGATACTGCAAATAAAAAATAAAACAGTGAATCAAATTATATGATAGTATACAGTAACCTCAGATATACATGTATAATGCTGTAAAATTTCAAGTAAATTCTTACCGAAGTATACTACACGTGAAGCAGGAAATAAAATAATAACCGTTAATATTTCTTGTGTTGATCTAATTGTCAGAAAAATGCATTTGTTTAAAATATTTACCTTTGAGTTGGCTCCTTATTTAATGCTACACTGTCTAACAAGGGAAAACTTCGAAAATACGCTGCTCTATGAGGAACGATCTCTGCAGGTGGATTCGTTTCAAAATCTACGTTTGTCAACCTTTGTTCCAATACCTTTTGCGATTCTTCAATACTTGTACAAGGTTCATAACGTGTCGATCTTACAATACCTTCTCCAACTTTTTTCCTATAATAAACAAGAATAACTTTATCATTTGGGAGAATATCACAGAATAATGGTACAAAAAATTTATCTTTCTTATGCTTACCTTAAGAGAGAAATTCTTTGATCAAAAACTCGTGTGTTAAAATCAAGCTCACTCCACGTTGACATAACTTTGCTGTCGACAAGAGATGCAAACATTTGTGTTTCTAGAAACCTTGATAAAAATGGCAAATGCTGTGTGGGTTGGTCAGATAAAAATGTAGCCTTATCAAAAACATGCATACTATCCCTATTATTCAACCATTCATCTTTGTCCTGAAAGAAACAATCGTTTTTCTTCCTCAAATACAGTTTAATATTTATGTTAAATATTATTTATATTATTTATATTTTATAATTCATATTATATAGATGTCATTTATATTATTATAGATATTAGATATTAATTTATATAAATATTATTTTCATAGATATTCATTTATATAAATATAAATATTAGTAGGTAAAAAAGGTAAAAACAGATCGAAATAAACACATTTATTCTTATTTTTGAATTAACGAGTAGCGAGTTTGCTTTTGAACGAACTACATTTGTTTAATTTTATGATAGAGCTTCGAAATAATATCCTTACGCATAAACATAAGTCTGCAAACGTTTTACTATTGTCTGTCCTATTCTTCCTATTTGTATAGTTTGAATTTGTTGAAAACTTTCTTTAGTTTTGTTGTGAAATATTTGAACATTATCAATGTATGTTTCACAAGTCCGATTTAAATCGTGGAGCGAGCACAATAGGAAATAGGATCTTCACGACTTATTCAACTACTTGCAAATCGCTTGTTTCAAAGTAGCCTAACTGCTTCTAACTGAAATGCGTTTGAGCATCATCCTGCATAAAATATATACATCACATTTAAATGTGTAAGTATTTGAGAAATTAACACATGATTCTCCTGTTCATTTCCCATGGAGAAATGAGTCCGAATAAAAACTCATTGTAACTCAAAAATGATAATAAATAGAACATATGTTTATACGAACTTTTCTTATCTTTTTCGCGTACTAAATCAATTTCTAAGGAGATTCTTATATATTATGAAGCAACTTATATGAATACTCTTTCGCACCTGACTTGGTTGAATAACGAAGTGTTCGTAATTAGAAAAAATCTGTACAAAACGGTTCAAAAAAATCTCTCTAATGGCATTGTTAAACATAAGCATCTCTTGATATTCTTCTTGAGGTGAGAGTATCTGCTCTTTCACGTTATCTTCCACTGAATCAATATCTTCCACGTTCACTGCAAGAAAAATGGATACTAAACAAAAATGACCAAATGATGCTCTAAAACTAAACATATCTATATTTAGTTAAAAAGCTCCTTTACTATATTTAGCATACAATAACTACCAAAATGTTTAATTCACCTAAGTAAGTCTTCTATTATTAGAGCTCTTGGAAAGAAAGCAGAAAAATTTTACATAAATAAATTTAAAGAAATTTATATACAAGAATTTATATAAAAATATATATAAATAAAATTATATAAAATAAAAAATCTTTACCAGTTCTTTTAGCGATATCTACTATCCTTTGTAACGTGTCTGATTGTGACGTCGGTTCCGGTCGATTCCAATCCAAGACATCGTGTAACGAATGTTTTCTGCGAGGAAGATGACATCCAGAACCAGGAAGCGTCAAACTACTAGTCATGATGTCACCGTTATGATGATTTATGACCGTGTTATCAGTCCTGAAAAAACATTTTGATCTTAACAGTTGAAAAATACTCATATAAAAAAGAAAAAGATGAACATTTTCAACTTACTTTCCCGCGTGTGGTACTTTGTACTTGTTTAAGAGAGCTCTAATCTCGGCAATAAATTGCATTTTATGTGGAAATACAGGTAACTCTTCTGGAAATTGGCTACTTTGCTTATCTATATCTACATAACAAAGATTTGCCTGTAATCAAGAAACAGAATCTAAAATAGCGTCATCTCAAACACAAAATTAAAAGAAGAAAAAAGAAAAGACATTTTAACTACGTCAGATTAGATTAAATAACATAAAATAATCTTAAATTCAAACTAGTTCACATATTTCGCATAACTTGGATTAGAAGATTTTCAAATTTTTGCCAAATTCTCTATCTTAGTAAATCTATTCTATCATAAAACAGAAATGCATACAAGAGAAAAATGACTAATTTTTTAAATGTCCGCTCCAACTAACATATTTGGTGTTACTAGCGCATTTTTATTTTTGTATATTTCAACAAATAATTTTAGGAACACAAATAAAATAGTGAAATAAATATATTTTCAAAGAAACACGCAACTCCTAAAGAGAGGTATTCCTTTATTTTAATAGCGGAGAATCAAATTTTTTTCGGATCTAAAGCATTTGATTTTCCATTTAATTTTCATAATAATTTTCAATATACAAGATGATAGAAATTTTAAGGCCCTGATTTTGAAAAGCGCTAAACACTCACTTCGCTGGCAATTTTCAATACACCGCCCTCACTTTGCGCGTGCAAACCCATTATAAATGGTACCGGCGCGTCCAAGAAGTGATGTAGACTGGCGGGCAATATCGGCACGTACACATGTTGCCAGGAAAACGGAAAGAGAAGCGCCGTTATGCATTCGGATACCACCATCAACTTGTGGAAATCTGAACTTCTGAGTAATACTTGATTCTCCAATAGGACACATGTAAACAATTGAATCACACAATCCGCTCCAAGCCATGTGAATATATCCTTCAGAGGGTAATCTAGCATTTGTAACTCCTGCGATGGCGTTGGCTGATGGATAACCAGCTCTAATGGCGATTTCGCTGGCTCGTCATTGGGAATGAAGAACTTTAACGACTTTCCAGGTAATGGTACCGGCACATTGTACAACAAATTGTATACGTATGACTCTAAACTAAGACCAGGTCCTGGATGTCTAGGAACACATCTATAAAGATAAATATTCTGTTAGCTTCCAATAAGTAGTGTATATATAATAGGAATGTAAGCTTCGATATTGCCTTAAGTTTTACGTAGTTTTAAATGTATATAGCTCTAACTTTCTCTCGCCCGTGGAAATTATAGTTTTGAAAAGGCTTATATTTCTTGATAGATGATTAATTTCCTAAAAGAATTTTCTGATTCTATAAATTCCACTTAAAATGTGTAATGGTGTCCATAGTACATTTATTCTTTGATTTTTTGTAAGCAAAAACGTTATTTTGCGTTATCTATACTTTTTACTGAGTGATAGTATATTAATTGATTGGTTAAATTATACAAGCTTCAGCTTTCTTTAATATTTAACTCCACAAAAGTAATAAAGGAGTAAAATGAATTTTGAAGAAATTTAAAAAAATAATACGAATCATTGGAAATTTTGAAAAATTTATTTGAAAACTAAAATTTCGTACTTCTTGTCACTAAAAATGTTAATTTATAATATCTTCAAAGGAAACTTAACTTAATTTGGCTTGGGATAATGGTTATTTCAAGGGTGAAAGTAGTTTATTAACGATCTTCTACATTATCAAACTAGCGAGAGATGATGGAACGTTGTAAGATGATAAGTTAGATATATACTCACTTGTAGAGATTAGTCAGGAACGTTTTCGCGGCATGAAGGTAAGGCTGCTGGCATAGCAAGGATATCGATTTAGTCACTAGCAACTTGTCTTTGGTAGAGTCGTAGTAGCCTAACGCAGCACCTGGTGAATGTGCTGATAGCTTGAAATGCCGTGGCAACGATCGCGTGTTATGTCCATCCTGGCCTTTTCTTGCCCTGTTAACGCATTTATATTACATCTTCATGCATTCGATTCTGCTAATCTTTATTTAAATTGAATTTCTTTCATTATTTTACGCTAAATTGATAATCTCAAGTAATGCAGAATATTTAAAGTAAATTTCTACATGGAATATTAAGGGGCAAATAGTAAAACGAACCCATTAAAAGTATTTAAGCCTTTTAAGTATGTGTTTTATATACGGCATTTCTACACAAAAATCCTAGATCACGTACCAAATGGAGATGTTTTGTTTTTATGGATGAATATAAAAATATATCGCTGTCATTTTAAATTTGTTGTAACTTTTTAAAACGTTTAATTCAAGAATCATTGGTAATTTGTTAAAAAGGTATCGATCTACCTCGAAATAATTAATATTTGGTACCAATTTCTTTTGTCTTTCGATAGCAGAAGCCCTTCGTAGAATATTACCGAATAATTTTTTTTTATTAAACTCATTTCGTACATTCTGTGCAATCTTTAGTATCTTTAGTTTGTACAAGCTTTAGTATTTCCTTTCTCATGAAACATTCTATATATATTTTACAACATTTAAGTTAGGTAACGCTATTTATCAAACAATTTAAAAGAAAATTTATAAACAAGAAAAAAGCAACAAACACGGTAATAATTAAATATTCGCTTTTGCTAATATCATGTAAGAATATTTCCCGAATGAAAATATTTCATGTGAAAACATGATTAATTGGCAAAACGAGATCACTATCGTAGATGACTTAAGGCTTTTGCACAGTACTGTGTATTTATTACATATACTAATAATCTTCTGTTGTCATTCTGTTTCATATGTATATATCTCGATATTATAAATAAACAATATCTAAGAAACATTTTGGAATCGCTTATTCAATGAAAAAACGAAAACTCGAATAATTTAATAGGAAAGTAGAAATATATATTGAAAATTTTAATCAGATATTGTCACGTCTCGCGCTCCACACGACAAGTAACGTGATACGCCATAGCTCGCGAATAGCACGAGGCACACTCTAGACGAATGGAATTAAAAAACAGAAAACATAAAGGAAATAAAAGATACTATACGTATAAATACTTTAATATCGCAATAAATCAATAAACCAATACATAACATTATTATTGAACAAAATTAAAATCTAAGAATATCGAAATGGAAAAAAGGAACAATGAAACGTCCACTGATACGTACTGCCTTGCACGCGCTCTCCCCGCCACAATACAGGGTACACAGTACGATAAGTAGATAATGGAAGTTGAGATGCTACGACCTTCTTACACAGCATTAACAGCGACAAACAACTAGACGCGCCAAAAAATCAAGTATCGGCATCAGCAAAGTTATTCAGTTCAGTTATAGAGTTCAATCCAGTTAGTTGAAATTTTCGTCGAGTTGAATTAGAGTCAGTAAGAGCTCAGTCAGTTAAAAATTTGTCAAGAGTTAATATCAAGTTCAGAAGAACAGTAGTTTTTGCGAAGACGACAATTGTTTTAATATAGTCTTCGAGTAACGTCAAGAAATAGAACCGACCATTTATTAATCGTCAAAGATTCATACAGTCAGTCTTCCAACAACTATGCCAACTCAGTACGATATTCCAAGAATGCGATCGACCATACATACAAACAAGGTGAGAAGCTAAACATTGTAACACTTTCTTCTTCGATTTCGGACTCGTACTACATGTACGACTTCAATAAAATTATTCATTGACTATTATTGTCAATAATTAAGAAGATATCAGAAATATTTATTTATTCTAAGAGAACCTTAATCCTTCCCATCTTGCACATAGTGGGTAAGCCGAAACGTGGAATTTTATTTATCAGTTGTATTGATACGATAGTTAACGCTACCCATACGGTTATATTAACGAATTAAAACATTAAGGATACAACAGTTTGGAAATTCAAAATAGTGCTGCGCCTTAAAAGGGTGCGACAAGTTTTGAAAAAATCCATTCGGTTGTCGCGGAAGTAATTAGAGCAAAACCTCCTGGGATATTCGGAATAGTGCCACGCTCTAGAAGGGTGCGACAAGTTTTGAAATCATTCCATTTAGTCGTTTGCCTTGTTTCAAAAATAGCACATGAGAGTCTAACTAATCGAAATAATTAATAACTATTTCTGGTGGCAGCAACTACCGTTTTGATTTAAATATAATTTGAGAAAGATTCGACATCCAGAGTAACACATAACGGTTACGAACACCGAAGATCAAGACCAGATCGTAACAAATACAGATATTTTCATGTTTAATTGTAAAGGTTTATATTCCTTTCTTTGTTTGTGTCAAGATATTAAAGAGTACAATTAGTTTTTGTAGTTTGAAGCAATTGTTCGTATATTTCGCTATTATATAATGAGAAAGAAGACTGAGATAGAATGTCGATTATCTGAACAAGAAAGATAATAGCTCGATAAATCAATAATAGTATTCCTGTTCGACTATTCAGACAAAACTATTTCAATATTTCCAACAGAAGAACTCCTAATTACATTTCCAGATATATTTCACATTTGGAAGCTGTACAGGATGTTTTGCTTGATATATACATATAATGCAAAACAAAAGTATTATCGCATCATCACACACGGACCCCAAGTCTTCGTATAAAATTCTTTGTAAATCTGTAAAGAATGTGATTTTCTGTTTAATTTTTTTGTAAAATGTAGCTGTCGACTCTATATATACTAATATATAATATCTAAGTATACATTTAAAAAATAGTTATAATAAAGAAAAAGAAAGATAAAACACACATAAACGTCCGTTTTCAGCAGGACAAAAGTATCGGCACACTTATGATTTTGCGGTATAAATTTATCATAACATTTGATTTCCTATTTAGTATGCAATTCGTTTTTTTATAACAACTTTCAGACGATTAGGTATTGAATTTACTAAATTTTTTTGTAATTTTTGGATTTTGTGCCATTCTTCAAGCAATGGTTTCTACAGTTCTTCTTACTTAGACGTAATATGATATGTTTTAATCCTTGTGTCTAATTCAGACCAAAGATCCTCTACAGGATTTAGAGCTGAGGATTGTAGAGGAGTCGTTAAAATATCCGATGTATTAAAGTGATCCATTATTTAACAATATAGGCTATATATTTGGAATAATTATCCTGTTGAACATAACAGTCTTGTCTTAAATTTCATTTTTCTCGCACTTTTGCTTTAAAATATTTAAATATCTATATTCGTGCATAGTATTATTCAATATGGTATGTAATAATAATGTAATGGTATATTCAATAAAAACAAACTCTCCTATAGCAAAAGACATTCCCCATATTACTACCCTGACACCACTGCATTTGACGCTTTGAACAATGCTTTTTTTATCTAATCCTGTTGAGGTTTTATATCTCGGAATAGAGAGAACAAACGCATGGATGAATGTATTATAGAAATTCTTTATTAAAAAATGTTAAAAATTAGGATTTCCAGTGGTTTCTATTCTATGTGATAATGTATTGATAGATGGATTTATTACAGTGGATTAAACAGAAAACGATGATTATTTAACGTGAATTTAATGCAGTAGTATGATATGACAACTCTCGACTAACGACTTTTGACTCTTGATTCTCGGATGGCTAACTGAACAATAACTGCTGCTGTGCCGAAATATATTGATGGCCGTTAGGCCTATTGAAGTTTTCCGACCCTTTCGGCTTATTGGCATTTGCACTTTATCGTCGATATTGTCTGTATGTTGACGATCTTTCCGCGGTACTATAATAGAGACTAAAGAAGCCGCTGTAAAAAGAATCGTTGTGCCAAAAACTAAACACTAGAGATGTAGAGTTTTCCTAGAAGTGAGATTTACTTCAACAAATTCAGTATTCAGTTTTCGCTAATCTAAAACCCGACCATCGCATTGAAAAATATTAAATTTAGTTTCATCTGGAAACAGTATTTTTTTCTAAAATGTTATATTTTTGTCTACATAATTAATAGTGAACTTCAATCTTTTATTATTATTGTTGTTGTTATTGTTATTATTATTACTGTTATTATATTGACTATCTTTTTTTTCTTGGTCTGTAAGCTCTCGAGGACATCCGCTTTGCGTAGCATTTATTAGATCGTATGCCAAGAAATCGTTCAATCACACTTCTTACGATAAAGCAACTATAATAATAATACTATACTAATATACTATAATAATGATTACAGCAATAAGTAATAATTTTTTCTATTTCCGAGCAAGATTTTCTTTGCTCATATACACATATATTTAATACATTTTAACATAATCTTTCTTTCAGCTATTGTTGTTTCTTTTCTCATTTTATTTCCCATTATTCAGGTTTCTTTTTTCTGCAAAACAATCTTACTAACTAAAAAACTGACTATCAGTTTGAAGGGTGAAACTTCCGCGACATAACAGATGTGCCAACATTGGGAATATTTAGAAAAGGATATTTAGAATATTTAAAAGGTGGAATACACGTAATAACAAATTTTTCGAGTGTGCCAATGCTTTTATTCCGCTGAAAACGGACTTTTATGAGTATTTTATCTATTTTCTTTATTATAGCTATCTTTAAATTTCATAATTCATAGTACAGTTAAACTTTAGAGTCGATAGTTGTATTTTGCAAAAACATTAAACAGAGAATCACATTCTTTACAGACCCGCAAAGAATTTTATACGAAGATACTTTTGTTTGATACTGTATCTGTATTGAATGAAACTGAAAACTTTTTTAATTAGTTTCACTTCATAAATATAATACTGTGCAGAAGTCTTACGATTAGGCTACATGTACATTGCTGATCTTATAATGTTAATCAAACATAATCTTTGAAATCGTCTTCACAGACTATTATAAAAAACGAATATTTAAACACTCTCTTCTTAGTGTCAAATCATTCCTTAGTTCAATAAATTTTTGAAAGTGTAATCAATATAAACTTGATATAAATCTTACAGAACATATATGCAATTGTTTGAAATGTGCCATAAAAGGAAAAGGTGTCAAAAAAGTAAATAGCTTTTGTAATGAAGTTTTTCTAAGTGGAATGGTAGAAAGTGGAAAATAAATTTATTAAAAAGTTGTTCGACAATATCCTCGAAAGGACAATCAATGTAATGCAATCGAGAACTTATTAATTCTTAGATTTATACTTCTTATCGAAAATTAATAATAAATGACTTTAAATTTTTTCAATAGAATTCAGATTAGAGAACATAACTATAATAATAATAATAGTAAATTTATCGTTCATTAGACTACATGCCTATTACAAGAAATTTGTTTGACATATATTATATAGTTTATGCTTACATACCTACATCGATAGATACTTGCATAAAAATTAATACTGTTTTCTTAATCCTAACTTATAATCTAATTTATATTATTAACTAATTTATATTATTTATATTTATATTATATTATAATTTATATTAATTTATATTATATTTAACACTAGGTTTACGGGACCAGTCAATTTGACGGATTTCAAACTTTGAAATGAAATATCCCAAAAACCATAGTATTCATTTTAACCATTTTGCATCGTAAATTAATCGTTTCATCTAAAGAATTGATACACACAATTATTTTTTCCTAGGCTTTCTTATTTTTGAAATCTGTATGTAGTATACCTATCTCTACGAAACCCGTCAAATTGACAGGCTAGTTGATTTCATAAACATTATTGTCCATTATTATTTCCCATTATTGTCTCCGCTTATTGTAAGTATTTACAATAGGATAATTGAATTTGGGCACAGTATTTTCTTTTTTTTTTTACCAATCCCCCTTTTCTAGCAAACACGAGTAAATCCAGGAGATATAATAATGTATTGAATAAAATTGTCAACATTAATGAAGATTGTTCTGAGGATACCTCCGTAGAAGATCAATATGAATTAGGCTAAAGCGAAGCTGACAGTGAAAGTTCTGAATACACTGAAAGTGGAGAGACAGAAGGATCTTCGGGTAGTGAAGAGGAAAACTTCTTGAAAGTGTATCGTAACAAGAAAAGGATGCGTATTTTTTCTAGTTCTGACTCCGAGGATGAAAGGACGAGCATCCAAGCACATCCCAAAATGTAATGGGTGAAACTGAAATTGCAATTGACGGGACACAGTGGATAAAACTGAAAGCAGACGGATCTAGGGGTAGGACGCCCGTTCGTATGATATTCAAGGATATCGCAGGGCTTACTGGCTATGCTAAGAGAAATATTATGTCGGGTTGTGTAACTAGTGCTTTCGAATTGATAATTGACAGACACATAATGGAACACATAAAAGATTGCACTGAAACCGAGGCGCATCGAGTTTTGGAAAAAGACTGGACAATCACAGTTGCTGTGTTGCGTAGTTTTCTATGAATTCTATATGCCCGGAGCGCATATGAAGCGAGATCATTGAAAGCTGAAAGATTACAAACAGATAAATTTGCGCTGATATTCGAAAAATGGAACAGATTTATAAGTAATAGCCAGGCTTGTTACAAGCCATATGAAAATATCTCAATAGATGAACAATTATTTCCAACGAAATAAACCTCATAAATTTTGCATTAAGTTTTGGTTAGCAGTTGACGTCCAAACAAAATATATTTTGAATGGTTTTCCTTATATGGGGAAATATGAAACTCCATGCTCAAGGGAAAAAAGGACAAGATGACATTGTTTTCCTCAAATTTATATAAATCAGAAAACTGCACGCTTACTGTGTATAAAAGTAAACCTAACGTAAAAGTCCTCCTTCTAAGCACCAAACATACAGGTATACAAGTAGAAGACAATTATAAACGTGTTCCAGAAATCATTGCTTTTTATAATAAAACAAAGTTTTAGCAACAAACAAACAAAGTGAAAGCAACGATTTTCCGATGGCCCCTTCAAGTTTTTTTCAATATTTTAGATTTGGCAGCGATAAACACGTGTATATTATGTAAAGAGTGCACCCGATCGAAAATATCCAGAAAGGAGTTTATATTTTGCCAAAGATCAGACGCTTCATTTCTGTCACCTTTAACGTCAGAAGTGCGAAAAAGTTACCAAGTGACCTACTGCAAAAAAAAATAGAAGCAATAATTGTTGTATATATTGCATAAAGATCGTATGCGGAAAATGCACAAACAAAATTCAGTATATTTGTAAAAAATATACTCAATAAATATGATTACCCTATATCGTTAATATTATTGTTATCATTTCCATGATAATTTAAACAAAAGACTTTTTACTTATTAACAATTTATCTAAACGTGGAGCCTAATATTGTTCAATTAAGACTTAATTTGAATAAATCGATTTTTTAAAAAAAAATGCGTATTTTCGTTTATCCGTCAATTTTTTTTTTTATTTAGTTGTTTACATTCACAATTTGTCCGATTTGGACATTTGGTAGAATTTTCCGTCAATTTGACAGGTGCTCGTAGAGATAGGTATATAAGAAACGCCCGTAAACCTAGTGTCAATACAGTAGAAATTTATCCTTGAATCTTAGTTCCGACAAAATGATAGTTACACGATTAATGTCCGATGCCAACCCAATTATTTTCATTAATGCCTGGATAAAGTACACGAACTCTTTTGCTTACTGGATGTCTCTTAAAATCAGCATTTGTGGAAAATTCCATCTTTCTCCTCTCGCTCTATTGAGCTGTGGGTATACACTTAAAAGATGATTCAAATTTTCTACTTTGTCCATATTACAAAGTCGGCAAAACTCAGTCATTTAATTTTAACGTACTTCCATTATCATAGTTAATCCACGTCTCGTGCCTAGTGGACAACCTTATTTGAGCTATAATTCTGCTATATACCCTTTGGGTCTTCAATTTTGGGTATTCTTCACAGTTGGGCTTCGTTAGATCTTTAATATATTACAAATTGGCCAGATTTCAGTGTTTTTGTCGGTCCTCTGTGAAAAATTTAGTTTCCACTCTATTGCTTAAAAAATATACCAACTCCGAAAATTTATTTTCATGATTCAGAAATCCAGCAAACAAATTCCATCAAATACCTTAGTCTTCATTTGGACAACAAACTAAACTAGAAAATCCATATTCGAGAGAAAATTAAACAAATAAAAACTAATAGAAAAACTATTAAATGGCTCATAACCAGAAACTCCAAGTTGAATACAAACAGTAAAATAAGCTATAGATCTACAAAACAATTACCAAACTCATATGGACATATGTAATTCAACCCTGAAGCATGGCTGTCAAATCCCATGTAAAGAAAATAGAAAATCTACAATTCTAAGAACAACATTATACACATCGAGATATGTAAGAAACAATGACATAAAGAAGATTAACTAAAAATCCCAACAGTGGAGTACATTAACACAGAGTAAAAAGCCATCTTGCTAAAAATTGCTATTCAAGCTTATCCAGATGTCTCAAAAGGAAACACTTTTTACATCTACTTACACCTAATAACCGACATATGGTTTCATACCGATACAACGTTAACTTTCAAATAAATAAATAAATAAAATAAATGTAAGTAATTGTAACTATACAATTAGATACAGTTAGTAAAAAAAAACATCTAAAAAAAGATCTATTCCTTATATTAGGTAATTGATTTAATAATTCTTGTCTACTGGTTATTTGTGGAACGTCTCCTCCGTTTATTTCTCTTAATTTATCTTGTAATAAAATGTGCCAACTGCAACTTCTGTAGTTGAATATGCTACTACCAAATACTACTCGCATGTAGCGTTGCTGATGTCACTTGAATAGATGTAGTCTTCGTTCCCAATTTCGCATTTTGCTCTACCTTTGCTCATGAAATAGTTAGCCGTCCATCCGAGAAGTCCTGATGCATAAGAGTGTACTCCTAAATATGTATACGTTTTTATTACTTCTAGTGCTGACTCGTTATACCTGTATTCTTTAACTTGTTTCTTTTTCTTCCTTGCTTTTTGGACAATTATTATTTTTGACTTATCTATGTTTACTGTTAAACCATTTTCCTAAACATACTGTAACAATGTTCGTTGCGAAATCTCTATCTCACTTGTCCTTCTCCTACAAATCCTTCAATACACTTTATGACTTGTCCTTCATCCACAAATGTAACTCTTAACGATACGTTCTCGTTAATAGTTTTAATCACTCTTATCATCACGAACTCAGTTTCATGCAAAACGGCTTTGAGAATTTTGAAAAATCTATGAATGGTGCTAGTAATTTCCCATTTCTTTTCTTTGGGGTGCTTTTGGAGTGCATTTTCTTTTAGTCGGAGTATTTTTTTGGTATTCAACATTAACAGGTTATCTTTGCACCCCTTTGTTTACTTTAACTCTTGCTTGTCCTTCCGGAAGGATTTCATAATTATTATAATTTATTACAATAATATAACTCTTGCAAATGGTTTTAACAACTTTTTCCTATGTTGAATCACAATCTGTTTCATGAGTACAACATTCTGATTAATCGTTTCCTTGATAATTTAATTTAACCCCTTAACCTACGATTTACGTATGAGAATTTTGGTCCGAAAACGTAAACAAGCTATTGTATGTAGTATCGTGGAAAAGGGCTTATGAAATATCAAGTCAACCATAAACAATGTCGCGAGAGCCGAGGCGCCATCGGGTCCAGTTCCGTCGGGAGTGTCAGTTGAGAAGTCAGAGAGAGTCAGTGGAGAAGCCTGAGAGTGTGAGTGGAGAAGCCAGAGAGTATGAATCGGGAAATTGAGAGCCGAGTATGATAATAAGACGTACGACGATATTGTAATCAGTTTTTTGTATTGAGTGTTGCTTGTTATACTAAACTTAACTCCAAATAAAACATCATTATTTGTCCTCACTCTAAGACCCATTTAAGTTACTACGTATATATTATATATTATATTTTGCCTGATCATCGTACTACGGGCTATGCCCGTAATATTTACGTTTGGTCCAATCACCTAATACGGGCTATGCCCGTGATATTTAGGTTTGGCCCGGTCATCGTACTACGGGCTATGCCCATAATTGTAGGTTAAGGGGTTAAATGTTACATGAAGCCAGCAAAAAACCAAATTATTACTTAAGAATATGTACATAGATATTTCGGTACTTCTAAATTATTACAGATATATAAAATATGTTTTAAATGAAACACTTCAATCTAATTTTAGCTTTTGAACTTATCTCAGGCAACCATATACATATTGTTAATAGATATTGACAAAGACAATAATTGATATTAGTTAGTACAATTAAAAGAGCAATAATCGAAGGTGAATGAATACTAGTCTTACATAGATCAATAATCATTCAATGTTGGTGTGTTATCGCGATTGAAACAACTATATGTTTCCAGCTACATTCTAAAAGTTTATGTAGATTTTATGAAGTGTTAGATATTTATTAGTAATAAACGGAATTCCTGAGTAGTAGATATATATCTTGTTTTAATTTGAATTTTTCAGAGAATTTGAACCTACTTATAACAGGCAATAACAATAAAGAAACGTTCTTCGATCATATTTTTCGAAATATAAAAAAATATCAATCTTTAAGCGAATTGCGACAACTGTCCAAATACTTGTGCACGGTATCGTACGTAGGTAAGATTTAAACTCCCTTCTGACACAATATTCCCCATACGACACAAAAAATATCAATCGATCTACTATAGAATGATCTAAGTTGATCACTAGACCCCAGATTTCTATGCATTGATAAGAAATTTGAAGGTACTGAAATGCACAAAATGCGTATGATGTGCAAAAACCTATAATGTATTCAAATTAGAATATTCGTTATATTATTTACTAAACAAAATGTTCCTGTGTCTCGTTTCTCTAATCGTATTCATAAAAATAAGAATTCGCATAAATAGGTGCAATCTGCTAATCACGTTATCCTTAACGTAACAAAAGGATCAACAGCATCATGGAGGAACTCAAGCAAAGGAAAATAAACAACGGAAAGAAGACTCACGTTGGTGGTGTACCGTTTTGCCCGCTGCTCAGTTCCGTGATGTGCATCGCCTGCAGAGTTTGCATAGCCGCGCATATCTTGCGATTCCGGCACTCCTCGTAGAAAACAAGACTGAACCCGTAGGTTCTGTGCCCGTCCTCCTTGGTGAGCACGAACGAGTGAAACGTTGGTTCCACCGAGTGTTTCTGGGTTCGGAATCTCAGGCCGCTTGGCAGGCAGAGCTGCAAGATTGAATATCTAATGAACAGACGTTGCACACAACGCCTTTTCATTTCTTCACTACTTCTTTTCTTCGTCTTTTCTTCCTCTACTTTTTACCATTCGCAACTAGGACGCGGTAGCCTATATAACGCTGTTGATCGCGAACAATGTGTACCCAGTTTACCGTATATACGTCGAGTATTTTGCACTCTTAATTTTACGTCCCAGTAATTCTGTTAGAGCTTGGCGAAAAGTACCTACCGTGCCTTTTCCTTTTTCTATATTCGAGGGTGTTTTCGAGAGAAGCCACTCGAGGTAAGTTTCGTGGAATCGGATAGATAAATGAAAAATGGTTTCTCTATTTTAAAAGAACTTTTTAATTGTTACGAAAATAAATATTTCATCTCAAAATCAACTAAAAACGTTAAATTTTAAAAAATCCTGTTAAAGAAAATGAAAAATATAGCTGAGCATCTTGTCTCTTCGTGTAAGGTATCAAATTTATCTAAAAAAAAGTCATTGATAATGTAAAAATAAAATTAAAAATATGAGAAATATAATTTGTATAAAATGTTAAAGACAGGAATATAGCATATATTCTTTAGGCATTCAAACGACCAACTGCGAAAATATCTTTACTATATGTATATAAAATACTTTATACTTTTAATCTTTCAATTTACTGATTCTATCAAACTTTGTCAAAAGCACTGTTCCTCTTCTTTCTTCTATCTTTAACAAAATTTTCAACGGAACTACATGAAGTCACGCGATAGAAATGGTTGAATGAATAAAGAGCAGTAATGTTTTTTCTGAGTGAGTATATTCCCCGGTAAGGAACTTTTAAGAAAGTATAGTTTGAGAAACGTATATTTTTCGCGGGCACTTTTAGGGCGTATAGAGTGTTGAATTTTTATAATAATTATACTTTATTAGTATTTTATAGGCACGTTTAAAAATACATAAATTGACGAGTAGAGTAAAAATATGTAGAAATTGGCATTATTAATATGATTCTCATTTTAGTTTTTAGATCGTGAAAAGATGCATTAGTATGTTATCTGATGAAGTTTAGAAAGTATTAATATAAATTTACAAGATTTATATGAGTTTCATGTCTACTTGTAACTCTAATACGAATTTGAGCTATCTTTAAATGACGAACACAATAATAATAATTCTTTTTTAATTTCAATATCGTTTAGCATATAGGGTACAGGATATAAGATATCGATTAGGAAATATTATACTTATACCGAAGATGCTGAAACATGATCCATTAAAACATTAGGTGCAAACCTTTTGACTGTTATTGTTCTCTTTTTTCTTGCTCTCATTGGTGCCCTTTGTTTTTAGACTTTGATGGTTAATTACTGTCTATATTTTTAACATTATATACTGAGACATTAAATGGTAAATGGTAAATACATATAAAATTTCATAGTTTTATCTGTACCATTCAAGAAATAATGGTATGATCATATAATGATGTGACAACATCATACACTGATCAATTATGTAATTATGTAATTCGTATGAAGATTGGTAGAACATAATTGAAAAAAATTTCGTTTATATTAAGCTAAATTTTCTTTATAATCGCTTAAAACCATTATTTCTTTGTACTTTTAAATAAAACATGTTAATTGTTTCAACTTTTGATAATTATAATAGCCAATCATTTGTTCTTTACGTTCTCATAGTGCATTCACACTTTGAAAAAAGAAATTGATGAAAACTGTTATTGAATATCACTCTACCAAACAGTATTTAGAAATACCCCATAATGATTATTAAAAGCATGTAGGGAAGGAAGAAAATCACATATGGTCCAAATGATCTGTGATAAAGTTCTAGGTAATACGTAATTCCCTAGTTTCTAAGGTTAACAAAAATTAAAATCAATTCGTACGAATATCGTAAAATTTTGCAAAAATTGTGTTTCTCACATTATGATTCTCAGAAACGATAATTGTTGTTAATAACGTACCATGCATACAGCGTGTTCGTCGAAGGGGTTCCATGGTACAGAATCAGGATAATGTCCCAAAACTTTGCTTTTATACGCTCGGTCCAGAGGTGTACATTGTAAGGAGTCACCTGAAATAAAGAGGACAATATTTTGTTAAATTTCTAAGTTATATAAAACATTTTAATCACTCGCGTGCATGTGCATGTACATAATTACCCACATATAATTATGATATAAAAAGGATAATAATACAAAAAATTTATGTTTTCGTAATATTTTTTCTCTCCTCGGATTTCATGCTATTTTCTTCGCAATAAACATTAATTTATATTAGTTTGCTCTAGTTCTGTCTAAGTTAAACAAATCCAACGGATCCTTTCTTTTTCAAGGACGTTGGGCCAAAAGATAAAAATGCATGTATTGTATTATATTACATTATATTATATTACATTATATTACATTACGTTATATTACGTTATATTACGTTATATCATGTTATATTACGTTATATCATGTTATATCACGTTATATCATGTTATATCATGTTATATCATGTTATATCATGTTATATCATGTTATATCATGTTATATCATGTTATATCATGTTATGTTATGTTATATCATGTTATGTTATGTTATATCATGTTATATTATATTATATTATAACGAATATTCATTGAAGAAATATTATTTCTTTAATAATTAATGTATAAAGATGACAACATTTATGAAAACTGAATAATTTAGTTATTTTTACCTATACTGATTAATCCTCGAATGATATTGATGCGTTAAATGGCCATAACTAACTAGATTAGATTCCTTATCTTTAAGGTATTCAGGGTATTTTTATTATTTTGTTGTGTATGTTATATATCGCGTAAAATATAGAACACAAAATAAATTTAATATTTTAATATTAAGCAATCCCTATTTCTAATTGTAGTGGTTATTTATTTCCCAACGATAGCAGTTGAGAGATAAAATCAGATAAGTGCATTTATTAATCAATTTTTTAGTTTCCTTACAAGCATCGACTTTCTTTTAATACTAGATCTGCCAACTTTTCATATGCAATCAAATATATTGTACATAGTTAACTAAGAGTAAATATTAATATTAAAAAGTATATGTACATACTTACACGATTTTGTAATTAGAAAGACAAAAAATCTGATATTAATCATTTTGATTGGTTTGGTAGTTCTAGTGTTAATTGTGTTAAACATTTATTAATAGTGATTATGTTCCTTAAAGAAACATGAACAATTTAGGCGATGCAACTAATATGTTCATCGTTTGACTTTTTGATTACTTGTAATAAATCTTTACAAAACTGTTAATTATTCTCCATTCCAAAGAAATTAATTATTTTGTACCGGCAAAGTAAAAAAAAATGCATGTGTTAGAGATTAATTAAATTCACATGTTGTGCGTACATTGTCTTCAAGTAAGTTAAAAGCCTGACATTTATAATCATAAACAACACGTTATGAAAATGATGAGTTGTAATGCTTGTTACGATAAGTGGAGACCGTGACCTTTTAACCAAATACTTAAACATGTTCTTCTCTTTAATCAATCTTCGAGTCTTTTCTTAGAGCTAAACGAGGTAGAATCTACACATGTTACAAATTTGTTCAAAATTTGTTCTTTCCGTTTCTTATAAAATTTTATATTATACTTGAATAATATTCAATGTCACACTAGAAAACAAAAAAATTACAATAACGTAACACAATTATTTGTCAGGAATTGCACGACTGCAATCTTCTGTGTAAATATTTTTAGCATATTGAACAATAGAAGTTGCGTTGATCTTACAGTAATTGCATATTATAATCACAATAAAATGATATATTTTTTATGATCTTATATGTATGTACTATCTTATTTTAATGATAGTTATAATACATGGACTTTAAAAAAATAAAAACCTAACCTAGGATATTAAATTTAAAAATTGAATTTAATCGCATCATAATATTTTATCCTATACAGTTACGACGATTATACAGAATGAAACCATTACAGTTCGAGGCCCCGCACATTAGCGACAATTTGTCCTGCGATAGTTTTATCGTTTACGATTAGGGCAACCGTCCATATGAATGTGCGCGTATTTGACGACACGGTTACTGGTCTTCTATTTTTGCTCTGGGTCGGATCAATCAAAGTTCAATTTTTTCCTCTAATAATGCCATATACAAATGCTAAAGCAACAGCGATTTTGCCGCTAGTGCTAGCCTCTGACTCATCTGACCTGTAATTTTACAATTAAAGATATGCACTCTACTTTTGAACACTAGTGTACATTTCTATCCTCGACCGCAAGATATTCTAAAACATTATATAATTTTCAACGCCAACATCCTTACACAGTCATATCCAATCTCCAAACCTCGTAACACTTTCGATCCAAGTATTTGACAGAAGTCTCTCTTCACAGACAGAGTATTATCACAGCGAAACAATTAGTGTAAATTCCTCGTTGCACGAGAAACGTTCAAGTCGGTCAACCATTCTACGGGAAAAGTGACATGTATATGTGTTCCAGATGAGACAAAAAAGACGCACACACATATAGAAAAGGGAGAGATTCGACATTTAAAAAAGAGTTTTAGCAGGGGTGCATTTACTTTACTCCAGTTTGCACATTGTTCTTGGTTCAGTACAGCCTAAGTACATCTTGGAAGCTGCAATTCCTACAGCAAGAAAAGAGGTGAGAGAGAGAGAGAAATAGAGGAGGAAGAGGGCTCTCCTCCTTTCCTCGGAAAAATTAGAGTCTCCCCACGACAGCGTCGGCAACTTGTTATTGAACGCGGTACATATCCCAGAGCAACTCGACCTGAATGAGACTGTTGAAAGTCTTGGCGATGTTCCAGTTGCCTCGCACACGATAGACACAACAGCACCCTTGTACGGAGTTAATCGTTTATGATCGAACAACTGCCCAGGACGGCAGTGAAATGCGTATGATGTGGGCTCGTCGAGCGAGAATTTGATTACATGGGGTGCATAATTGTTGGCTAACGGAAACGGATTCTCAGCGAAGACAGGACATTATCAAAACAAAGTCTTATTCAAATATTTATTTAAATAATAACATATTTAGAAAATAAGTTATTTTAATATTTTTTATTCTATTTCAGTGATTTTCAATCTTTTTCATCCCGTGACACACATAAACCAATTATTAAAATTTTACGTTACACTAAAAAATATATTATATTTGGTTCAAGACGGGACATTTACACTGTACGGCTATGATTGTATTGGCTGTTACCATTTTTTTTTATTTGTCAATATAATTGAATAAATTATTACATGCTTTAGAAATTTCTGTGGCACATTGGTTGAAGGTCGCTAAGTTTGAAATTGAATTTCACCTTGAAACTATAATCTCTGGTACACGGAATTTCTATTTCAAAATTCTAATGCGTAAATTGAAGTACATATACTATATACCTTTACGTATTAGTTAACATATAAGATATTCCATTGATGTTCAACACTGCAGATTTTTTGGTTATTTTAAGTAATAAATGAAAAAATTCTGCAACGAGCTGAATCAGATGCTACTAAGTCAATCAATATATGGAGATGATCCATAATTTCCCAGTTTAATTCTTGAACCTTTTTTGAAATTATAAAACTCATAGATACTTACGAGTTTTAAAAACAAAAAATACTCAATTTTACTGTCTAAAATTTACTCAATTAAATAAATTGCGTCAAGGTTTAGATATAGGTTTTTAAATATATAGCTACGTCGGAGTTAATAGTTAACGTAGTTAACAGTGGTGTGCAAAAGTTTTCAATCAGATATCTTGCTGCATAATGCTGTGCATAATTTCCTTTCTTAATCCAATTTCTAAAAATGGACCAATCCTTTGAGCAGAAAATACGGCCAAAACCATTATCCATTACCATCGTATTTTAATGTTAGTATCTGATATCTCACATCATATTTTTCCAACAGGACGTCTTCTATATCGTCCATTTACCAGAAAATGCCACATCTCTCCAATCGTCGATTGTTCAGTTTAAATTCTGATTCTTCTTACTAATGAAAGGATATTTTGTACCTGATCTAGCTAAAAGATGTAAACGTCTTGTCACAGTCGAGCGACTAATATTAGCAATTCTTTCCTCACGTATTTTGTAGGCTATTTAAAAAGTAGTCTTTTTTGCATCTACCGTAGATTTTCTTTTTATTAGTTGGTCAACTCTTTTAATACTTTTTCATGGTCTTTTACATTGTGGTTGCTCTTCTAGACTTTTTTCAGAATGATATTTTTTCATAATGTCATTTACCGTAGATTTCCCGATTGTTAATATTGCAGCGATCTCGTGAGACGGTTTGCCAATTTTTGATAAATCAACTATTCTCCCGATAATCAATAGAAGTATTTTCATGTCTTCCTTAAGTGCTGCGACCATGCATTAGTAACTAATTCTGATATGTTGACATCCATATGCAATGCAAATAAAGCGTAATAAACTTTGAATATATTTGGAGATACGCCTGGCCGGAAACTTTTGAAAGCGTCGTATTGACGATTTTGTAAACATCTAATATAAAGGATAATAAAGAGTTTATTATTTGTAACACTGTTTTCTCTTAGTTGTCGTACCCGTATATCCAGTAATAGTTTACACTGATCTACATATCTTTTAGTAAATAATATATACATAGTAAATAATAATACATAGCTTTTAGTAAATAATATATAAGATATATCTGACCGGAAATTTTTGTACGCTAGCGTATACTCAAAACATTTTATGCCGGAAAAATATGTCTTTTTCATATTATCACTTAACCACTAGTCATATAAAAATACATACACGTGTCCTTTTTTATTGATTTTGTAACATTGTGTAAATCTTTTCACAGAGTAATTTTAAATTGAATTCTATATATTTGTAATGGACGTACTTTTATGTAATTAGTAGTTAAGTAGAAATATGGACAAGACTTCTATGAAAATGTAAAATACGAATTCGTTACTTGCGATAATATCATTTTAAAAATAATGATCAAATAATCAATTTGAAAAATATTTAAAAAATGATGAAAATGAAATGATAGGTCTCCTTTTCATAAATAAAAGAAAAGGAACGATTCAATAATCATTAATACGTATATCCATTTCGGCGTGTTACCAAGAAGCGGGCTCGGTTTTACAATAATTGCTTATTTAAGATATCCCACTCCTGCTTCCATCGCTCACGCTTTTCTCGCGTTTCTTTGGCCTTGTTATTATCCACTCCAACTTACTATACTAAATTATATTCTATTGTTCTAACCTGTACTATACTATGCTATCTTTGGTTTCCTAACTCTACATATATTCACATCTTCTCTCATCCGTTTGTACTTTTACATGTTTTTTCTTATTGCACTATCCTTCTTTAATATTGTTGCTTATAACATATTTCTTAAGCGTTGTACCTGCTTCCTTAAACAATTCCAATTCCCTGCAACATTTCACCACTTCCTCTTTGAATTCCTCTGCAACTGTCTCCCCGTTCCTTAAACGTGGTTTTATTTAGTTTTTCGCATTTGAAAAGCAGCTTATTATTTCTGTGTATCCTTGCATAACATACACTTCCTCTCTTTTTCACTATCTCGACATTTATTGTCTTCCAGATTTTCATACGTGATACTTGTCTTTAATTTTTGTATCGACATTTTCTTTTCTGTTCTGTAGATATTTCGGTAGTTGTGTGTGTGTGATTTCATCTCCTTGCACACCTCATTGTATTTTCTTTGTAATTTTCCATGTAATGTTTATCTGTCTATTTCAATCCTTTTTACCTTCAATTTTTCCACTCATCTTTCCCCTTCTTCTTTTCTGTTTTTCTATACGTGCTTAGTTATAACCGCTTTCATTGGTACATTTTATCCTTTACTCTCCCCATTTCGTTTCCCTCTGACTTTTAATCTTCTCCTCCACGCACTTTTCCAGTAATATTATTCAAAAATTATTATTATACATTTACAAAATGAATATATTCTACATATTTATGAAATAAATAGAAACTTCATAATAATAATTGTAAGAAATTCAATTTCTTCAGATGTAAAATTTACGTCACGATAGAAATTCACGATTATTGCCCAGAGAAAAGATTCTTTCAAAATGACAAATTCGTAATTTTTCATAGAAATTTTATAGATTTATGATGGCGCATTTTTTATGTTTGAATGATCTTTTGTAAAGTATATGAATAAAAGAGCTTGCGTTTCTTATTGCGTTATAAACATTATCCTATCCCTTGCATCTTAATTTCTTTGATACAAGTTTTATACTGTAGTTGCCGGTAGTTCTGGTCAGGAATGGGCACTTTTTATTTGAAGTAAAGGTAATAAATAAATAGATCAAATAATTTCTCCAAACAATATTACAAATGAATTTATTTAAAAATAAAGTCGTTTTCAAATAAATTCCAGAATTTAATTTGAGAAATAAATTATTTCCATATTATTTACTTGCCAGATATTTGATCATTTCAAATAAGACTAGAAGGCAGAGGATAAGAAATGATTGTTTCTCTCGTATACGAAATATTGTATATTTATTTGTTATGAAATGTTTGCCTTAGGAAAAACTGAATACTGTAATATTTCGTCAGATCAAGGAGCGCGAAAGTTACGAGAATGTATTTTATAATATTTTAAATCAGAATAATTAAAATTTATGTTCCTGTTTTTATGTACTCAGCAATGCTGATATATATTGACGGATATAGAGTAATTATAAAGTTATTTTCATGATACAGCATGCTGTAATTTCGTTAATACTTATAAAATTAAGTTTTGAAGTTTCAAAAGACTTCCCTACTTTTCTTTTAGTTGTTGGAGTTTAGAAATATCGATTTAAGTTAGCAGATCCTTCTTTTAGGAAAGTTAAAATTCAAAAAAGTTACGGAAGGGTAGAGAAGAAAAAGCGAAAGAGTTGAAATACGAGTGTCCTGCAGTCCACGTGACTTGTAAACTGGTTGTAAAGTGGTTGTAGAAAGCAGTTACTCGGATTTAAAGTGACTTCTGCTTGTATAAATCGATTGTTTCCTTTTTGCAAACTTTTAACTTTGTTTGGACAAAAATTGTCATATGTGTCCTTCTATTTTACTAATGATATATAGTGAACTACCATCGCATTTATGAAAATTAAAACAAAAATAAAATTCTTAATTTTTAATCTAATTTAAAACACTAGTAAACGTGGCTTATTTTAACAAATATAACAAACATGTATGGTGCATATAATAAGCAAAGTTGTAATCAGAAGACAAGTAATGAAAGAATCTATTTTTTAATTTATTGTAACAATAAATTAAAAATTGTTCTAAATTTTTTAACTGTCACAATTAGAATAAAAACAAGATGTATACAAAATCTCCCATGAATGATTCATTATTATACACAATGCAATATTTATTTATATTTCGTGATAGATATAAGTGAAACAAAAGAGATTCTATGACTCAAGCTAAAGCTCAAATTGAGAATAACAAAATTGCATTGTAAACTTCGTTTTCGAGAAAATCGAGTTTGGAAACTTATCAAGTAGCCTGTTGTTATGTTTTTTTTTTTTTATTTATTTGTTGAAATTACAATCAATTCTCGCGTTGAGAATTTTCAGTAATTTTTCTGGCGTGGCGCAGTGACATGGCTGTTTATTTACAATAAGTTAATACTTATTATAGATAGGTATAATTTATAAGTATTATAAGTAAGTGCATATGCTTAATTTGGATAATTAAATGAATCTGACGTTTAGGTCTAGCGGGTAGTGCCTCTTCAGCCTGCGAGTCTAGTCCGTCGTATCGAGTAGTCCAGTGATTAGGGGGTTTCGGTGTTTGTTGATTCTTTTGCTGTATCTGTTGCTATATTTTGCTATTTCCTCTTTGACGGTGGGTATCTTGAGGTCGCGGTGTATTGTTTCGTTGGTTACATACCAAGGTGCGTCAATTAGGGATCTTAGCGTTTTCGATTGAAAGCGTTGGAGTATTTCAATGTTGGAGTTACTTGCTGTTCCCCATAGTTGGATTCCGTAGGTCCAGACAGGTTTTATTACGGTCTTGTAGAGGGTAATTTTAATCTGTATATTTAGTTTGGAGCGTCGGCCCGTGAGCCAATAGAGTTTTTTTAGTTTGTCCTTTAGTTGCTTCCTTTTATCTGAGATGTGTGTCTTCCACGTTAGTCTCCTGTCCAGGGTCATGCCCAGGTATCGGACTGTGTCCCTGCTAGGAACTGTTGCATTGTTGATGGTGACCTGGGGGCAGGTTTGTTTTCGGAGCGTGAAGGTTACATGTGAGGATTTCTTTTCGTTGACTTTGAAGCCCCATTTGTGAAACCACTTTTCCATGGAGTCGAGACTTCGCTGGAGAGTGGATGAGGCTATCACCGGGTCAGCGTGGGAAGCTAATATCGCTGTGTCGTCTGCAAATGTCGCTATTGTTATATCATTTGATATAGGTAGGTCGGCAGTGTAGATGGAGTACAGTAGGGGTCCGAGGACACTACCTTGGGGTATGCCGGCTTCTATTGGGAATGTTGCGGAAGTGGCGTCTAGGTATTTAACCATGAATTGCCTATTGGTTAGGTAAGATTTTAGGATGGAGTAGTAGGGGTGGGGTAGGATCTTTTTAAGTTTGTATAGTAGCCCTTCATGCCATACTTTATCGAATGCCTGTTGGATGTCTAGGAAGACCGCTGAGCAATATTTTTTCTTTTCGAGTGTTTGGCTGATCGTATGAGTTAGGCGGTGGATTTGCTCTACTGTAGAATGATGTTTTCGGAAGCCGAATTGGTGATCTGGGAGTGTTTTCAAGTTCTCTAGGATTGGAAGGAGTCGGTTCGTGAGCATCTTCTCGAATAGTTTGGACAGGGTAGGTAAAAGACTGATTGGGCGATAGGAGCAGGTTTCGTATATCGGTTTACCGGGTTTAGGGATGAGGGTAATCAATGAGATTTTCCAAGCCTTAGGATAGTGTTCCAGGCGAAGGATAGCATTAAAAATCGATGTGATGAGTGCTATCCCTTTTGTGGGAAGTTCCTTGATTGCTCTATTGCCTATTAGGTCGTGTCCTGCTGCTTTCTTGGGGTTTAGGCGACTGATTGTTTCTATAGTCTCAGCAGAGGAGAAGGGTTCGATAGGAGGGGACATTTGGAAGGGGTGTGCAGGTATTCAGTAACGTCCGCGGCGGTTTGGGGGGAATGGGGTTTGAATACTTTTGACAAGTGTTTTGCAAACAGGTCGGCTTTTTCTATGGGGCTTCGCGCCCATCCACCTTGCGGACGGCGGATAGGTGGGATTATTTGTGGGGGGCGTGTGAGTTTCCTGGAGGCCTTCCATAGTGAGTAGTTGGCGTCGGCTGTGGGGGATAAGCTGGCGAGGTATTTATGGAAACAGTCGTTTTTATAGTTTCTTAGGGTTCTGGATAGCTTTCTAGTTGCGTTATTAAGTTTGCGTTTGTCCTCCGGTGTTCTATGGGTCTGCCATACTCTTCTTAGTCTTCGTTTTTCTGCTATTTTTTTTAGTATGTAATGGGGATATTCTTGTTTGCTGTTAGATGGCTTTGTCGGTGTGGAGAGGCGGATTGCGTTTATTATGCTCGTGTTTAAGTATTCCGTGGCTGCTTCGATATCTTCCTTTGTTTTTAGTGGGGTGAAGGCTGAGGTTGAGTGTGTAAAGACTTCTCTGAAGAGCTGCCAGTTGGTGTGTTGGTTGTGAATGGTGCCATTAGGTGTATTCTCGATGATTGTTGAGCTGACTGTTGCTATCACGGGAGAATGATCAGAGGAGAGATCAGTCGAGGAGTTGATCTGGACGTGTCTTGATGGGATATTTTTAGTTATGAAGAAGTCGAGAAGGTCGGGTATTTTGTTGGTGTCAGTGGGCCAGTATGTGGGTTCGTATGTGGTGAGGTAGTTGAGGTTGTTGTTTGTTATGCTGTTTAAGAGGTTTTTGCCTCTTGCTGTAACCAGTCTGCTGCCCCATTGGATGTGCTTGGCGTTATAGTCTCCTCCAACTATGAATCTGTTGCCCAGGGTGTCCAGGAAGTTATCAAAGTCTTCTTTGGCGATGGAGTGTCTGGGAGGGCAGTATACTGCTGAGGTGGTGATTGAGCCATGACAGTCTTCTATTGCTACGTTTGTTGCTTGGAGGTAGTCTTTCTGGAATGATGGGAGTTCGTAGTGCTTAATACTTGCTTTGATTATTATTCCGGTGCCACCGTGGGCCTTTCCGCTGGGGTGTTGGGTATGGTAGAATTTGTAACCATTTATTTTCAGGTAGCTCTTGTCGGTGAAGTGGGTTTCCGACACGAGCATTACGTCGATTTGCTGGTGTTTTAAGAAGAGTTCTAGTTCAAGTTTGTGTTGCGCTAGACCGTTGGCGTTCCAGAGTGCTATGCGCCTTGATTTTATTTTGAGTCGGGGCGTGCTAATTTTTCCACGATGAGTGTTAGTAGCGATAGCAAGTGGTTTATTTGCTCCGATTGTTTCTCTATTAGCTTTTCAAGCCTTGAGGAGTTGTCTGTGTTTGGTGGGTTGGGGTCACTGTTTTGGGGAAGGTTCCTTTGGCTGTTCGTGTTATTTTGGATGCCTTGTACTGCTTGGGCAAAGGAGGTTGAGGTGGAGATGAATTTGGTAGGACTGTGCGTTTGGTTGGTTGAGGGGGTTGGGGTAGTCGTGAATTTCGGCGGGCTGGGTGTTTGGTTGGATACCTCTTTTGCTCTGGGCTTAGGGTACCTGTTCGTGTATAGTGTTTTATATGCTGGGCAGCCTTTGTAGTTGGCAGGGTGGTCCCCTTGGCAGTGGATGCATTTCGCTGGGGTTTCCGGTGATTTGGCGCACTGGTCAGTGGAGTGAGAGCCTGCGCATTTAACGCAGCGGAAAGTATGGTTGCAGTATTTCTGCGTATGACCGTACCTTTGGCACCTTTTGCACTGCACTATTTCTTTTTTCACGAGCGGTGGTTCGATCTTTACTATCGCGTTCATTAGGCGACTGATGTTATATATTTCCTTATTGTTCGGTTTTTGTTTAATGTCTAGGAAGAATAAGGATAACGGGTCTTTCGAGACTCTATGCCTTATATTACTTACGTTGATGACTTCGTGGCCGAGTTTTGAGAGTTCGTATTTTAGTTCGTCTATGTCTGCTGAGTGGTGTATGTTTCGTAGGACCACCCGGAAAGGCCTTTCCTGTTTAAGTTGGTAGGTGTGGAAGTTGGCGTTCAGGGTCCTGAGTGTCTTGGTGAGTTTTCTGTAAGCTTCTGGGTTCGTCGGTAGTATTTTCACCTTGTTGTTGCTTATCTTAAGGTTATATTCCTCCTTGCTGGTATCTCTCTCTAGGGACTTGGTCATTGTCTGTATGTCAATGACGTCGTCCACAAAAATTGGTGGGGGAGGGGGGATTCTCTGTGTGCGTTGGTTTGATGGCGGTTCTACGATTTCCATGGCGTCGTTTGAGGATTCCAATACGGCGAACCTGTTGTGTGTGTTTATTTGCGTTGCTGGTTCTATTTTCCTCTTCTTTGTAGTGTTAGCGTCGTTAGTGCGGAAAGTTCTGCTACACTTCTGCCACGGGGGGGGGTAGCTCGGGGTAGCTGCGAGTCTGCTCCGGAGAGCCTGGTCGCGGTTGCTGGGCCATCATCGAGCTAGTTAATTCGGAATGAACAACTAGTCGTGAGGCTGTGAGGCTAGTATTCGTGTTGGGGTTAGGTGCGTGGGATTTTCTTCTCCCTAGGGGGTAAGGGGCACTTAGCTGTGTTCTCTTTCGACGTTTGGGCGACACGTGTTGTTTTCGAACTACGCTGGGCACTAGAGACACGTCTGCACGCTTCGGCACTCCACAGCGAACTCGACCGTGACCGTTGTATCATAATTTTATAACTGAACACGAAAATAAAAATATTGCGAATGGGTAGGAAAAACGAGTAGCACGGACTATTTAGAATATGGTAATACATGTTATACATGTTATAAAAGACTTTATATTTCGGCTTCTTTATATATATTACTATGTATCATATTATATATGTTACTTCATATTATTATCTTTAATATTTGATATGTATTAGAGTCCTGCCTATTTTATCGATTTCAAATGGATCGTTTATTTTGGAATTATTATTTATATATAATAATTATTACTCTGTGTAAGCCCATTTTTTGAAAAAATCGAGAAAACGAGAAATTCGCATATACTTTAGTATGAACTTTTATTTATAAGCAATTTACAATTAAAATCTTAAAATATTTTCTTGTTTTAATCAATTAAAATTTCGATAATAGATGAAGTTACATAGAAATTTATTTTGAAAGTGATAATTCACTAATTTTGAAAGTGGTGTGTAAATCCATTCGTTACCATGAAAAGCGATATTGGTCTAGTTAATTCTCGAAAATACTGTTTATACAATGAATTCACATCCACTCAAACACATTATACGAACATGGATAAGCTAAGTAGACCTTATTAGGATTATTCAGTCGACGGAAACTCGAACACTTCAATATCTCTAAATAAAGGAAAATGGACTTGCGCTACTTTCAAAGTGAATGGTTCACATGTGTTTTGTTGTGCAATTTTTCAGAATCATGTGTATTTATTGAATATGATTATTATTTGAATAGAAAATGTCTTACTTTAATTTACTAATTTCAGTTATATAAGATACTTTGTTCGATTACAAATAAAAAAATTTACCTAAGGGACCAGAAGTAATTGTCACATCTTTTAATTTATAATTATCTTCTTTAAGTATGAGATAGTTATTTTTAAAAACTTTCATTCAACAGAAGAAATATGTATTTGTAAAATAAATATCTGTTTTTATCGTCTTATCATTATTAGGCGACCAATATGTCACAATAGCATCTTTACGCAACGGAATTGTTAATTGCCGGTAAAATAAATAGTACAATTTTTATTAAGACACTTGGAAAATGAATGAATGCTTCAAACTTAGATATACTTTTCTTTACAAAAGCAACCTAAGTTTATGTAATATAAGTTTGTAATTTCATCCGAAGTTTGGTTTAAGAGAAAATCGGGTTTGAAAATTTGTCAAGTACCCATACTAATTCCTGAGTGAACATGTTTAAAACTGTATTTTCTACAAAACGAGGCCTTAAATGAAGATATTTTACTCAGTTGATTTTCGACTTAAGATCGGTTTATTTTATCTGCACATGGAACGTATCAGTTCAGCACCGATCAGACAAATATTCTTTAACGCATTTGAATTTTCATGCAACATAACATAAACATGTATCCGGTATCCGACGTTCGCTCGAAGAATGCCTTATCTGATGCGGGATACGTTGGGACTTGCCGAAACGTATCTATGTTGACAGTGTGCATATATTTCGGTTTGATTAGGATCGATTAGACGTGATAGCAAGAGGATACTAATGATGAATTCTGAAAAACTTATTTAATTTGTTAGAGATTGTTACGTCGCGTAACACTCTACCTAGCCGAGGCCACACACCGCGGGCAATATGGCAACCAGATGTCATCGGATACTCGCAGCGTATCTTCCATGATTTCAAGGACCTTCCATAAATCACATAGATTTCCTAGAAAAGGTCCTTCAAACGAAACAAACATCTGGTTCGGAGGAATTTCTAGAGACTATTGTCTACCACGGCTTAACAAGGGAAAGTCAATTTTTGTCACGTACGCTGCAACTTTCCTCCCACTAACCACTTTCTCTCGAGGGCGGTTAAGACCATTCGTTTAACCAATTAAAACGAAGCCTATTCCCTCACTCTCCTAAATAACATCGGCACCAACGAATCCGATGGTCCCGTGCGCTCGACACACTCATCCTTAGCTCTCCTCCGAGACAGCATCGTCTTCCAAGAGTACTGTTTTTGCATCCTTCGAACGGTCAACATCCTTCGAGCGGGTATACACACCCGCAGATCACTCAGTCACTCACTCATCTCGTACATACGCACCAGTGTAACTATCCTCGTTATCAGTTGTGGAATAAACGGTGAAATATAACTTACTACTGTGTCATATTCAAATCAACTATCTCTGTTATCCTAAACGAAACAGGGGAACGACTACTTCGCGGCGTCGATTCACCGAATCGTAGCGAGAAGTTACGCCTCTCGCTGACGCGTTTTCCTCGCGACCGCGTCTCTCCGCGAACGGTCGTAACAGAGATTGTACTTAGTAGATATATTTGTTTATGTAACCAACAAGATAAAAATTTTTAGTGATAATAAGGAATAGTGATAATGAGAGAAAAGGAGCAGAATGGAGGTTGGAAAAGAATTAGGGCAATATAGTAAATACAATAGGTATACATTTATACACATAGTTAAATGAGAAAATATTTTTACTCGGTATTATATGCCTTTACAAATCGCTCTTTGTTGATTGTTTGATCGGATGCCATTGTACGACAAACGTATAGATATGGATAGTGTCCACATCAGAATAACCCCGATACTGAACCGTTCCATCCGAAAACAGAGATAAAAATAGTACAAATAGATCGATAATTGAAAAACAGCAAAAGCATTACATAACGCTTGGCCATCGTTGCCTTCAGGAAGATTCATAAAGAAAAAAGAAATCAGATATTACCGTAAATAGCGATCGCGCTTTTCCACGGCTAAGAGGACTTTTGTCGTCATAGACGTGTTATGTTATTGCGCTATCGCTTAGATTGCAGTTAGTACAGTCCCTGGCTCGAAGAGAAAGCACCTACGCGTTTCCTTCACGATGTACGCCGCGCGTTATGCACTTCTGTCGTCAGTGAGCTTAATTGACCGGAGAAAATTGTATGGTGATTGCTTAGTTAAACGATGGGTGCTGCCGGTGTCCTCGAATGCGCACGAAATGTAACATTTCCTTTGATTTCATAGGAAAAAGCCTCTTCTTACGTGAGAAGAATTTCTATTTTCTTCGTAGCCTTCATCCCTTTCTTAACTGTTTGCACTTTGAGAATTGTGTTCTACGATCGATCAAAAACACTGCCACATTTTTTCGATAAAGAAATCAAAAAGCATTGTTTTAAAAAGAAAAAATATAAACATCTGTAAATTTACTTATTACTTACATAGTAGTCAGTTGTTTATTTTTCATCGATAAAAATAAAAACGAGTAACAATTTGCGTCTTATCAATATCGCTATGATACAGTTAGTTCAATATAAAAATTATTATCGCAAAGAGTTCTGAAAACTTGAAGATCTCGAAGTCTTAATTTTTATTTCATTACAATATCACATTTCTTCTTACGCTATTTCCTTTAGTTTCTAGTACAATTTTCAAGGTTTAACATGTTCTGAATTTCCTACATATATTCATAAAAGAAATTTGAGATGTGTCAATATTTTATAATAAAGAAAGATATTGATAATACATTATTTGAAATTACTACAATATCTTCCTGTTCTGTATTAATGTAAGAGTTTATAATACTATATTATAAATGTATAGCTACATTTGTGGATGGATATGCATACATATTTTCGTGAACATAATTAAGAAAAATGAAATCTGTGTAGATGTTCCTGTTTCATCTATTAAATGTAATCATATATATTATATTATATATTATGTGTATAATGTATATATGTATCCTACAAATTTTTTCATCTTCAAATTTCTGATAATGCACGTGTATTCACCGTTTAATAATAACAGTTAACAACTTTTTTATCATGAATTTCTACATAATTTTTAATTCTAATAAATTATAAGTCTGACGAAATTCCATTTTAAATTTCTTTTAATTCCATCACTTATCATTTTTCGCAAACTATGATGAAAATCTCCTAAAGCTGCGTAAAATTTATTATTGATTTCTCATCTATATGTTATGATTATAAAATGTGCTGCACTTCAAGACTTGTTAATTGAAAATCAATTTCAAGTATTCAAAAAAACATTGACGTTGTTGAAACTTGTATGCAAAATATTCATGATTAGGTATGGAAATGTGAAGGTATTTCGCTTGAGTTTCTGGTACAATCGTCACGGATGACGTCGTACAATTTAATTATACATATATATAGTCGAGAAAAAAGATTACTCTAATATTCTTGCTTTCCCCTTCGACTTTAACCCCAATCAAACAACAGATCGCTTTACTGATATATATAGATGTTAGTGAAATCTACACTAACTAGAAAAAATATTTCTCCATCATTGTATTTATTACAGTATTTATATAGTACTAATTCTTTATTCTTTATTCAATTTTGAGTATTCGAGGCGTGCTTCGTCTCACTAAATATATTTAATTAAATTGAAGTACATATACTTTATTTCGGTGAACCTATCAAAAAGCTACCTCATCACCAATTTCGGTGACCATGAAATATGTTGGCAAGATTATCGTTCTGAATAACTTTTTGCTGTATGTATAATAGATGCTCTGTTTTAATTTTCGAGTTATATACAAAAGTATGTACATATACAAAAGGTGGAAACACAAACGTATCATATATGTATATATTTCCTTTCCATATTATATACAAAATTGTACATTTGACAAATTTACTAACAGAACACTCACCATACTTATCCGTAAGCAACTCTGTATTCATCCTTTTTTTACATTAAATAGCTTAATCCTCCTGCAATTCAGAAATTTGGGCCGAAACTTTTATTATTTTCCCCGTTCTTTATAGTTATTATGAAGATATTAAAATATTAAAACAGATATACTTTTACGTGTAACTCGAAAACTAAAACCCATTATATGTATAGAAAAAAGTTGTTCAGAACGATCACCTCAACAAAATATTTCAAGGATACCGAAATCGATGAGGTAGTAGCTTTTCGATAAATTAACCTTTATTTCATATCATTTAATAAAACAGTAAAGATTCGATTATCCCAACTAATTACATACTTACAAAAAAGGAGAATAATTGAATTTTTTTGATAATCAATCGATGAAAATTGTGATTGATTGTTAAATTAATAATTCTGCAGGACTACTTTTCATTCGCACTTCATACCACCTGTTGGCTGTTTCTATAGCAATTCATCGCTGTTTCCGCTAGTTTTCTTTTAATTTTTCAATAATTTCGTCACTTACGCATCTATGTAATGACGAACTGAGAACGATAACTTGGTTGAGGACTATATAGAGAGTATTATAGTTAACTGTAGTTAACTATAGATATTTGGAACATGTATTTGTTTCCTTTTACTGCTCGACATTGTTTGGGCAATAGAATAATCCAGTAAGTGTTCGAATAGTGGAATGTTCGGCAAATCGACGTTGTATTGTACTTTCACATGATTACAAAAAAGTGATATGTATTATGAAAATGAAACGTTATGACTTGCTAAAAACCGCTTCATTGGAAAAATAAGTTGTAGTCATTATAGCTACACACTTTCGTTATTTTCTTCATATCAAATTTACAAAAGAATAAACTCCAACTTTCTCAGATAATTGAATTCTGAAGTAAATAACGCATCTCATATAAGTGTCCATTACGTTTAAATCGCTTTCATTTCTATATCTTTTCCTGAAGATGATAGTGAAAAGAACTAACAAATATTTACTATATTTTTAACTAAATTTATCCCGAACTTAAGAAATAAAGTGTAATATGAATATATATATATATATATATATATATATATATATATATATATATATGTCGGGTTATCATTAGGATTTAAGTCGCGTAATGTTTCTTCATTTGAATTAGCAGTTCGCTGTGGAGTGCCGAAGCGTGCAGACGTGTCTCTAGTGCCCAGCGTAGTTCGAAAACAACACGTGTCGCCCAAACGTCGAAAGAGAACACAGCTAAGTGCCCCTTACCCCCTAGGGAGAAGAAAATCCCACGCACCTAACCCCAACACGAATACTAGCCTCACAGCCTCACGACTAGTTGTTCATTCCGAATTAACTAGCTCGATGATGGCCCAGCAACCGCGACCAGGCTCTCCGGAGCAGACTCGCAGCTACCCCGAGCTACCCCCCCCCCGTGGCAGAAGTGTAGCAGAACTTTCCGCACTAACGACGCTAACACTACAAAGAAGAGGAAAATAGAACCAGCAACGCAAATAAACACACACAACAGGTTCGCCGTATTGGAATCCTCAAACGACGCCATGGAAATCGTAGAACCGCCATCAAACCAACACTCACAGAGAATCCCCCCTCCCCCACCAATTTTTGTGGACGACGTCATTGACATACAGACAATGACCAAGTCCCTAGAGAGAGATACCAGCAAGGAGGAATATAACCTCAAGATAAGCAACAACAAGGTGAAAATACTACCGACGAACCCAGAAGCTTACAGAAAACTCACCAAGACACTCAGGACCCTGAACGCCAACTTCCACACCTACCAACTTAAACAGGAAAGGCCTTTCCGGGTGGTCCTACGAAACATACACCACTCAGCAGACATAGACGAACTAAAATACGAACTCTCAAAACTCGGCCACGAAGTCATCAACGTAAGTAATATAAGGCATAGAGTCTCGAAAGACCCGTTATCCTTATTCTTCCTAGACATTAAACAAAAACCGAACAATAAGGAAATATATAACATCAGTCGCCTAATGAACGCGATAGTAAAGATCGAACCACCGCTCGTGAAAAAAGAAATAGTGCAGTGCAAAAGGTGCCAAAGGTACGGTCATACGCAGAAATACTGCAACCATACTTTCCGCTGCGTTAAATGCGCAGGCTCTCACTCCACTGACCAGTGCGCCAAATCACCGGAAACCCCAGCGAAATGCATCCACTGCCAAGGGGACCACCCTGCCAACTACAAAGGCTGCCCAGCATATAAAACACTATACACGAACAGGTACCCTAAGCCCAGAGCAAAAGAGGTATCCAACCAAACACCCAGCCCGCCGAAATTCACGACTACCCCAACCCCCTCAACCAACCAAACGCACAGTCCTACCAAATTCATCTCCACCTCAACCTCCTTTGCCCAAGCAGTACAAGGCATCCAAAATAACCCGAACAGCCAAAGGAACCTTCCCCAAAACAGTGACCCCAACCCACCAAACACAGACAACTCCTCAAGGCTTGAAAAGCTAATAGAGAAACAATCTGAGCAAATAAATCACTTGCTATCGCTACTAACACTCATCGTGGAAAAATTAGCACGCCCCGACTCAAAATAAAATCAAGGCGCATAGCACTCTGGAACGCCAACGGTCTAGCGCAACATAAACTTGAACTAGAACTCTTCTTAAAACACCAGCAAATCGACGTAATGCTCGTGTCGGAAACCCACTTCACCGACAAGAGCTACCTGAAAATAAATGGTTACAAATTCTACCATACCCAACACCCCAGCGGAAAGGCCCACGGTGGCACCGGAATAATAATCAAAGCAAGTATTAAGCACTACGAACTCCCACCATTCCAGAAAGACTACCTCCAAGCAACAAACGTGGCAATAGAAGACTGTCATGGCTCAATCACCACCTCAGCAGTATACTGCCCTCCCAGACACTCCATCGCCAAAGAAGACTTTGATAACTTCCTGGACACCCTGGGCAACAGATTCATAGTTGGAGGAGACTATAACGCCAAGCACATCCAATGGGGCAGCAGACTGGTTACAGCAAGAGGCAAAAACCTCTTAAACAGCATAACAAACAACAACCTCAACTACCTCACCACATACGAACCCACATACTGGCCCACTGACACCAACAAAATACCCGACCTTCTCGACTTCTTCATAACTAAAAATATCCCATCAAGACACGTCCAGATCAACTCCTCGGCTGATCTCTCCTCTGATCATTCTCCCGTGATAGCAACAGTCAGTTCAACAATCATCGAGAATACACCTAATGGCACCATTCACAACCAACACACCAACTGGCAGCTCTTCAGAGAAGTCTTTACACACTCAACCTCAGCCTTCACCCCACTAAAAACAAAGGAAGATATCGAAGCAGCCACGGAATACTTAAACACGAGCATAATAAACGCAATCCGCCTCTCCACACCGACAAAGCCATCTAACAGCAAACAAGAATATCCCCATTACATACTAAAAAAAATAGCAGAAAAACGAAGACTAAGAAGAGTATGGCAGACCCATAGAACACCGGAGGACAAACGCAAACTTAACAACGCAACTAGAAAGCTATCCAGAACCCTAAGAAACTATAAAAACGACTGTTTCCATAAATACCTCGCCAGCTTATCCCCCACAGCCGACGCCAACTACTCACTATGGAAGGCCTCCAGGAAACTCACACGCCCCCCACAAATAATCCCACCTATCCGCCGTCCGCAAGGTGGATGGGCGCGAAGCCCCATAGAAAAAGCCGACCTGTTTGCAAATCACTTGTCAAAAGTATTCAAACCCCATTCCCCCCAAACCGCCGCGGACGTTACTGAATACCTGCACACCCCCTTCCAAATGTCCCCTCCTATCGAACCCTTCTCCTCTGCTGAGACTCTAGAAACAATCAGTCGCCTAAACCCCAAGAAAGCAGCAGGACACGACCTAATAGGCAATAGAGCAATCAAGGAACTTCCCACAAAAGGGATAGCACTCATCACATCGATTTTTAATGCTATCCTTCGCCTGGAACACTATCCTAAGGCTTGGAAAATCTCATTGATTACCCTCATCCCTAAACCCGGTAAACCGATATACGAAACCTGCTCCTATCGCCCAATCAGTCTTTTACCTACCCTGTCCAAACTATTCGAGAAGATGCTCACGAACCGACTCCTTCCAATCCTGGAGAACTTGAAAACACTCCCAGATCACCAATTCGGCTTCCGAAAACATCATTCTACAGTAGAGCAAATCCACCGCCTAACTCATACGACCAGCCAAACACTCGAAAAGAAAAAATATTGCTCAGCGGTCTTCCTAGACATCCAACAGGCATTCGATAAAGTATGGCATGAAGGGCTACTATACAAACTTAAAAAGATCCTACCCCACCCCTACTACTCCATCCTAAAATCTTACCTAACCAATAGGCAATTCATGGTTAAATACCTAGACGCCACTTCCGCACATTCCCAATAGAAGCCGGCATACCCCAAGGTAGTGTCCTCGGACCCCTACTGTACTCCATCTACACTGCCGACCTACCCATATCAAATGATATAACAATAGCGACATTTGCAGACGACACAGCGCTATTAGCTTCCCACGCTGACCCGGTAATAGCCTCATCCACTCTCCAGCGAAGTCTCGACTCCATGGAAAAGTGGTTTCACAAATGGGGCTTCAAAGTCAACGAAAAGAAATCCACACATGTAACCTTCACGCTCCGAAAACAAACCTGCCCCCAGGTCACCATCAACAATGCAACAGTTCCTAGCAGGGACACAGTCCGATACCTGGGCATGACCCTGGACAGGAGACTAACGTGGAAGACACACATCTCAGATAAAAGGAAGCAACTAAAGGACAAACTAAAAAAACTCTATTGGCTCACGGGCCGACGCTCCAAACTAAATATACAGAATAAAATTACCCTCTACAAGACCGTAATAAAACCTGTCTGGACCTACGGAATCCAACTATGGGGAACAGCAAGCAACTCCAACATAGAAATACTCCAACGCTTTCAATCGAAAACGCTAAGATCCCTAATTGACGCACCTTGGTATGTAACCAATAAAACAATACACCGCGACCTCAAGATACCCACCGTCAAAGAGGAAATAGCAAAATATAGCAACAGATACAGCAAAAGAATCAACAAACACCAAAACCCCCTAATCACTGGACTACTCCATACGACGGACCAGACTCGCAGGCTGAAGAGGCACTACCCGCTAGATCTAAACGTCAGATTCACTTAATTATCCAAATTAAGCATATGCACTTACTTATAATACTTATAAATTATACCTAGCTATAATAGTATTAACTTATTGTAAATAAATAGCCATGTCACTGCGCCACGCCAGAAAAATTACTGAAAATTCTCAACGCGAGAATTGATTGTAATTTCAACAAATAAATAAAAAAAAAAAAAAAAAATTTGAATTAGCCATTGTTTTACAAAACAGAGAATATATTTACACGGATAAACAAGATTTTACAAAATATTATGAATAATGAATTTTATAATTGATATGATTAATTAACATATGATAAGTTAAATTATTAATTTAATTAAAGAATAATAAGTTTATCGAACAATAAGAGGAACGGACAATATATCTTACGAATAATAAATTTAACGAATAATAAAATTAACGATTGATAAATTTTACAAATAATGAATTTAATTTACGCTATTAACAATGATCCGGGGTTCAAACGAATTCACGGTCAACGGAATAACTTTTAATAATTTTATAACACAAAATACGTTTGCTGAATCACTCGATAAATTACTTGATGTATCACTTTCCAAGGCGTTCACATGAATGAATATCTGATTAAAATCTTTTTCGTTATACGACTGCATTTGTTTGTTATATTCTCGCTGGAAACATCGAGAAGGTTCCAATCGTTGTTGCTAGGCAATATCTGTCAAAAGTTTGTTGTATACTCTTTGGAAACATCGAGAAAGATCCAAACGCCGATACTAGGCAATTTCTGTCTTCATCAAGCAAAACGTTTATCCCGTGACCGTGGCTATGTAACGTCAATTCATATCAGAGACCAGGCCACACACCACGGACAGGATGGCACCCAGATGTCTGCATATCCTTGGCGCGCACCCTCAATAGTCTTAAGTGCCCACCAGGGGGCCTTGGCATTTTTATAGTCAAGGTCCTTCGGACCAAGCGAGTATTTCCTGTCTTAAATTTCCCTTTACGTTTATTGTCTACCACGTGTTAGCTTAGAAAGTTGGTTTTCTCCACATCTGGTATGTTCCGTTGGCAACTTTCTCGCGAGGGCGGCTAAAACCCTTCCTGGTCCACCAACCGTCCTATTATCCAATCGGAGATGGTGTCTACTGCCCTCACTTCCTTAACCAAAATTGTCATCAACAAATCCGATAGTCCCGTGTCCTTAGACACACCCACCCCTAGCTTTCCTCAGACACAGTATCGTCAGTAAAACTTCACTTATTCTGTATCCTTAGAATAGTCAACATATCTATGTCGGTCTCTTATAAGTCGCGTACTTAATGTATTGTTGTAACTAAGTCTTACATAACGTGGTTGGAGTGAATTGTGATTTATGTTAATTCAGTGCGTGTTACATTGTGATTGCTGGATTCATAATAAAGGTTGATTAAAACCAAGTAAATAGTTGTGTTACGACTCGACTATATTTTATTTTCACCGACCAACCCAAAAATTACGTGACAGCTACGTTCAGCGACCAGTTGTCACCTCGAACCCACTTTCGCTTTTCACAAATGTCAAACAATTACAGATGACAATTACTTAATTACAGTTATGATAAAATCTAGGCTAAAGCATTAGAAGGCTTCCTCAAAATTGCATAGGGAAGGCTCCGGTTTTCATTTCATCTCCGACATATATATATAGCATATATATAATTATAGTTTATATATATATATATATATATATATATATATATATATATATATATGACATATATATGTCACTGTTGTGCTAATTGAATTCAATACAAATTACACTGTAACTTAATTACATTGTGCTTCAATTACATAATACAAACTTTCTAATTAATTAAATTGGTAATTACTGTAATAATAAGCATAATTGACATACAATGTAACTGAATTACAGATCAGAACTCTGGAAAAGTAGGATAAATATTTATGAATAATGCCATATTTATTACTGATAATAATTTTTTTCTGTTTGAAACCTTTACATAGTCCTTTCCTCCTTTTATCTCTCAATTTGGTTACTTCTTAATTCGTAATTTTTATCCAATTATATTGTACTTTGTAATTGTACTTCAATTACAATTACGAAATGCATTGTAATTCAATTGAACGAGAGATCGAAATTATGAATTACAATGTAATTGAATACGATGTAATTGAATCCAATACTCTGTAATTATAATTCATTGTGTTACGTCGCGTAACACTCTACCTAGCCGAGGCCACACACCGCAGGCAATATGGCAACCAGATGTCTTCGGATACTCCCAGCGTATCCTCCATAGATTCAAGGACCTTCCATAAATTTCATAGATTTCCTAGAAAAGGTCCTTCAAACGAAACAAACATCTGGTTCGGAGGAATTTCTAGAGACTATTGTCTACCACGGCGAAAAAGGGAAAGTTAGTTTTTGTCACGTACGCTGCAACTTTCCTCCCACTAACCACTTTCTCTCGAGGGCGGTTAAGACCCTTCGTTTAACCAATTAAAACGAAGCCTATTCCCTCACTCTCCTAAATAACATCGGCACCAACGAATCCGATGGTCCCGTGCGCTAGACACACTCATCCTTAGCTCTCCTCCGAGACAGCATCGTCTTCCAAGAGTACTGTTTTTGCATCCTTCGAACGGTCAACATCCTTCGAGCGGGTATACACACCCGCAGATCACTCAGTCACTCACTCATCTCGTACATACGCACCCGTGTAACTATCCTCGTTATCAGTTGTGGAATAAACGGTGAAATATAACTTACTACTGTGTCATATTCAAATCAACTATCTCTGTTATCCTAAACGAAACAGGGGAACGACTACTTCGCGGCGTCGATTCACCGAATCGTAGCGAGAAGTTACGCCTCTCGCTGACGCGTTTTCCTCGCGACCGCGTCTCTCCGCGAACGGTCGTAACACATTGAGTAATACAATTGTAATTCTGTACGGATTCTTTACATACATATATACATATATGTTGCTTCGTTATATCGTCATAAAAGCATAAGTATTAAAAGATACGTCATTAATTATCTGTAATAATGCAACATAGATATCTAGTTTCTGAAATAATATACTATAATATTTCACCAACAGGTATGGAACCTAACGGAAGAACCGAAGATCCTATTACAATCGTATGTACATTATGCAAAATCGCAATATTGTTGCAAACAAGTTGGAAAGCTGTAATGGACCTATAACTCTTAGCAACAGAAGAAACAGCATTTTTGAAAATGCACAATTTTAAAAATGAAATATTATTAGATGTCAGTTATAAGTTAATTTAACTTTAGTTGTAAGTTGTTTTTAGTCAAATAAATTGATACACAACTCTACAAATAGTGCTATAATTATCTAATAGCTTAGATAGTAACAGTTTTTTCTGAAAATTGAGGTACGTGATATATTATGACGTAATATTACCACACTGCTAATGTAATGTAAAATTACCATATACAGTTTTACAAGTATAATTTTTATTTTTTATTTACCTTTTGCGGTACAACTAACTTCTAATACGTATGTAACTATACTATATTTGAATAATTATAACTAAGTGGTATGAGGAAATAAAATAAATATGTGTATATGTATATGTATGACCACTTTTCAATCTTAATAAAAGTCTATTTCAATGTTTATCAAAAGTTTCTATATAATTTGAATATCTAGTAAAAAAAGAAAGATCAAAGTATTTTGTTAGTTTGATGAATTTCATAGTTCTACTGTTAAGATTTAACACTCTCCTCGCTTAAAATTAGATATATCCAAATTTTATCCTTCAGAATCCCCATTGAAAATAATATTCAAGAAATCGAACTTGATACAGTATAAAGAACGTGTATTCGCTGCTTATCTATTCCTTTAGCTCACAAAAGGGCAGAGAGAAAAACGAAATATATGTAGGAGAAAGAAGCTGAAACCACTTCGCTTTGTTTAACTTTTCAACACTATTTTGGAAAGTTTGTTTCCTACAGTCGTTATACAACTTGAAAAAGCAGCAAATTGTTTCTTCGCCGAGTGTTAAAATCTTTCTGAATGTTACAAATCGACAAATCGAACAAAGTAGCACACTATATCTTTTATAATTTCTTTGATAGCAACTTCATAAGCAGTTCTCAAAAGACGTATTGTGAGGATACAGATGTTCTTACGAACATCTATATTGAACTTCAATGATCCTTATCATTAAGCCAGCAAACGTACATATGTGTTTTTTATGTAATTTCTGCATCTTAATTTTTGTTTCATAATTTGTTTACAAATGATGATTACCGATTAAAAAAAAAGGAATAGTCTTCACCATGGTTGCTTCATATCAATTAGACTAAGAAAAAAACAAATTGAATAAAAAAAATGATAGAGATTGTATAATTATTCTTATAAAATTGTAAAGTACGCACATACATATGCATATAATACAATTGAAGTAAATTGTGTAAGAGAATATTATAAAATCAAAAGAAATGATACACAAACGTATAATATTTAATTAAACACCAATATAGCTTCGTACGATATACATTTATTATGGTATGATTATTTAGCTTTAAAATTATTTTAATTTCTCTATAATTTTTTATTTTTACTTTTCATTTATATCGTTTTTTTTTATATGAAGATTTCATTATAGAAATGTACTTTATCATAATAGCTAGCTTCCTTTGTTATGTTATTGTTAACTTTATAATTTTGCGAAGTAATATGCAAGGATCAGTTACTACTACGTAATGTGCGTAAGATCAAGATGTGGTCTCCGATACAACCGCGTGCACGACAGATCAGCCAGGATAGAATGTAGGAAGAAAAGAAGATTACAGCCGAAGAGGGTAACGAAAAACGAGCATTAAACGTTAGGCGTACTTCTATAGTGCAGAAAGTATTGATTCGAGGTTACGCTACATGCGTGAGACACTATGTAAGAAGTATTATCCACGAACATAAAGGGCACATCCTGTTCGGGTCAAAATTTTGCAAAACAAAAGCGAGATACATTCGTTATAACTAAATTTTTAACTTATATATTTTTTATCTATATGTATATAGCTATTTCTTATGAGCTTTTATTTTTATTTTTATTTTTATTTCCACAACATTTTCAGATACAATTACAAAATTAAATAATGATATTAAATAGAAGAAAGGAAGATTGAAAAATGTATATTTCTATGGTGTTTAGAAACTTTGAAATTTTATATCTCTCTTTCTTTATTCTTCTTGACACTATCCATTTTTATCGCGCCCTTTTAGAACACAACATTAATCTTACTTCTATTGACCCCGTTTCCGACTCTTCTCAAAATGAAACTTGGTTTGAATGTGTTGGAACATTAATAATCTATCAAATTTATTTACTACAATTATTGTTCATAATTAAAAGAATTGTTATACGAAAAGATTGCACGAAAGTGTTACATTTAAATTAATTGCAATATTACCATAAAAATGGACGTTATACGATTCCATCCGTTATTACATTACGTAATATAGCTACTTATGTACGTCACTTATAAATTGCAATGCTTATTTGAGAACGATTTCACTTCGTAAACAGTGCTTTATCCAGCTCCCTTCATATGAAACACCGCAAAACATATACAGTATGGGATTCAGAACAATAATGAAAATCAAATATAAAATATTAATGGAAAACAGTAAAAAGTTTGAATCCCACTAATAGACGTAAGTAGGTATTCAATTAATAGTTCTCCTCGTTCCTCGCTTATAAATATGTGTATTACACTATCTGAATTAATATATTCTAATTAATATATTCCAGAATAATCTTGGTAATATTATACAATGCGACATAGCAAACAGTAATAATAATATCAGTAATATAGAACAAACACTGTAGAGACACGTCTCAATCTTTGATTTTCTTTTTAATTACATTATATGATGCCATAATTTAACCTTTATGGAAGTTACAGAAATAATAGTTAAAACAAAAAATTCTATCGAATAATTCTAAATAATAATAATGAGTGGTGACAAGGAAATTTGTGAAACTCACTATAATTTTTGTATTTAATAATCTTTAAATTTTTTATCTTAAATATAGTTTAAGTAATTAAAGTTTTACTTCCAATAAATTAACAATTCAAAATTCAACGTTTCTCAGAAATGATTTGCTACACATCTTCCACTCACATCTTCATGATAAATCATCCCCCTTTCGACGATACCACGAATTAAATATTATATTTCTACCTATATATTTACACATATTTTCTTGTCAATTTAGTGCAATAAAAAATCATTATAATCGAGTTGTATATATTTTCAACTTGTTGCTTTAAATTGCCTTCCATCATTTCACATCTACTCGACACACCCTTATCGAAATGCATGAATGGGTACATGACAATCGATAAACCAATGAAAGAGTTAAACCGTTTTTCATCGGTATCCTTCTTTTTGCGAACCTCGGCGTGGCTAAAAATATTTTGCCAACTGGAGCACGATTCGTCCTAGTTCCTCACTTCATTCTGAACTTGTGCAAACGAGACTGAACCGTATAACAAACGTTCGTTTAAATAAAGGCTGCGAGAAAACAATCCAGAAAGAAATAACAAACAAGAGAATTTATAATTTAGATAACGATCAGGTACAAATCAAGGTGCTAGAAGAAGTCTGATATTCTACAAAACTTTAATTAGGAAAATTTCTATAAATGTGCAATTTAATTAACGAGAAAAAGAAAATATTCTAACATCTTTAAAATTCATAAAAAGTTACATAGATTGGGGTTATAGATTTATGTATATAAAGTATTGTATTTAGTATTGAAAAAAATAATGATATTATTATGTCCTATATTTCTTTTTCAAAAAATTTATAGTAAAAGCAAAACTTTTGATGGTTCTATTTATCATATTATAGTCCAGAAAGAAAGGATACAAATGACTTCCAAATGTAAATTTCATTTCTGAAAAGCATGGAATTTCTATTTAATCCATTTTCATCTAAAAATAATACACCTTAATAATATTTATATCTTGAACATAAGCCAGAATGATAAATTCAAATCCTCTTTCACCTCTTACAGCTCGTTTCAAAACACAAATGATTAGAATGTTAAAATAGTTGCTTCTTAATAAAGTACAAATAAAAAGATCAATCTTTGAAAATAATTTTCAATTTTTATATTAATTGAATTTCTTTTCATTTTTCACGCTGTGTTATCAGTATATTGCGGTTTTTATACACTTATGCGAAATTTGAAGTTGAAAAATGCATAAAATTCATATAACATATAAAAATATATGAAAGGATATTTCATATGTTTTGGATAAAAACATTCATAATTGTTACGACGTGAACAAATTCTATTTAGATCTTATTTCTTGACTTGTACAGATAAATAAGGAAGATCGTTAAAAGTATAAATTTGCATAAAAATCCGTAGTTTATTTATTAGATACAATGTCTCTTCGTACAAATTATGCTAAGAACAATTTTCAATTAATACAGAATTAAAGTATCAACCAATTATTAATAATAACGTCGGTAGAATTTTCAATTATCATAAAACTATCCACCACTTCACATTTCATCCCTTTTCCTCGAAATACTACACCTTTTTCTCAATCTACGAAAGGGTTATATTACCTTACCACACGTGAAATTTTTTTTTATTTTTAGACATATTGGTTTCGAGTATGGAAAGAAGATACGATTCTAGTTTAGACCGATTTCGACGAGAGTGTCTCAGTTACAGGATCATCCCCTTCTTAAACTTCCACTTTAGCTAATTCTCCCCATCTTTTAATTAACTTATTGAATTAGGTTAGTACGAAGTAATTGAAAAAGAAATTTATAAACTTTATCATTTAATGACATATGATTTTTACAAATAGGATACATTAACATAATTATCATTTATGAAAAATATTTACAAAACTAAACGGGGCATTCAATTAGTTTAATTAAAAATTCTTAAGTATGTACTAAAAAAGATATATATTTTTACTTAAAAATGTGTGTATGGATCACATATCAATAATAATTAATAATTTTGTTATGAATAGATTAGTAGTTACAATAACATGATCGTTATTTCAATAATTATGTAAAAAATAAACTATATATAAGAAGACACGTCTTTTTACATTAATTCCTGTGATTTTTAACGATCAGATTATAATTTCAATAGAAAGAGGTATCATACGTAAAATGAATCTATCTTCGCCACCACTCACGTAATAACAAACCTATACAGTGACAAAATTTTTTACGGCATTATGTACTTCCTGAAAACATACTTTTCGCACTTGAGACATTTTCTCACGCCACCAAAAACAGCATTATTTAAAGCTCTATTACCAGATGACTCATTCTCTGTAATAACGTAGTAAAATAACAGTCTCAAATTTGTATATTAGAAAGGTAAATCATATCTAATATCACAATATACTTAATGATCTAAAAACAAGATCTTTGTATGTAAGTATAATTTGTATAATTATTTTTAATGATATTTGTCCCTAACATAAATATATAATATATAGCAAAATAATAATAATACAATAATACATCGTGACAATGTATTATATAAAATAATAACATAAAATTCAATAGAAATAATTTTTAAAAAATGTGTCGAAATGAAACAAGCCTTATGTCATTAACTTTTTTACATAAATGTTTATAAAATTATGCTCGATATTATCTTTCAGAAAGAGTTTCGATTTCTATATTTAGAATAAAATAAGCGATAAGTAATATTATATAACTGCGTTTTAAGGGAATAGAGATCAATGTTCTGAGAACAAACTGTTTAAAAGCAATTATAATGTATAATGAAATATCAACATGATAAAACTGCATAAATTTAATGAACAATCCAAGAGAAGAAGAATAATCCATGCAGTAAGTGAATAATCCAAGTTTATAAGTATTTTGGAACACATAGGAATGATTGCTGGTGCAGCCCATACGTATCATATGAACTTGGCTTTGCAACTATACTTCCGCCCTTTAAATGCGCACTTAAATAACGTGGACCCTTCGCGCATAAATGACCCCGTTTATGATGACGTCACCCACGCTCGCAATGAGGGAGAAGGAAACATTAGAAAAGTACGAATAATATATTTTCTATGGTGTATTTAACGTGTTAAAAATTGACACTTTATCACCTATCAAGATACCTCTCCCACTTTTTACTCTTAATATACCACTCCTACGATATCAATTTTTTTCTAATAAGATTAAAGTATTACTTTGCATGATGGACTGTTTAATGTTCAAACGTAATTGATCAATACATAAATGTTAAAGAGAACAGAACATAAAATTGCTGAAAAGCTAACTACCCACCAATCTCGATGATCTTTGGATATGTGTAGAAATGGATATTTTGAATAACTTGATCCTATACACGTAAGAAGTGTTCATTTAGTTTCTGTGATATTCGCAAAAAATTTCTGGTGCCGCTACGGCGAATTCTGCCTATAGTTGTGCATCTGTGTAGTGTATGCGTCAGTTTGGTTGCCTGCCGCTTATCTTCTGTTTATAAACAAGGGTCGGGAGAGCTTAAAGACCTCGTGCGCAGCGTGCATATGCGACGCTGTAAGAAACGTCTGTTACAACTTATAATTCAATTAAAAGTGTATATCATCAATGTATTGGGTTTGGCTTCGGCTTAGAGTCTTCAATCCGGCCGCCACGAGGCAACGCTTGCGTAAAATAACAACAAATTAATTATAAAAATAGTAGGCGAATAAATAATTGATATTATTTTACGAAAGAAATAATTATTTTTATCTCACGGGAGCGCAGCCCGCCGCCTCATGGCGACCTAATTGAAAAAAGTAACTCAAATCCAACACATTAATGATGTTCACATTTAATTGAGTTATAACAGACATTTATTATAGTCTTGCATTTCACGTTGTGCACAAGGTTTTCGAAGAAGCACGAACTCTCGTTTATAAACAGAAGATAAGCAGTCAGCGGCCTATAGCTAAACCGACGCATACACTGCGACAAACGCGCAACTATAGGCAGAATTCATTGTAATGATACCGACAGTTTTTTGCGAATATCTCGGCACTAAGCGAAACTGACGCTAATATGCATAGAAAAAAGTTGTTCGAAATCATATCCCTCAGCACGCATTAAAAAATCATCGAAATCGGCGCATAGTTAGCTTTTCTATAGTTTTACCGAAAAAAACAAACGTGTAAAATACTGTACAAATATTTTTATACACACTGTACATGTATATGTTATATAACCGCTGATAAGTACTCACTTGATAGATTCACGATAATAGTACATACACATATATAAATTATATTAAATTTGTAAGCAAATTACAAATTGCGGACTAAAAGTAATTTTTACTATTCGAATCAATGCATTGTAAGTTGATATGTTGTTTAAAAAGCAGCAATAATACAGATGTACATTGTTTAATTGAATTATAATGTAAATTAATTTAAAACTACGTCATGTTTATTTACAGTTTGGAATAACGTCGCTGGTCCTGGTGTTAATAGAAAAAGAATCTTCATATGATTTATAATTCAGAAAATATAAATAGTTCAGAGCTTTTCAAACAACAAAATAGTTCCGCAAGTTCCGACAAGACAACGAATGTCAAGTAAGTTATAGCACGTTATTTTTCGCCGATTTCAATAATTTTTGAGTATGTGACAAGAACATAATTCTGAACAGCTTTTTATTGTTTCCGCCTTAGCTTCAAGAGATTCGCAAAAAAACTGTCGATACTACTACAGTGAATTCTGCCCATGATTGTGCATCCGTGACAGTTTATGCGCTAGTATTGGTTCTCGGCTCCCTTACAACAATGAGATAAAATAAAGCCTAATCTAAACCTAATTTTTATCTTTTGTTTATAATAAATATAGATTTGGGTTAGGTGACATTTTATTCGGCCATATTTTAATACGTTGTCACGGATGAAGAATTTTAGACAGAATTCACTGTGGTGGTATCGACAGAAGTTAAGGCTATGCGACGGTCCTATACATTTATATGTATAGGAAAGAATTGTTTAAAATGTTGATTTCTACAATATATTAAAAAATCATACATCATCGATGAGGTGAGGGACATATCGATAATTACCTAATATTCTACTATGTACAGCTGCAACGATGATAAAAAATAAAATAATTGTAAATTATTTTTCCAGTAAACTTCTAATTGAATTACACTCTGTCAGAGAAAGGTGATCGGATATTTTTAAGCAGTAGTGTACTTACTTGTAAGAACATACATTATGATAAAAAATATTACTGCAGTATTAACATCGTACTTAACATTAATGAAAGGTCCATTTCATGAAGACAAGTTTATTGATCATTAAATCGTCGTATAATAACTGACTCAATGCGTCTTCATCGATGCTCCTTGTGATAGTAATGGTGCACTATGCTACTATAAAATTAAACGTGATTCTAGATGTTAGGTTATAAAAATCTAACGATACATTATTGTGTCACTCTGTATAGCAATAAAAAGATAATCAAATGATTACCTACTATCTTACGAATATATACTAGTGACATAGATACATGTTCCGCGTACTTGCTAGATGAATGTGTTTTCCTTGCGTAAACAGCCATCGTTTACTGATAACCTATACTGTTTACCGGAAACAAGACTCTTCTAGACAGAACAGCTCTTCCTTTATTCCGTCATGGAATAAAGGAAAAATAGAACAACATAGGGACTAAAATATAAAAAATTCTTTGTGTATAACCAGATATGTATATTTTTAATTGATATTCACAGGCTAAGGATTGTAAATGTCGTTGATGTGAGTACATAGTATAATCACAACTTCAAAAGCTATAATTATCTTCGGTTATGATGCAGGTATTTAATTGTAATTACATATCGCAATGTATTTGACCTCTAAAAAAGAATGCTGACTCAATTAAAGAAATGTATTTAGTTTAACTTTTAAATAACTAACCAGATGCTGACCAGAAAATTGTTATGCGTATATAACCATTCAAATGTAGTACAGTATAATATTATGTGAAAATAATTTGGTGTTAATAGTTTATATTTATATTTATATTTATTTATATTTATAATCGTTTAAATAAAGTGATACAGCTCTCTATAAAGTCTAATCTAACTCTGCTGCATCGCTCCAATTTTTATATATGTACATACGTATTTCAATCTTACTTTTGTTTTAGCAAGCAAAAATATATAGAATATAAAGAAAAACGAATCAGAATCAAAGAGAAAGTGACGCATAGAGCTGGTCAAAACCTAGAAGATATCCTTAAAATATGTGCGCATATATGTTCTTATTAAAAGCTTGTGCCATCTATATATTCTGCGTCAAAATAATAAATTATCTTGCTTAAACGTAATTTACATACAAAAATAATTTTACGCAAATATCCTAACAAATATTAGTTTCAATATAAAACATAATATTCAACTAAATGTTGATAAGTATTTAGTATTTCTTTTTTTTTTTTTTTTTTTTGAAATAATTAAGTGAAGTAAGAAAAGTATTACAAGAATGACAGCAAAAGTAAAAGTAAAATTGATAGTAGCAGATTAATACGATTCTTAATTTCCAACTTGTAACTTGTTACTTGAATTATAACTTTCAAATTTAAAAACACCTGATTTTCAATAAGAGATACTCAAAATAAAAATTTGTTAAAAATTGTCAGTGTTGCAAAATGAAATTTTCAATTTAAAACAAGTACTAAAATATGTCAAACACTTAAAGAAAAAAAAATTAATTCATTTGTAACATTGATGCCAAAATATTGTCAGTTTACCGTAAAATGAAGTAAACGCTAACATTGAATGATAGATGTCATCGTTTGTCTGAAATAATCTTTTATGTATCTATTGTATTGTCTCCAAGTCCAGCTATGAGTAAAAAATTAACATTGTAGATATAATGAAGCTGTTAAAAGCCTAATTGTAAAAAGAGAGGTTAAATTACGTGTTAAATGTTATAAGGATCTAAAAGATTAATAAAATTCTCATTGAAAAAAACATGAACATATCCCGAATAACAACATATAACAGTACATACATAAAAGTTTCGCGCTAGGATATCGGTAGAATAAAATTATAAAAGGAATTCGAGTAAATATACAATACGTGACATATGATCAAACGGAGAAAGTCAGTTTATCAGTCATTATTATCAGGCTATTAAATGTTGATTATTTTTTCGAACAATTTGTATGTTTTCTGGCGAAATGGATATTCTAATACTTTCGTAATATTCATTCTCAATAAATTCACAATAAATTTGTATACATCTGTATCAAAATTACATTTTATCTTGCCAGAGTATTAAACTGTCACGCTATGCGACGTACGCAATAACATACATATTTACAATATTTAGACATATTTCGATAGTGCCTGCAATTCTAGCAAAATTGCTTTCTTGGATAGTTTCAATTCTACTGCGATATAACAGGTCTATATGTGATTGCAGGTGATTGCACAGGTCTATATGTTTCCTGTTAAAGTAAAATGCATCGAAGACTGTTACAAGTTAATGCAATGTATTCTTCCCTTCTTTTCATTATACCGTACGCCGAATTATGTATGCTCAGTTAAACATACACGTATCTAACCACGTTTGCTTCAATTGAGAAAACAGTTCGCAGAGACGAACGGCAATTAAATGATTTTATTGTGGATTAGATATTATACTTAGATTATATGTTGTCTTATTATTTGTTGCGTTAGTTCTTAAATTAACTCAATATCACTTTGGAAGCTTCTCTTTTTTTATGGATTACATGTGATCTTGGTATTAAATGAATAAGTAACTAATTAAATTTTATTAATAAAATATGGACATTTCTTTTACGATTATGTTCCTGAAATCACAAAAGCTTCTAAATAATATACATATATATATATATATATATATATATATATAGTTTACAAAAATTGATGTATGTACAATTACTATTTATATTCGCACTCTATACAACAGAACAATTTTTGTAAAAAGGGATCGAATGATTTGACTTTTTTCTTTTTTTGATAAGCTAGAAGGTCTAGTTTATGTATAACACATAAATGTCCAAAATGTGTTTAAATTTTCATTACAGAGCCATATAAAAAAGTTGTAGAAAGTCTCTTAAAAATTTTTTTACGTCACCTAGTAAATAAATTCTTCCAACTTCCAAAAAAAAAAAAAACTCAAGTCATTTGGTTCAATTCTGAAAATGTTATTCTGTTTTAAAGAGTGTATATGATATGTACATCTACGTAAGCGATTCTCCTCTTTAGCACAACATTTCTATCGTACTTTCTCCTGCATTTATTATGTCTTTTATTTTCATCGTTATCCTCATTTTAAACTATATGAAATAATTACCACACCGAATATGTGCGTATCTATAATTAAACTTTCCAGAAGTAATCACAATAAGAAAAAGTTTTCTTAAAACTAATCGAATCAAACGATTTCTTCAATATTTAAGAAACATGTGGAAACACAATTTACTATATTTCCATGGATACATATGTTCTTTAGTAAAAAAAAACTACGAAAATTGAAAACTCTACTATCAAAACGATACGTGTATGTAACGTTTGACAATATTCACATAATGTAATGTAAGTAAAAATATATTCCACTAGTTTATTAAAAATATCCAATTAATATATGCAGATACGTAAGACGAAAAATCTATAATAATTTACCATAGATTTATCAATATCAGGGGGATTATGTAATCGAAAATAATATTAATAATAACGCGGAAACGAGGAATAACATGAAATAATCAAATTGCATTGATGTCTCCATTTTCGAACAAATTGTGTTTAAAAGTAAATATACGAAAATTTAACTAATTTCTAACTACATAGGTACAGACAATCAACCGAGGATTACATTACTTTACATTATACATTATATTACATTAACTAATTTCTAACTAGATAGAAACAGACAATCGACCGAGGTTACCCTAGATAACAAAATATAATAAGTTAAAGATTGATGAATTGATTGAATAAATTGATAAGTAGAATAAAACTTTGTATTTAAAGCTTCGTTTTGACAAAAGGGAAGTTTGGAAAGTGGAGAAAGTCGTTTTGGAAATATCGAGTCAAAAATAATTCAGTACACATGTACTCGAAAAATTTTTTAATTCTAACATATTTTATCAAGAATGAGACTACAGGCGCAAAAATTTTATTTCACATTTTCGACTTATCTTAACATGTAGTATAACTTCCTGTTAATTGTTCACTCAGATGCAGTCAGAAATTAGTTAAATACAGATGTTACTTGCCATGTTTCCAAACTCTATCTACTCAAAAGTGAAGCCTGTAACGTAATTTTATTACTCTTGACTTTCTTCTAGTTTTGAGCTATGGAATTTCTCTGACATCACCTATACCACAAATCTAAGCCCACAGTATAATTCTTATACAATATAATATATAGTAAATTGTTTAAGTAATCTTGTTTATTTTCATCTATCCCTGATGAAATGATAATTTTATCAAATATATTTTCTCGTACCATTTGCATATTTAATGTTTTTTACAATATTCGCACACTTTGTACAGAAATTTTACCTTTCATAATAACACTTTGAAATTCACTTAAATACATATCGGTAAATATCGATAATGCAGATGCTACTAATAATTATCGGCAAGCTATCGCCACGATAAATATCGATTTCAATATTTATCGGTTCATATGAACCATTTAATCATTGACGTTTCTGGTAACTTTAAAATATATAGACTCTCTTTTATAAGATACATTGCTCACAAATAGTTGCAAAGTAGAATTTAATTAAGAAAAGTCATTTTTCTGGCTTATTATCATCCTCCGACAAGCATCGTTTACCATAACGAAGCAGACGTATTTAATAACTGAACTTTGCGAGCGACTGGATCGATCGAGCCATCTCACTATACCAACATATTAAATTGACGAATGGGTGAGTTTGAGCAAACTGGCTGCTTCTATTGGGATTGGGAGATATGTGAATCTATTGTACCCGAAATCATCCAAACCACAAGGTAACAAACCTGTAAATGATAACTGTTTTATTTGATACACTACTATTCATTTTTAAAAACATCTTAAAATAAATTTATCTTTTTCTAAAATAAAATTATCTTCTTAAAATAAATTGTATATAATTCGAGAACAAATAATATTAATAATACTAATAATAATAATATTAATAATAATATTAATACTTATAATTTACAAAACTATTTGTTTATTAGCAGATAGTATATATCTATCGATATAAACATTTTTTTATATAAATAATTTAGGAAATTAACATGTATTATTTCAAATTTTATATTTAATTATTTTATACTTATTATTTTATACTTAAAATAAAGGTTGTAGGAAAAAATACATAATGAGTACATCTTTGTTGATTAGTTGATTTGTTGAATTTAATGTCACCTTATAATTAATACTTAAATATAAAATAGATAGAAGTGAAAAGAACCTGTTAGATTCAAAGATATATTTAACGAAATGTAGAAGTTAAAAGTATAACTATTATTTTATTGTATATTTTATTGTAACAAAACTAATTTTGAGATCAAATAGAAAGATCATTTTTATAACAGGGGATTAATTGACAATATATTGAACTTTAAAACTATCTATACATGGAAAATAGAAAATGTGACATATCTTTTTCCACAGTTTTCTTTTATTGTTAGCATGTTATTATTAGTAAATAGCAAAAATATAATTTCCCTTTTCATTTTCTGACATTTACGTCACTTGATAACTAAAAGACAAATAAGAAGAAATATTTTAACATAAAATAATTGAAAGGGGGAATAACTTGATACATTTACAAACACAAGTCTTTTGAAAGTAGAAAATATATCTACGATGTTTTTTAAGAAATGAATAATATTGATATCATTTTTATGTTAATTTAATTTAAGTGATACTAGTGTGCAGAAAGAATAATCTTATTAATATTTTTGTAATGTTCACGAAGATGATAAAAATACATAATCTCAAAGTCAAATGAAAATATAGCTTTGATGTGAAATTGTATCAAACTACTTATTATGTTTTTCACCAATGACTTTTAATTGCAAGAAAAAAGAACAAATAAATATCTATTAAAAATCTAGCCTGTATAACATTTTTTAAAGCTGCGTTTACTATTTAAAAAATGTTTTAATATAATAAAAGTATATTATTAGGAATATATTTGATGTGATATCTTAAATTCAATTGATTAAAAAACCTTAGTTAGATAACATCCTAACTAGATTATTAATACCGCGCTAGACAAATAAATGAACTTTGTTTCGAAACGCCCTTGCGTTCTGATTAATTTTGTTACCCTTGAGGGTGTCCAGGCTGCTCACGATGCATTGCATTGCATCTGTTGCAGCTGCTCTCAGCGTGCAGTATCTTTAGAATTCCCCTCCGTTTCTTTGTCGCACCGCGCTTTATTCGAGAACTTTCTTTTTTAGAAAAACTCTAGGAAGCTACTATCACGAAATATATCATACGGAAAGCTACCTAACTTTTCCTTCTTTTTTTCCTTTTCTTTTATTCTTACAAATTTTCTTACAAATAAAACAAGTTGCTTTTGTTAATAATCCAAATGCTTTTTCATTGCTTATAATTATCCTAAGATACAATACGTATAAAACAATTTTTGTAAACATATAAAGCAAAAATTTTATTTTCATTAATAATTTAAATTTATCGTGTATTTGTATAACACATTACGACAATAAAAAATGTCTTTTTTTACAAACCAAATACATTTTACGGATCGTTTATTTTATCAAAAATCTTTCTAATTAACAATTTCATTCAATTGTCAATTCTTTTATATTTACATTTTACTCCAAACTTAACTTCATCCACTAGTATTCCAATTTGCCATAATTTGTGTACAGTTCTATCAGAGTTCATATTTTAGCAAAATTATATTTGATATAAAAAAGTGGCTACGCAATTTTGATAAGATAGCTATTATGAAATGTTTGATATCTGAAAATTAAATAGGTTTCATCAGCAACTCTTTCAACGCGTCGCTAAGAATATTCATTTTTCGCGACACGGCTAAACACGTCGAACGGACGAGGTCGAAGGTTACAATTCAACGAAAGCGGGAATTATCTCTTTCTTGTTGTCATTGTTCACAATTAGCCTTTGTTCGTCGCGCAGAATGAGATACGCTTTTAGGGCGCGCCAGAATTACATTTCAATTTATAGCCCGAGTATTTTTCAGCCGAACGTTGGTAAAAGTACAAACTGCGTCTCGTTTCATGCCGCGTTTCTTTCAATCTATACTGGCAAAGTCTCCACGCGTACAACATTCTTTTATCCCTTTCGGATAAGATTACAACGTTTACTTCTGCATAAAGAAATTCAACAAAAAAGAAAAAAAAATTTCCCATAAAAAAGAATTGGAGAAGTGTAGAAACACTTTACGTATTATTTATTTTTAAAACATTCAAAATTAATCTATAAAAAGAAGTTAATTTTCGAGATCTTTTCAATATTTTGGATTTTCTGTAGTATTATAATTAGTATATAAATTTGGAAATTGAAAAATTTAGACTAAAACTGAAATTTTTAATGACAAAGAAGGTAAAATAATATCTATTATAATCTAATTATGATCCAAAATTTTTCACTCAAAATGTAAATAATTAAAACTTAAAAATTTCAAATAGATAAATACACTTGAAATATTCTAAAAGTAAATTAAATTCTTTTCAGCAAAGATTCGCCTAACTAAAACCTCATAATTGTCTCATTAACAACTAATTGCTAATCTATTGTAATTTTCTTGTAACTAGGAGCTTAATTCAGGTCAAAATTATTAATTGAAATCATTACTTTATATTTGTTAGGAACTTAAATCATAAACGTAGAATGTTAATGTATAACACTAGAAGCTAGTGATAAATTGCGGTATGATATAGTAGAATATAGTAGAATACCAATACAGTAGAATACAGCAATATAGTAGAATATGATACACGACGATGCACACACGTGTTGGACTTAACCGTAGAAATTCGTAGCGAAACAAGTGTGTCGTAACACAATACTAGCCACTTTCATCGGCTAGCGCGCGAGTTTTCAGGATTGAGTTACGCCTTACGTCCGTCCACCTTGGAAAACTAACGACATTACATAAATTCTTCCAAGAAGCTAACACGATCGACTAAGAACGACATTTGATGTTCTTATATGAGAACATATGTATCTCGTTTGAGTACGTCTGTTTGGAAATAGTAAGCGCATATAACTTGATCAAAATATGCTTCTAAGGACAAAGCAATTACTCATTTGTAAATTGTTTTGTTTCATTGATATCCAACTGGAGATTTTATATGTATTTAGCAAAAGAATTTAATAAATAATGAGAAATATAAAACATGATAATAATACTGTAATTATGTATTGGTTGTATGTATGATTAATTTCAAATTATATCTACATACGGTTTTAATCACGAATATCTGCCTATACCTATTGAATTTTGTACATCTAACTTAACAAAGAAACTAAAAATGCATTTTGTCATAAAATTATTTATATTTACATAACAACACCATTATTATTATTATTATTGTATATTTCTAACAGGAATGAAAAGAATTGAAATCTTGGGATAAAATTAGATACAAAATTATACAACTTTTTAATTTTTTCAACATCGAGAAGATAATAGAATACTATTGATGCTTACGAAAGACCTGCTAGATATTGATACATACATTGATAAAAATATAATATTAAGCCTTTTTTTATCTCACATAGGTATAACACTATATGTATCTTTTGTAACATTGTCTCTTATATCTTTTTTTAATTCTTATTTCTTAATTAAGGTGAAAACGAATAAATTGTATTATATTTTATCAATATGTGTCTTTGCGCGTCGAAAGACTTCGTAGGGCTAATATTTTCACCATATCTAATATTCTCCATTTAGGAAGAGTACGTTTACTTTAGTAACTGACTATATATAATATGTATATAATTCAATAATAACTGACGCGCCTTATCCCATATAATAAATTGCTCTCTTTAGCAGAACCTTTGTTTCGTGTTTTGTAATATGTATGTAATACAGGGTGGTTGGTAACTGGTAGTACAAGCGGAAAGGGAATAATTCTACGCGAAAAAAGAAGTCGAAAATATAGAATAAAAAATTTTTTTTATTTTTTTTTTAATTTTTCCATTGAGACAACGATCTACAGTGAGATCCGTTATAACGAAACGTGTTAAAGTGCACGCGTACCGAGCGAAAATTCAAAGTCGATTTTCTCGAAAACAAAGCCTCAAACGAAAAATTTTTATTCTATATTTTCGACTTCTTTTTTCGCGTAGAATCACCCCCTTTCCGCTTGTACCACCAGTTACCAACCACCCTGTATATCTGATAATGTATTTATAACACAAATGAGTAATTCTTGTTTCGAATACAAATGACCAGAAATGGAGACAATAGTAAAAAGCGATCTTTAATTGTATTATGTAATATTTAAGCAAAAACCCGCAATTGCAATTTTCTCTCATTTTTTATTCAAAACTGCATTTTCACAACTTCCTATTCCCTACCATATAAAGGAAGCAAGTCTTCTTTCGAAGTATTAGTAGTAAATAGAGTATAAAGGAAAAATAAACGTGGCCGTGAAATGCTAATCTAAATAAGCATTGCGCCAAGTTTGTAGAAATTACGTAAATAAACACAAGAAGCTGCGGCCAATCGCTATAGCAGAACGGATGGTCATCACTCCACACGTGCAGTTTCTAATGCGGAATTTTCTCAACGATGACATGCTACTATACTCTGTAAAACGATCTTCCGAGTCGTTCTCAGGAAAAATCGTTCAAACGAGAGAAACATCTTTCTTCCCAAGAAGATCCGTTGCTTCCTGTGCCCTCATTGTTCGCGTTTCCAGCGGTTTTGCACGGCTGAGTGTTGCTAACTGTCAGTCGACCAACAGTAAAATATTCAACAAAGTTGACTAACAAATTAGGCTAGTAATTGTATTTTCAACTGCACCACCCGTTTTCTAATCTTGCTACGAACTATTAATCATTGCACATAAACAGTGATGTTTACAAGTTTTGTACGAAAATGAAGACATTGGATAATCGGACACGTGAATAACCGAAATGTAATTTCGTTTCGTCAATTATCAATTTATCGATAACAATCAGTACACCTAATAAAGTATAAGCACCTAATATAAATCGAGATAAATTTTATTGCTTAAAATAATATGTTATACAAATATTTCGTAATTTAATTAATAATTCTATTTATAATAATGTTATATTCTCGTGGTAAAAAAATTAACTGAATAGATAATACCAAAAATTTTCCTTATACTGTTATATTGATATTATATCATAAAAAATATTTATTAAGACGAAAGCAGTTTGGGAAATAGATTTTAATAAAATATACTGTACTACTGTAAACTGAAATAAGTATTGTATAATTTTGACAGCTGTGTTGTAAATCAGAATAAAAATGTTTAAGACTTGTTACTCTATTTGTAATTAACTTGAAATTACGAGTAACATTAGAATTTATTTCGCCAAAAAATTATTTTAAGGTAACCTACATACTTGACACTGCTACAAAATGGAATCGTTTAATTCTAATTATTATTTTAGTACAAATAACAAGATAATCTGAACATATTTTTCTGTATGTATGTATCTATAAATACGTATACCTAAATTATCAAAATAATAATTATATAATAATGTACTAATGATAAACGAATACTGTTTATTGCACTTAACATTTAATAATATTGATAATGGCAACATGTTGAAACGTGCAACGAACATCCTCTTTACGGAAGATTAAAATAAGCAACTGAAAATATCGATTTAAGTGGCATTAAAAAATATGAAAATAAAAATACACTATGAACTTGATTATTATCTAGCGTATAAGGTTCTATAAAATGTGGCTTCCTTCTATGTTACTAACTTAACAAGATTATATATGATATGTTGACATTGATGGCTATTTGTATTTGAAAACATATCAAGAATAAAACATTCATTCAGGAAAATATTATTACAAAAGATATGCTATCTAACACACTTGAATATAAGACGAATATATAAAATTTTAAAAAATATTTTATCACTTTATATTACGAGAAGATACTGACGATGTGTTTGGTAGAACTGTCAACGAGTCCGCTCAAAGGGATATATTTTATAAAGGGTACAATGGCATCGATTGAAATTCACGTGTCAATCACGTGCAAATAAAAGAAGTAGTTAAACAACCTATGCTTTACATAAACCTCGCTCCTTAATTAACAAAGAAACTAATCTTACAATCAACAAAAAAAATTCGATAAACCAAGAATGAAAAGATAATGAGAACTAATGAATCTTTTTGGACTCTTGAATACAAGCTATCTTACAGACTTAAATAACTGACAGTGCTCCGTGATATTATCTATCATTGCGCAATCTAGCGATTTCGAAAATTGCAACAGTAGCACAGTCTTTCTGTCAGACCATAAAAGCCACCGAACATTCATAACAGCGATTCCAACTCTCGTTGGATATTAAATAAATACTAAACGATTCGTATCAAGAAGACCATCTTTCGTTTTACCAAAAATGCTCAGAAAAAGATAGTGGAACTCACCGAAATACTTGTCTGGCTCTAGGCCTGAATCTTTGTCTAATCCGCATATGACAAAATAATCCGCGAATCTCTGAGGATGTTGCTCTGGTCCGCGCATTATTCCCAAGCTCCCGTTCATCTTACCCGGAGAGAAAGGTCAGATACGGCTCACCTCCGCGGTAGACGAAGAAGCACCCTCACGAAAACGATTTCCACATTATGGACCTCCACGAAACTGTCATTTCACGCGACAGCGAAACAACAGCTGATGTTGACGCGTACAGAACGTAACGCACGACTCCGCGGAGTGCGGATCTCGCCGCGAATAATTGATCTTTACTTTGTCACGTGAACTTGCCTACAAATCGATTCTCGTAGTCGGGGCTGAAAGCTGGCGCGTAATTTTAAATTATAAGATCTATCCGAATTTACAAATTAAAATACTGAATACATACAAATAAATCGTTTCATCATCATTTAGATTTCTATATTTTTTCATTTTTATTTGATTTGAATTTGTTCAACGAGTCCGAGTATTGGTTGATGTTCATTGAGAAATAATATTTATTGAGAACTTTAACTTATAGTCTTTATATAAAACAGAATGCCTACGTTATTATTTTCCTACGTTATTTTTGTAAATAATAGATTTGTGAAAAAGATAGAAAAGGATAAAGTTTCACTGTGGTTTAAATAAATTTTTTAAAAGATAATTTATATAATTGTTTAAAACAGTATGAAGTAATAATCTGAACAATTTGTACATATTATATATATATATATATATATATATATATATATATATATATATATATATATATATATATATATATATATATATATATATAACAATTTTTATCTTGATTTCCAATCACATATTTTTGTACAAACATAAGTAAAAGCAAAAATTAATTATTATCACGTGATAAAAAATTTTCAAGATTTCTTGGTACAATAGTAAATCTAGTTATTTATTTACATAAAATACAAATTTAAGAAAAGATTTGTGGTTGCTTTATAACTTTATATAATATTACATTATATGTTATATATTATTTTCATTTTGTCTCAGTTATGGTCATGAAATTTTATCTCTTTTTCGAGGATTATTATATAAATCACAGATGAGAAATAATGAAATGATTAATATATGTGTGTGTAGTATAAATACATTTCGCTTTGGTAAAACTGATAATTTATCGCGCCATCTGTACAATAGTGCACAAAAGTTTGTTCACTCATGGACAGGTTAGATTTGTGCAGTTCAAGTTAAATTTCTTTCAATATAATAATATAGTAAAAGAGTATAGGATTTTCACATTTTTACGGATGATGGAGGAAGTTGACAATATAATTATTCATTCATTGCGTCAAATAGGCTGGTAAGATCTATTTTCTGCGACGTTTTATGCATTTAATAAACTCTTGATATCTGATGTCAACCGGTTTTATATGACTGAAAGTGGGCGGTGATATTTATGTGAATTATATTTTATACTTCCAAATGATAATTTGTAATTTATTTTATCAAACAGGAAGACATTACGATATTACTTAAAAAAAAATATATATATATATATCGCGACATTGAAATAGTGTTTGCAAATACTAAATGATTAAAAAATAGTTGCAAAAGTGTGATATAATTTTTTAATTAATTGCAAGATTGTATAAAAAAATTTATTTTAATTTGTTCTACATGTATATTGCAGAGTTTGATTATCAACCTAAATAATATTTATTTGACACATATGTTATGTAAATTACATTACTTAACACTGCTTTAGCAATTCAGAATTAAATAAAGTATTATTCATATAAAAATACTTTGCAAATTTTTAACATCAATTTTTTTAGTGACATAACAGAGAATATAACAAATCTCAGTGGTTTTAACACAGAATTGGTAGTAGAGGCAACGGTAAAATGTTTAGACATAATAAGACCAGGACTTGGATTATCAACAATTTTACCTATAAATATGGCAGCCAGATTTCGACTAGGTGCTACACTTGCTCAAGCATGTTCAGTAAGATTTTATAAACATATAAATTATTTATGCAATTTTGATATTTTAATTTTATTGACATCTTGTTTCTAAATTTAGGAATTAGGATACAAAGGTGATATTGGTTATCAAACATTTTTATATAGCTCAGAAGCAGACCTAAGGAAAGTTTTCATGTTTCTTATTGAAAAATTACCGAAAGAAAGTGATAAACCTCTAAGCGAACCTGTTAGCAATATTGCATTACTAGAAAAATCTATAGCAACAGTAATAACACAGAGTCTATCAGTTTCATGGTTACCACATTATTGCCATACAAAGGGATTTAGAAATAGAGGACGGGCAAGAATCCCTTATAAATCTGTGAATTTAGAAGTTCCAAAAATGGACAGTAAAGAAGGTAATATTGCTTACATTTAATGTATTTTAATACTATAATAATATTTTGATTAGAAAATTTTGTTTGCCATAGAATATCAAGATTATTGCATACATTATCTGCAATCTGTGCCTGAGCAAGTGCAAAATGAATCATCACTTCTACCTTCTTTGATATCTTACAATGCAAGAGCTCTTCATACACATTCAATGAGTATTCTTGATCAAATAAATTGGTTAAATAAACAATATTGCGATAAAATTATTGAGGCTAATATATCTGGTGATATTAATTTTCTGAATGGAAATTCAATAAAAGATAGAACATTACCTTCCAAAGTAAGCTTTAAAAATATTGATAACGATGTTCACACAGTCTCATTCTAGACTGTTTTATTAATTGTTTATTATCTTTCTGTATATAGCAACCTCAGATAAAAGATAATGGCACTAAAGAAACTAAGATTATAGAACAAAAAGTATTAAATAAGATGGAAAAACAAGACTTACAGATAGAAAAAATAAAAATAGAATGTGAGTGTTCCAGAAATGACATAGAAAAATTGCAAGATGCAATCAAGAAGCTAAGTACCAGTGTAGCACAAGTAACAATAAATTATCAAAATGAGGAGAAAGAGTTAACAATTAATGAAGAACAAAAAAAGATTAAAGCAAGAATTTATGATCTGTTTCAAGATGGGGAAGAAAATATTAAGAAACTAGAGACAGCAATTGAAGTTACTACAAGTAAATTAATCAATTTAGGTAATCAGTGGGAGAAACATAGAGTGCCTCTAATCCAAAAGTATAGACAAGAAAGAGAAAAGCATTCTACTAAAGCTGTAAGTACTATCATCGTAATATAAAATAAAATTCAAATTATTCACGTAAATTCAAAATTTCATGTATTAAATATATATATTTAGAGTGCAAGTCAGAAGAAGCTCGATGATATTAAGTTACTAAAAGAGAAGGAGAGAGAATTACAAGAAGAATGTCGTAATAAAGATCAACAATACTCACAATTAGTAATCGAAGTTCAAAAACTCCCTAAAGAAGTGAATAGGTCCGCATATACTCAACGAATTTTAGAAATAATTAACAATATTAGAAAACAAAGAGATGAGATTAATAAAGTATTAGCTGACACGCGTGAAATCCAAAAAGAAATTAACACACTTACAGGCAGATTAGAAAGGTCCTTTACTGTTGCTGATGAATTAATATTTCGAGATGCAAGAACGAATGAGGCATCAAGAAAAGCTTATAAATTATTGGCCACACTTCATTCTGATTGTAGTGAACTCGTAAGTTTAGTAGAAGAAACAGGTGCGACTATAAGAGAAATAAGAGACTTAGAAGAGCAGGTAAATATTGTATAGTATAAAGGTAATAATATCTTTGAAGATGACTTTTATATTGCTGTTATATTATTGAAACCTAATATAATTAGAGAGTTATAATGGATTTTAGATTGATTGTGAAGCTACAAAAAATGTTGGAGCAAATTTGGAAAGGATAACTGCTGATTTGAGACAAATGAAACAAGAAACAGCAGAATTAACGGCACAATTACAGAGTAAAACTTCGTGATTTTTATATAATCTGTGATATTACGATATATTATTTGTAATAACAATGACCAGGTAAAGTTCCATTAACACTTTGACTGCCATGTTGGTCATATATGACTGGCCACGGTTTCTCCTGTGACGCGACAGTGGTCACTGGTGACCAGAGCGCTTGAACTTCTTACAATTGTAAAATGTATGAAAATTGACAGTTAGGGCATTTTGAATATAACCGATAAATAGAAGATACTTTGAAACAAAAAGTGCCCCATTGAACAATTAAACACTTTTATTAGAATATCAATAAAAGAAAATGCGAACAAATCTTGCATCTAACACTGCACTGTGTTTGCATCCATATCTTTGAGGGGTAATCTACGAATATTATTATAAACACAGCTTAGAAAATAATCGTAAATGCTGCTTTATAATCATATATATAATTGAAGTTAGAAGTGTGCACATACCTTACTATTATATATAGAATGAGCAAATACTGTTTACTAATATCTTCTACACGTCTCAACAATATATTCTGAACGTTTTGCTTACAACGAAATGACAAAGGCGAATGGTTTGTTGAAACCAACAAAGCCTTGTTATAATATGTCGCTATCAACTATTACCAAGGCGCCACCTTTTGCCATTATATGCTTTGAATAATAAAAATACTCCCATGGCGTCTTGAGCAAAACGTGTGATTTCGGCGTGGCAGTCAAAGTGTTAATGTTAAAGATAGAATGAGCTAAAGCTTTAATTAGAAAATTTTTACCAAAAGTGAAATTATATTATTGCATTTACAGAACATTCCTCATAAACGAATATGATTACGAAGACCAAATTTTATAGTTATGCAGGATTTGATATATTGCTGCCTATAAAATAGTTTTTAACAGTTATTCTAAATTTAAAAGTAACTGTTAAAACTGTGCCTTGGCCCAAAGTTGTGTGTAACGTAAAGTTATACGTAATTCGCTAATCGTGTTTATAAGAAGGCCAAGATGTGACATAAATGGATTCAATATCAACGCTCAAACGGAACGTTATTTGCTACAAAGCCTAATAATTTTTTTAGCATAAACTTTAATTGTACAGTTAACTTCCATATTTCTAAGAAATAAGTGGCTTTGGAGATATCCGCTATAAACTTACATAATAAACATTTAAGAAAATACTTTAAGGAATTATGTACAAAATATGAGAGATAAATAATGTGATACATATTTTTACTGTTTTTTATTATTATAAACCCTTTATTCATAGTTTTCGGAAGTATTTAATTTATTAAGGTTTTAACTATACACATTTATTAAAAGATTATAAATATGTCAAAAATTACTCTCTGAATTTAAAGCATTGGTGGTATATATTCTTTTTCTCCTTCTAATTTCTTCAGTTTCCTTTGAGCGCCATGTTTGCTAAGGAGTTTTTCCATATTTTCCTTTTCCTTTGCTTCCATTTCTTCTATCTGTAGTTCTATTTCTTCTTCATTTTCAAAGAAAGTTAAAAATCGTTCTTGTTTCTTCATTTCTTCTTTCAATTTGTTTATTTCCAGCAGTTTGGCCTCTCGATTCATTTCCTCTATCTGTTTATCTAATATTAATTGTCTTTTTCTTTCCCATTCGGTATATTTCTGAAATATTAAGCAAAATAATAAATAATAAATTTAATTAATACCCGTTTTGTATTTTTTAATGTATTTTCAATTACCTGCAACTGATCATTTATATCTATATCGTGTTGCTTTTCAACTGCAGATTTAACATTATTTTCTAATGCTTCAATTAAATTATCCTTACATAAATTCTTTTCTTTTAACCCATTGACTTCTAACATTAATTGTTCAAATTCATTTGTTGCTTTTTCTTTATGTACTTTTTCTTTGTCATTTTCAATTAAGCCAAAAACTTCATTGTAAACAATATCTCCTTCGAATTCATTTAACCATTGCTTTATTGACTTTGATGCATCTTGATATTTTTTATATAATATTAGACCTCTCAGTTGACAAGTCCTTCCTAGTGTATTATTCATAAATTTTCCCTGGAAAGCCAGTGTTTTTCCAATTAAATCAATTGGATCAGTAAGATCAAAATGGTCATCAAAGAAAGGATTTCTAAGATAATTCACACGTATTTTTACTTCTTCTTTAGTATCTTCTATTGGTTCTGATGGCTTTTGCCATGTACCTGTATGTTCTAAATATTTATGACAAGCATATATAGATAGTGCATTAGTTATCAAGTTGTCAGTATCCTCTTGCAACATAGGCAAAACAGCAACTTTTACGGCACTGGCATAATCTTCTTTTTTTATATATGCATCCATGAGCATGTTATAACACACATAATCGGGAAAAATACCATATTTAAGTCTGTCATGTAACACATTCATAAGTTGTTCAGTAAGATCATTATCAAATAAATATCTTATGACAGCATGATGTGTTGAATCTAAGGTATTTGTTGTTTCTGCACTTTTTCGTAGTTTCTGGATTATACTCAATAATTCTTCTACCTGATCTTTGCTTCGTATGGTATTTGCAAATATATCTATGTCTATGGCACTAACTTTTCCATCAATAAAAAATTTATTGTCCAAGGTTATAAATAAATCCTCCGGTTTGTATTTTTGGAGTAACGGAAATTGCAGACGAGCTTTCCATGCATTCTCGCACCGGTACGCTTCTGATAAAAAAGACCGTTTTTGCACCACAGTTTTGTGGAACTCATGATACAATTTTCTACCAGACCTAAATATTTTCAACATTTTGTACTCCATTTTTTGTCATTAGATCATATTCTTAAAAAGGTAGCTTTGATATCTTTTTATTTGTGCAATCAAATCAAACAGAAAGGTTACAATTACGATTGTAATATAATGTATAAAATGAAGTATGTTATGTTAATTTAAATGTGCACAGTACTAATAAAATCAAGCTCTAATTCTTATTTACGCGTTTCTATTTACATTACCCATTATAAACTATATATTTCTCAAAATTTTGAGAGTACTTTCAACATAAACACATTTGATTTCAATGAATCCAGCTGCCTGTAAGTCAGCTGCTATCGCGCATACGCGTGTGGTGAACTTTCGGATATTCAAGTTATATATGCGTGTGTTTATAAATAGTTAGTATGTACATATAGTTAGGAAACAGTATATTTTGTATTAGATCAAAATCATTTTTAATCATTGTTTGGGAGATACTTTCTGGAATGGTGAGGAATATAAATGAATTTGCAAATTATCACGATATAAAGGTTATGTTATTCATGATATGCGACAGTTGCAAAGACGAATTAAAAATTTTTTCAGTATTCGATAGTTAATAAAACTGAAAATGCTCATGAAGATAGCATTTGGACATGTGCTTGGGGCTGTTTAAAGAAGAAAAAGGAATTACAGCAGGATAATGAAGATTCACGGTAATTAATTTCGATGTATTTTTTATCATTTATATACTTCTGTACAATTTTCTTCATTATATGGCAGTGAATCGATGCAGTTTAATGGGAATGAGACAGTCGAATATTTAGTAACCGGTTCAGTCGATGATGTCGTCAAAGTTTGGGAACAAAAAGACAAAAGTTTACAACTAAAATATAAATTAACTGGTCACTCGCTTGGTGTGGTATCTGTTGCAGTTAATTCAGATGGTTCAAGTGAATAATTAATAAAAACACAAAATTATTTGCATGTATTTTATTTTAATGAATATATTAATGTTAGCAGAGCTATATGATATGTACACACATGCTTCCAGAATGTGCATCAAGTTCACTAGACTCAAGTTTAAAACTATGGAATTTGCAAACAGGAGAGAAAATATCAAGCATTGAAGTAGGTCCTGTAGATATTTGGACAGTGGTATTTTCTCCAGATGATAAATTCATTGTATCTGGTAGTCATTCAGGTAAAATACATTTATATGGAACAGACAGTGGCAAACAAGAACAAACTTTAGATACCAGAGGTGGAAAATTTATATTGAGCGTTGCCTATGTATGTATTTTAAACATTTATATTGTATAATTTTGTGCAAAAATAACACAAGATAGTTTTTGTATTATATAATTACTTATTTTAGAGCCCTGATGGTAAATACATCGCTAGTGGCGCAATTGATGGGATTATCAATATTTTTGATGTTACATATGGAAAAGTTTTACGTACATTGGAAGGTAATAACAAATTTTGTTAATAAGTTATTGATGATTTACAATTATTAATATGTATTTGAAATATTTTAGGTCATGCAATGCCTATCAGGTCTCTTTGTTTTTCACCAGATTCTCAATTACTTCTTACCGCATCAGATGATGGACATATGAAACTGTATGACGTGTAAGTAATTCATAGTTTCAATTCGCATAAAATAGAAATATGATTAAAACATTGAAACATTAATATATTCCTTCTTATTCTTACATATAGAAAAGATGCTAATTTAGCAGGAACTATGTCAGGTCATGCCTCATGGGTACTTGGTGTTGCTTTTGCTCCAAATGGTCAACAGTTTGCATCTAGTAGTTCAGATCATACAGTTAAAGTATGGGAACTAGCCCAAAGACAATGCTTACATACATTTAATGAACACAATGATCAGGTGAGATATCGTATTACATACAGCATTATGGAATTTTTATTGTAAATTTATAAAGCAGAAAAAGTAATCTGTGATTTGGAGTTGTGAGCATTTTGCTTTTCTAGGTATGGGCTGTAAAGTACAATCCACAAAGAAATAACATGATTGCATCAGTATCTGAAGATAAATCCATTAATCTTTATGAATGTCCATTATATGACAAATAAATTTTTGTATAAATATGAATAACTGTATATTACTTTATGTATATTACATAACTTTAAATGTTATGTTTTTATATAAATGTAATATTAAACAAAATAGATATTAGTATCTATAAATTTTATTGTACTGTAATTATTAATATACAAATCATTAAGATGTCTGCTGAATCTAAAATACAGTATAACAAAAGATGAATACTTAAAATCTAAGTAAAAGACGAAGATTACAAAAGAACCCTGAAAAGGAATTCTGGTGTACAGATCAAATCCTGTATGAAAAAAAAAATATAAAGGTACCCTGATGTGGTTCCAAGTTGGAAGAGTTAAATCTAATTAACTCGAACTGGAACAGGGTATAAGACTTGTGTAACAAATACGTAAACAATGAATAGTAAAATCTATTCTATATCGTGTCAAACAGTTTCCTTCTAATGAAATTTTAGATTGATCGGGTGCATGTAGAAGGGAAGATGACGCGATATAGAAACAAACTTAAAGTATCGTACGCATTAAATGCTTCGAATAATAGCAAATTTTCCAATGAAACTAGAAAACAAATGAGAACGTGTGAAAGTAAAATTATTAAATGGCATGCCAATACCTTAAACCTTCCGATCTATAAATACATGATTGATCCGTACACACTCTTAATTGTACCTACATGTATTTTAGAAAGGGTAACAATCGAATCAGTAGACACTTGTTACATGCAAATCGATTTTTTTATGTAATACATATATGACCAAAATAGAAGCTATTTTAACTGTAAATTTTCAAGTAGACTAGAAACTTAAAGTAAGGGTTTACAAAATTTTGTCTCTTCACATAATGCCAGTTTAGCGTTACTTAGACCGCTACATCGATATAAACATCACTACTGCTTTTGTCGTAACATTCTGTTGCACTGAAAATGTCCAAGTTTCGTCCAAATCTTCATCGTGCTTCTATCAGTCTTTAAAAAGTAATTAGACTTTGTATTCAATTGAAAGAATACAAATCAGTTTACGATGGAAACAAAATACAGATCTTATTCCTTGCAAATTTATCTATTACGAAGATGTATAGCGACATATTTCCATATACATCATGAGTCGTAATACATATCACTAAACTTTCTACATTCTTCATCGACGTTTAATATATACAAAATTGAATTAAATAATCGAGCATAATTACTGCTACGTACTACCGATTTTTAATTTTCTTTGTAATTATGGAATTTCTCAATATATGTATATACAACACGCAAAGTGAATAGGAATGATATATCAGGATTTTCGGCTATGTCACATTTTAATTATACCTCTTAAAAAAAGGGGGAGAATAAAAATTGCATTGCCAATGCACATGCAACGAAGAAAAGTATTCAAACGATTATTCTTCTTATCTTTAGTGTGTAAAAATTAATGAGATGCCATGAAGATTTTCGGTGTCCTTTAAACGATGTGTGAGGTAAGAAAGAAACCTTCAACTTACTTATCAAGTATTCGTAATATATGTACTGCGTGTTGATTTACGATCAATACAGCAGTAAATCAAATGTACAATGACTAGCCTGAAACAGAAAAGCAATACTACGAAAGAAAGTTGTTTACTTTATAACAGGCTCTCACTATACCGTTGTTACTCTCGTAGAAGCTGTGACTATGTCACTATGACAATCTGTCACTCTGAATTTGCTTTCAGTTTCATCCGGCGTTACTTTGGCTATTTGCGAAGGGATATCTTGCTTCGGGTTATAATTAAAAGGTGGGACAATGGCGGACGCGGGTGTACGCACACCGGACCCATTAACGTATGTTTGTGCAGAACCTTCTGCATTCGCAGAGTCTACTCTTATAAAGGAACCAAGACGTGATATTCGTTTCATAGGATCCACCTCTGCCGTGGAGGATTCGGTATGCTGTGATTTTCGCAGAACAACCGAGGTGTCAACTACATCTACGATGTCTTTCTTGTACGTAGAAGCGTCATTAGACTTTACAGGAATCTTGCAAGGTGCGTCGTTTGCGTTCATTCCGCTCAAGTCACAAGAGTTTCTGTATTTCACTTTACTAGGTTGTACGCCCATTACCAATGGCCTCTTCAATTTCGATTTGTACAAAGCTGATTCCGGATTATCATTCTCTTGGGGCACTCCTTCGAACGTGGAACTACGAAACAACCTAAAAGCTGGCGGATTGCTCACTGGAGATGGGGTATCCATCTCATTAGCACAATTACCAGGCTGTAGCCACTGCCTAGTATCTGGTTTCTCAAACCGTTGCTTATTTTTACTCTCCTCTACCTTTTTCCAAAGGCTTGCAATTTTACTAGTCGCTTCCTTTGCCAATTTTCTAGTTTGCATTCCGGTCGAGGAGTTGGATACAATACTGGAATTACTGTTAGATCTCTGACCAAGAGGACCTACCTTTCGAAAGACTTTACCGCTTTCTATCTGTGCAGTACTTTGATTATTGGCTGATATTTTTGGAGTTGCAGTTGCTTTTCCTGTAGGTAATCGTTTTGGAGCTACCAGTAATGGTAATGCTTTCGAAGATTGAATCTTCTCTGAAGCGTTTCCCTTTGATGATTTTGATTGGTGCGCTTGATGTGTCTTTGGCGTAAGTTTTGGTTTCCCAGTTGTTGGATGTACCTTGGATGTTGCACCTCTAATGGGTTTTGCGATTTTCGTTTTTATCGGCGAAGGAGATGAAGACTCTACGGTGGGCGCATTCTTCACTTCTGGTTCGTCTTTGGTAAATGTTCCTTGTCGTTCCAAGGGCTTAATCGTTACGTCCGTCTTAGTTTCTTGTTGATAGTTCGAGGAAGAACACGTTGGAGGTGTGCTGTGTCTCTTTACGGACTTTGTGAAAGTTAATGACGATCCTTTCTGAGGAACTGATGCTCTTTTTGCAGCCACCGATAAAATCTTCGTTCGTTTGTCATCTGTTGAGCTGGGATTCATTTTAGGACTTATATTTGATTTTGTTGATTCTTTCGTCGCTGTACCTGGACTATTGTTACTTTGTCTCAATGTGGTAGCTCTTGTTGCTCTTACAATAGGTGAAGTGTTGCTACGACCTATAGGTATTCCACTGACAGGATTCACCTGTTTCAATGGAGACGATTGTGGCGTTGGCTTTCGCGTAATTGGATTTGAGTAGAGAGCTTTTCTTCTCCCGCGAATGGCCTTTGGACTTTCTGGGTCTGATTTATCCGTAGCGTTAGAATCATTACTGGGATCTCTCACTATTCCTGGTTTAATTATTCGGGGCCTTTTTGTTTCTCTAGGTGGTCCCTCGGTATTATTAGATTCATCTTCGCTCTCAGTTTCCACATTATCTGTATATCTGATGTCTTCTTGCGACCTGGGTTCTTCGATCTCGATTGTTTCCTTATGAGCGTCCTCTGGTTCTTGTACATTGTCCATTTGTCGAATACATGAACCTATCAGTTTTTTAGAAACGCCGTTGACAAACCGCATTCGTAGGTTCCGTTCTGATTCTGATTCATTTGATACTAAACTAATAGTCTCGCAATCTAGCAACCCATCCTCGCTAGTTTCATTTGTCTTATTTGATTCGTTTAATGTATTTAACACGATGGTTGCATTTTGTTCCAACATGGTTTGAATTTCATCCGATTCGATAGTGTGTGTTGAATCTGGTAATCTATCTTCTACCGCGTTTGTAGTAGTATTACTTTCTGTATCTCTGAATATGCGTTCTGAATCGTTCAAAGTTCTCGTACGATATCTATCCCTATTCTTCTTTTGCTCGACGCGCTTTTTAATCAACGTTTTACAAGCGGATAGTTTTGACAATGTGGGGATAGCAGATTTTACCGGGGACGTTGCTCCCGTTGTCTTTTCAGAATTCTCTTGTTCATAAGTAGCATTAACTTCCTGTTGATTATTTTGATCTTGATTCATGTCGGGGAAAGGATTTTCCAATACCTGTGTTTGAAACCTGGCTCTATCTTCTTGTCTACGTTGTTTAGGTGTCAATTTGGAAAAAGGTGAAATTTTTCCCCGTGCAATCTTCTCCTGTACTACGTTTTCCTGTCGTTCTTCTTCCTTTTTATCGAGTTCCGCAGCTATAGTATACGTCTTATATCTTTCCTTGGCCAAAGTTCTTTTCTGCTTTGGTGTTAAATTTCTGTGTAATCGCTTCCTAGGCGTGGACTCTGCCGAGCTAGTAACGCAGTATTCAGACGAAATTGGTGTAACTGCCTCGTCGGTATCACCTGCTTCGTCGATCCTGTCTATCATCACAGGATGTGGAGCTTCTTCGGTATGTAATTCCGCGTCAATACACAACGTATCGCTGCATATAGTTTCTGTAGCTTGTTCCACTGTTGACTCATCCATTTCACACACTTCATTGAACAGCGAAGGTGGATTGATGTTCTCCAGATATTCACTCAAACTATTATTTGCACTATTCTGCATAGCTTCAGCGTAACGCATGCACGTCATGGATAGCACATTTGCGACAGGTTTTAGTAAGTCGAAAACAGCGTCGCTCCCGCTTAAGTTCTGCGAGTCTTGATCCTTAGAATCTGCCACCTCTGATGTAATACTGGCCACGCTTAACATACTATTTTCCATGTCGCCAACGTCTAGTAACTCGTCCATCATTGATGGTGGTTTGACACTTTCTAAGTGCGAACCAGTACATTCGTTCAACAAATTTTCGAGACTGCCGGTGTGACTCTGAGTTTGACTCAGAGCTCTTTTAGCTACGACACCCAAAGGAAGAGATTTCTTACGACAGCTTCGAGAATCTGTCGAAGATATATTCTTCGCCTGGATTGGAGGCAAGGACGTAGAATTACACCTGTCTCGATTAACGAACGACTCACTACAGTCACCCGAACCTGCGTAGCTAGCTGTCAGTGATAGTAAGCTTCCCATCGAGGAAGGTGGTTTTATTGCTTCTAAATCCATCGACGTCATACTGGTTGTATCTAGTTCGTTCTGTCGATTCATTTCTGCGTCCACCGCTTGAGCCAATTTAATCGCTTCTCTTTGAATAATTTTTGAATTGGTCATGTGCCCATTGTCGCTACTTACTGTTTCATAACACTCCGAGGTGATTGTTCCTGGTTCTTCTGGTACATCGCTTTTAAATGAAGCGATTATAGGGGCACTAATACTTATGCTAGGAAAAGATACATCATTAGGAGAATCTTCATTCCATGTATCACTCAATATGCTCTGTTTCATTGCGCTCGAATCTCGTTCTCGAATTGCTTCCGTTTGTTGCACGAGAGTCGCAGTTAAGCGATCTAACGAGGCAATCATAGCATCAGGATCCCTTTGACGCCGATATACATCTTCCTTCTCCACATATTTCGCTGATTCTGCAGATTTCTGTGCCAGTTTGTGCTTTGAATCAACTTTTTCTTTATTAATGCCATCTATTTCACACGTGTCATTGTACATTTTACTGCTTTCATCAAAATTATTAATTTTTCGCTCCCCAAATTCATTGTCGATTTCATTCATCGTGGTTTTATTTATCTGGATATTGTCCATAGTTTTCGTTAATCCAGGTTGTATACACAATTCTAAAAGTGCGTGTTCTGATTGTTCCACGGAATCGATCGATTCGCTACTCTCTGAATCTGTTACTTTAGTATAAGATTGTTGCATAGACGAATTCTCAATCGCTTTGTTTTTTAATGTTTTTGATGTTTTATCATTTTCCCACTTGGCAGAATCATCATCTATATTTTGATCATTTTCAATAACATCATTATGTATCAGAGACGACATGTCTTCATTCGATTGGGTGTCGATACTAGATAGATATTGCTGCTGTGTAGGTTCTGTATTAAACACTACTGTTTCATGTAATATCGGGCTATTCCTCAAGTTCGAAGGTAATGAGAAATTGCACAGACTATCATTGCCTAATAATGAACCGCGTTCCGTGTTTTTTACTTTGTCCAACTCATTCTGCAAAACTTGATTCGATTGTTGCATTGGAATTTTAGTTTCTATCACCTGAAATAAGAAAATTCGATGTTTATAAGATATGCGTAAATTTCTTGTACTTTTGTAAATTTCTGTTGTAATGTTTCAAATAACGCACGAAAATAATTAAATTCTGAAATTAAATTTATAAAAATATAAAATTGTGTGCACGAAATAGATATGTCACCTTTTGCATAAATTTGGCCGTACTTTGACTATAATCTGACACAATATTCATATTCGATGAGTTATCATTAACGTTATCAGTACAAATATCGGGATCTACCATTTCTTCAGATCCCGATTGTTTTGTATCAAGACTGTTCATGGTAGAATCGACAGATGAATTGCAGTCCATTTGATCTAGTGCAACGCTTGTTTGGTACCTGGCAAGATTGCTTTCATTTCGCGGAACTTTTTCAAAATTATTTCCTATAAACGAATGCCTATGCCTAAAAAAGGAAATAACGTAAGAATTATTTTTCAATCAAAAATTATTTGGTTTAGCGAAAATAATAAAAAAAATGTGGTAAATGTACATGTCGAACTCAACCTCTTCGATTTCGATGATTTTTTAATATATGGAGCACAATATATAATATATTCGTAAAAAACTGTCGATACAGTGTTTACTACAGTGAATTTTACCTATAATCATGCGTCTGTGACAGTGTATGCATCAGTATTGGTTGCCAACCATCAACTGCTTATCTTCTGTTTATGAACGAGACTATGGTCGAGCTTAAAGGCCCTGTGCACAATTATATGTACTTGCGAGGCTGCAAGGAATGTCTATTACAACTCAATTAAAAATTAATATGATCGATGTATGTATTGGATTTAAGTCAGATTTCCCAATTCGGCCGCTGCTGAATTATAAAAATAATAGGCGAATGAATAATCGATATTATTTTACGAAATAAGTTAACTGTTATCATTTTATGCAAGCATTGCTGGCCGGATTAAAAGTACTAATCTAAACTCTAAATTCTAAAAATTATATTTATTTTTAATTAAGATATAGCAGACATTTTTTATAGCCTCGTTTACGCACGTTGTGTACGAACCTTCATCTCGGATACCCCATTCGTTCCACTCTCCTTTGTATACATAAGCAGAAAATTCCGACCAGGTCATTTTATTCGGCAGTTGGCAACTAAACAGACGTATATTCTGCCACAGATTTGTGCACAATTCAACGTATAATTCTTTGTGGTAGTAACGATAGTTTTTCGCAAATATCTCGGAAATTAAGGCCGACTACCAGTTACATATATAGGAAAAAGTTGTTCGGAATCATGTCCCCACCACATATTAAAAAATCATCGAAATCAGAAAAGTTAAGTTCGATCTGTACATTTACCAAGGATGTTGTTGATAATTATAGTACATTTATACCGAACCAAAATATTTACCTATTATTTTGCATTCCAATATTAATGCAAGCTGTAAGCAGATCTTCGTCGTCCTCATCGCCATCACTGACTTGATCTAAACATTCGGAAGAGTTGTTTATATTTAATATATAAGGCATGTTACGGGTATCTCCTTTTAGTTCAAATTCCTTACATCCTGAATCGTTAGAAGCCTTCAATGCACTAGTCACGTACGAATTAACACCGTTGCTAGGATAACTTTTATCAAATTTATCGTTTTTTTCAAACATGCCATTCTGTGTATCGTATTTCTTCTCTATAATAAAATAAATACATTTTTTTAACTGTTTCAATAAAATTCTATATTTTTAGAGAAAATTTTTCAGTATCGTTGAATTTCGAATCGAGTAGTATCGAGAGTGAGTAAAAACAATTTTTTATGTAACTTTACCTGGTTTATTTTTTGTAGAATTGGGCGCTATATCATCACTCTCGGCATATTGTAAGTTGCTCGAAGATACTTGTGTAATTGTTGTTCTTACGCTGCGAATAGGAAAATACAGAATTTTTATTTATTTTTTCATATATTAAATATGTAGAGTATCCTCAGGTTAAAGAAAATAACAAGTGATAGGAAATGTGTCACATAGATGTACGTATTTGTATATATTATACATAACATATATATCATGATATAACCATGTGTAATCATATTATATATATATAATCAAGATTATAGTTACGATCCAAACATTTTTTGTTAAGAAAATAAGTTACTAAAAATTTTCATTTATTTTTTAAATAAAATGTTCTTTTTGCTAATTGTATTATCTACATGAAAGTGTACAAACCTCAATGAATTTTTCATAGAAGTGTGATCATTTTCCTCAACATTATTGTCCTTGATATTCGTTTCAAAGTACTGCAACATTTGACTTCTCTTCTTGTCACTCGAAACTTCCGTACATTCCATTCTGGTACATTCTAAATTCAATTCCTCCGTATCTTGCAGTTTACCTTGTTCCTGAATCTTCTTCAATAAACTCCTCTGTCGATTATCCTCTTGCAAGTCAGAAGCCGATGCCGCTCTAGAAGAATTTAAAGACGTTCCATGTGGAGTTCCTTCTGTGCAATAGGTCTTTACTGTATCTTCGTGGATGAGTTCTTGATCGTTACTCGGGAAATAGTGAGAATGTGGTTTTCCTTCGTCTTCCAGACTTCGTTCAGCATAACGCAAACTATAGTCAGTTGGTTGATCCAAATCCGTCTCGGCATAATCACTGAACAGATTTCCCTCTGTTCGATAACTGACAGTCGGTGAGATAGCCTGTTGTATAGTATTCAACGAACTGTGTTGATGTAAAACAGTCTTGTCGTAGACGTTTCCAAAGTTGATGTTGTCTTTCGCGGGAGAGCTGTTGTTGACGAATGATAACGAGGTCGAGGTTTCTATTTCAGGCTTCGTGCTCACGTACTCGGTTTTTGTGCAAACGTTCAACTCCGTTTCCTCGGAAATACTGGACTGACTACCAGTCTTGAGCACAGACGTGATGCTTTGTGGCAAGTTGTCTTCTACGGAAGAGTGTAGCAAATTCTGTGAACAGGCGGATTCTTGATCCGGAGCCGAGGACCAGGAAATAGTAGAATTAGTGCATCTAAGGTCGACGAGACCATTAAAACCGTCTGACGACTTCAAACGATCCGGGATGGCGTTTTTGTAGCGTAACGTATACTTCTTCTCCGAAGAGGTCTTCGAGTGAGCATCACTGGACATTCCGCTGTCGAAACCGACTGCGGAGTGTAGCGACGAGGACTGTTGTTTTATCTGAATATCAGTAGGAGATAGTCCATTCAATACGTGTCGATTTACTCTTTCAAACATGGTGTCAGAATGAGTGCTTGTTATGGAGCGCATAGAGTCTCTACTCTCGCTTCTGGCGACTCCGTTGCACTTCATATTGGATGTGCTAGGTTGATTATGTAGCTGATAGGAGCGTAAAGTTCGCGTGTTGATCCCCAAGAAGCTATGTTCCACCTTGAACGAAAACTTATCGTCTTTGTTAGTCGGAGATGTGCTAGGTTCGATGTTATCGCAAGTTTCGGCCAAGCTTTGATCTATTTCTTGCTCCAGAGCCCTTTGTCTGCGTGCAACTAAAGTTGGTAGAGTTGGAAGTCCTAATCCGCGTGCTGTCGAGTCTAAGTGGACGAGATTATTACAGCCTGGTCTGGCACTCAGTAAATTCTTCAAGGCTGCGCTTGAACCCATTGAAATCATCTTGTGCTTGGAGTGAATTAGACTACGAAGCATTGGAACTGCGCCCAGGTCCCATAACAGACGCTGATCCTGTGGACATCGGGCAGAAAGATTCCACAGAGCTCCACAGGCGTTACTAACGACGGTTAAACTAGGTGATCGCAATTGTTGTAACAATACTTGCAAACATCCCCTCTCTCTTACAATGGCTCGGTAATCTTCTCTAACAGCAATGTGACTAGATACATTCCTCAAAATACCACCGGCGTTTTCAACAATGGCTAAAGTTTTAGATGGTGCTTTGTAGCTCAACATATCCACGAGGAATGCCAGTGCGCCATCTACGGCACAAATATCCACTTTATTCGTACTACAGTGTGCCGACAGGTTCCAAAGTGCAGACAGTATCGACTTAAGAGTTGATTCCTTCCTACCCTCCATCGCAGCCTTCATCAAACCAGTTACTGCTCCCACTTCCCTCAACGTTTGCTTGCTACTAGTATCAGCTCGCCACGACAAATTTCTCAACACAGACGCTGTGACTTGTCTGAGATCGTCGCTTGGACTTCTCAATTGCGAAACCAGAGCCTTCATGAACTCTCGGAAGGAACAGAGCAATGCTTTATTGTTTCCATCGCCGAATGTCAGATTCGTCAGAGCCATTCCGGCATATCTACGCAATGTGATGCAATTTTGATCGTCGCATTCGCTTCCATGAGCCATATGATCCATCTCGATCAGCTCTGCAACTGCATGAAGTCCACCGAGCTGACACATGGCGTGACGATGAGCTTCGTCGAAGGAAAGTTTCATCAATGCCGCTATCGTTGGCCCGGGATGCCTCTCTAGGTCATCGGGAACCTGACCCGTTTCTAGGGATGTCCTCAGAGTCTGGCAATAGTCCCGTAACTGTTCTAGAAACCGGAGAACCCGCGCCTCCCGGCGTCCAGCCCTCTCGTCGCTTTTGGCATACACTATATTATGCAAAGCTCGAGATGCCTTTTCTCTGGTTTCTGGATCTTGTCCTGGAGCGTGAATCAGTTGTACCAACAGTGGAAGGCATCCTGATTGCCTCATTATGAGGCAATTGTCTATCGAATTGCTCATAGAGAGTAGCGTTGCACTCATGTCCTCTCGGCCCTCCGTGCTACCAAGCATTCCCAGTAGATTGTACACTACGTCCACTTTCGCCCCTAGCCTTCGATCGCCTTGCATTTCCGTGGAACAGCCGAGGACCCCGCCCGAATTCGACGAAAAGCTCATCACGCTGGCTACGTCCTATGGGAGAGGATGGAAATTAATGTTAGGATTTTGATTTAGGAGGAATACTGTCACCTTTGAAGTCCCTTCCTCTTTATTAAAAAGTAATAATTAAATTAGTTTTTTAGTAATTAAGAACCTTTTTCCTAGTTTTGTAGGACTTATATTTATCAACAATCGAAGAATATTTGTTCTACTATCTTCGTAAAGTTTCTGAGGAAATTTAAACTGACCTTCAATTTATTTTTTTACTTTATACACAAAGGGCTATCTATTCTATTTTCAATTTTTTATTTATATACTATGCAACGTTGTAAATTATTTATTAATTTGTAATTATTCACTCTTCCTAATTAATTGTTCCTATTAAATAATCGTTTAACGTTAATATATTAAACGTTTATAATTGTATAAACTATATAAAATTATAAAAAACTATAAATTATTATATAAACGTTTTAAATATATTATAGGAAAATAGTTCAGCTCGCTTATATAATATTCTATTATATAAACTATATATTTATCACACCTTCATTACATTATTATATATTAATATTTGCGTTAATTTTTCAAATATATAATATTATATGCCTTATGACTTAATAAAATAAATTTCCATAGTAATAAGTTATTAAATCATTCATGGCGATTTTTGCTTCGCAAATCGATTGTGTAATAATGATAATGGTTAGTACGATGAGTCAAACTTCTTTTTCGCAGGTCATGCTCCCTTTTCAGCGCCGTCTTTATGACAGGTTACGTATTTATTAATTCATGTTCATTCATTTATTAGTCCTGTTCATTCAACTCACGATATATACGTATGTTCCACATTTATATTCTTATACTTTAGATATATTTTCCTTTTTTTAATATAATTGTATTCTTTAGGATTCTTCAAAATATTAACAGTACGAAGGAAGAGTAATAGTTAAATAAAGATACTGCTCAGAAACTTATTGCACTTATTATAGCGTGAATAATCGCAGAAAAAGATAATTTTTGAGTCAATTAACAAAATATATTTTTGAATGTAACTCCTGGACTCGTCATATCTCCTAAGTGAATAATGATATTACTCTTCCACGATTCTTCAACAAATTACATGGCACATAATTTTGGAGATGTTTAGTAAAATCAGTAAAATAACAAAACAGATTTTCCCTAATGTAATATAATTTTGAGATTATTTGACTACCAAGATAAGAAATGACCACTATTTTTTCGTAAAATGCGATTATATAACGCATAATTTTGAAATCGATTTGTAAGACTATTAAAGTACTAAAATTTTAGACTATTAAAGTACTATTATTTTTCCCTAAAGTCGATTGTGCGATGTACGGTTCAGGAAAACAGTGACTTACGTTGTGTACAGTGATTGATGTGCTTTGTTGAGTGGAAAAGCCCATTTGTTGATTGGCCCATATGTCTCTTCTGATGGGCCACGTTCCCCGATAAGAAGATGGTAATCTGTGGCCCTGTAGAGATATATCTGGTTTGCTGTCTTCCTCGCTACTTCCACCTTCATTGTAACGTTTATTTCTTCTTGTATAAATCTGCTAAACATAGTTAAACAATCTAATTAACGATGAATTCATTGTATGACGACAAAAAATTGTATTCGTGAAAATATAAAAGTTCTTTAAGTATAACAAGTTGATAATTTACTATTAACACTCGATAAAAAATATGAAAACAGACAAGATTTTACTTATCCTCAGCACGAATCAACTGAAATAATAATAATAGGAATTTACCAATTTTTATAAACTCACATCTATTTTTTTGGAAAATATTTCATCTTCTATAGGAAATTCTTTTCTACCACGTATAATCTTAATCAAACATTATAATTCTAAATTAAATTATTTTTTTGTAATTCTAAATCTACGACATGAACACCTTTAAAAAATCTTTTAAAACATTGATCATATGTATGTTAAATACGATAATGCTCGTCCTAAAAAAAAAAAAGGAAATAAAATAAAACCATTAGACCAACCACTCTAGAAACAATTCAAATTTCCCGCTAAAAACAGAACCGAAGCCATGAAGTTAACTCAAGTCTACTTGCCCACTGTGAAATAATCAACGTTCGTACTCTAAGCGTCTTACGTTCACAGGCTACAGAAAACGTACGAAATAAATTCTTGCAGAAATGTTTAGGGTGACAGGGAGAGTTAAAGTGGGAGGGAGGGGGGGGGGCGAAAGAAAAAAGTGCAGAGATAGAAGCGCAAGCGAGAAAGGATATAGATATATGAGTAAACGTGTATAACCAAAGGTAGAGAAAGACAGAATGAGCTCTCCGTAAAATCAATACGGAGCTACGTTGGTGGAAGTGCATGTAGGAAGAACTCGTACTCTACAAGCATGAGGCGATACCAGTGGTTTCCAACCACCTCTTTTTAATTACTCGACTAAGACAAAATAATATTAAATTTCTTTGAACAGCAGAAAACATCGTCGATATATTGTAGATAACGTAAGATTTAACGTAATCTTCGTTTTTCAGATATTTCGGAACTAGTTATATAAGAATGCAATAGTTTGTTGAACGATTAATTAGCTATAGAGAGTAGGTAATGTGTGTAGAAATTTTAATTAACATACAACCAACTAACGTTTTAATAAACATACAACTTTTGTTGCTCGCTTAATGGAGAACCTTGTACGTCACGCATTTTCGTTTACACACTCCTGAGCATCCCCATAGGTATTAATTGATTTACACACTCGTTATGGCACGGTACTAGATGCTGCGCTTGTGCTTTTAGGAACTGCATTAACTATCTTCGATACAATTACCGTTGCCATCTGACGATAGAGGTTTACATAATGTCGGACAACACGATGACATTTTGTCATCATAGGAGATAACGAAATGTAATGGGAAATGGTAATTTCACTTTCATCACTGACAGTTTATATACCAGTATACAGAAGTTACAAAACACCATGTAAGATTCGAGCAAATATGAAAAAGATCCAAATTAACATCGGTAAACATCGATTTATTTGGCACGTCGAATCGTGCAAAAGAAGAAACGATAAAATATTGCCGGAGATTTTGCAATCGCTTATAAAGTTCTTCCAATAACAAACAAAGAAACCAATCCACTACAATGGACAATCGCATTCCCTCGGAATATTCGAATTCACCTGTTCTATCTGCGCATTACAGGCTTCTCTTCGATTCGGGAAAACAAAGCCACACAACGGTCACTCGACAAAGGAAAAAATATACACAGTCTAGTTCGATCAATTTCAGTGTCATCTCTCCGTGATCGTTCTATGCGAACCTATCAGTCACACGTCGTAGCATGCATCAACGAGGCTGGAGCAGAAAACAAAAGAAAAAAAAGAGTATGCACGAGATAAGTAAGAAGATATAGATAGCAGGAGAGTAAGAATGGAAGGACAGTAAGAAGATAAAAGAATTACCTCGGGGCTCGGCGTGGACGACCTTCGTTCGTCCTCCTCCTTTACTTCTGGCTCCATGGCATCCTCCTTGTTGGTCTCAGCGATCACGGAGCCTAGGTACAACCTTGGCCTGATGTGGGCATTGACGGGCAGAGAAGTGGAGGAGGATGATGGCGTTTTCAACGCGTTTGTCATCAGCGAGCATCTCGCGGATGTCGTCGCCGCTGCGGCGACAGGGTTGAACGCTGCGCCGTCCACGGACGACTCCAGCTCGTGCGCCGCGACGCCGATCAGGGGCGTAGATATCTCGATGTCGTGAGGGCGCCTCTGAGCCTTCCACGAGCCGACACCTTCCACGTCGACGCCTATCGCCCCGCGAAACACGCGACACTCCTCCGACAACAATCTTTCTGCTCTTTTCTGACAATCCTCCGCGTCTTCCTGCAATAATAATAATCAACAAAATGAGTAGTTTGAAGATTCCCGGATAAAAATCACAGTATTAAGCGATCGTTTTACAAACTACGTCGTATGTCGGTACTTGGCATACAGTTTACAACCGCGTTCTTTTTAAAAATTCGTTGTTTATTTTGTAAAAAATAACAATGCGAAATAAATCGCAGACAAAGTTGGTGTTGAGATTTTCCATAAATATCTTTTTACGATCATCTCCTTAAGCGCCTTAGTGTACTTAAAGAATTTGTATAGAGATATCGTATAGAGACTGTATGATAATAGGAAATAAATGGGAGAGAAAGCTGAAGTCTAGGGTTGCTCGAGAGATTTTGAATGGATATTTGTTTTAGAATGATCTTTCCTAGTATTTTGGTTTAGGTAGGTACATAATTTGCATGAATCTCGAGTGCAGATTGTGCGATAATAGAAATTTACTTAGAGAATTCAATTTTAATTACTTATTCAAGCGATTCTCGTTTGTTTGCAATGATTTTTTGGATATCTTTGTTATTTCAATCTTCATTTAAAATCCTAAGTTTTAATTTTTAAAAATAAAAATTTCTTTTATTACGGCAGATTCATATGCTAAATAATTATCATTGTTCGTTCAATAGATGTACAAAATATGTTTGCATCGTCCCTCCTTATTATTTACATTATAACATTTATCGGCTTTGTGATTTCTAATTTCGGAAGAAACATATATTTTTTATTTAAAATTACAAAATATACGAAAATTAAAATAAAGATTATAACCATATGCAAAACAGAAATGAGAAAATGATTAGGCGTAAGTATGCAGGTCTAATCGTTTGTTTCTGACAGATACAACGTAATCATAAGGATAAGCTCACATACTGGCCGGAAGTGTCACATATACGTAAGCTATATAGCAACGCGTTCTTGTTGTCCCGCTAATCATCTTTCCAGCTCTGTACAGTACAGTACAAACCTATATAGGTTTCAAAATCTAAAACGGATGAAATTTTCTACTAGGTAGAAATATAACAAAAATCGTCATCGAGGAAACGAAAAAAACAAACATAACAAAATGTACAATTATAATGTACGAATATCTGCAAATATTCATTGTGTACGTGGTAATAAGATGTAGATACTGATATTTGTAATTCTAGAGGATTTTTCAGATATGCGTTAGTTGTAAGTCAGCCAAGAATAAGCGTAATATTGGGTAAAACATTCGATTTAAAAGTCAGATTGCGAAGAATTGAGTAACAAGATGTAATGCAAACGTTTGGAATTTTTATGGAGATGCTCTCAACCTTATTTTCACTCGTTTCTTTCGTGGCAATGACGATATTGTCAAAGATTTTTTTCCTTCTATTAAATATTTTACGCCTAATAATTTACCATTTGGCCATTAATGATTGAAATTTGATTGACTGTATGACTTAGGAATGCAGTCGTTCCTCCGATTGGTACAAGGCGGTACGAGTTAGCATAATATTCTGGTTCGATATTTCATAAGTCAGTATGTAATAAGTCTAATATATCAGACTATTTTAATAAAATTATATATTATAGGTTTTATAGATATAAGTTTATTCTACTATGTACTTGTAGTTGTCTTAGATTCCCATTTAATCTTTTTTAATTGTAAAATAAGTATGAATTTTTGGCTCTGAATTTTTTGCTTTTTGTCAAAAGTTAAGTCAGAGCAAACAATTAGTACTTTACTTAATGGATTTGGTTTTGTTGTCCCGGGACCTACTATAAACCATAATCTATCCTCCGGTTAAGATGGCCATCATCTGTATAAGTATATTAACTCGGACCTGTAATAATCCTAAGGAATAGTTATAAAATTCAACTTTTTACCTTTCTGCCAGGGCCCTTAATTGCTACAAACACTTTACTCGTTATCATCCCTTCGAACAGAATACATTTCGACTTGCTCTTAACGCTTCGCTGAAAACACTTGTATACGCATCAATCGTATTCTTAAACGTTGTTGGAAATAAAGAGTATATTAAACTCAGTGTTATAATCATTCAATCACCCCTATTATCTTAACTGAAATAGGAGATCGGTTGATTCGCGGCGTCGATCATCGTATCGTAACGAGAATTTACGACTCTCATTATACGACGTTGAACGTGTCTCCCCGCGGAGCGGTCGAACAGATTTTGTAATAATTATAATTAGATATCATACTAAGATAATAGTAACAATAAGATTGCGATATGTAAGATTAAAAACATGAGAATGCAAAGCAATTTGTAAGTGCGTATGGTAGGTGTACACTTCGTGTACTACATTATAGTAACTACAATAAATGAAGTTTGATAAATTGCGATGATTTTACGGTACCGAAACCGTTGTATACGAAACGTAAAATGCGAGAGAAAATGAAAGTGTCAAGACAACATAAAAGACAAAGAAAAGAGGATATAAGATTTTATTATACCAATTTATCATATAATATGATTTAAAAAATTTCAAGTGAAATTGTAAGAAAGTGAATTATACATATATGTATACTACATGTATAATGCATAATGACAATTATTATACGTTTCAGGACATAAGTTGTTATATAACGAAGCGTAGGCAGTGCGTTCTTATCATGTAACATCCTCGTGCGGACAAAAGTAACGAGCAAACGCAGTGTCACTCACAATTGCCTGTGCTAAAAATACATTCATATGTGTAGACTATAAGAATTCTTTGAATGAATATCTCAGATATCAAACGTTAACATATAATGAATCACCTTTTAATCATTCAGTATTCTTTCCATGAAAATCAGTCTCATTCTAATTAAATATTTTATTGCAGTAGTATTAATATTTACGTCTTTAGGATATAATACCAAAAGTATAACACTGTTTCAATATAAATTATTAAAAAAGTTACTTATTTTAATTATTGGTAATATTTAATGTAGTTGAAATATTATTAAAAATATTCTAGTATAAATTATAAAAACGTTCCTTATTTGAAGATTAGCTTTGAAAAGGACACTAATTGGGTATTTTAATCCCTTGCTTTGTGATATCGAATCACATTATAAATCAAATTCAGTGAGATGCCTTCAAAGGCAGGCATTAACTGTATTAAAGTTCAATTCTAATTTTGACTTTAACACGAAACAAGACTGAATTAACAAATACAAATTGCATATAACATTACAATGTCTTGTTTTAAACATAGAGCTATTACTTCATTAATTGATACACATATGCGTATATGCAAGGATAGAACATATGGAGTTAATTAAAAAAAAAAGTAAGATGCATCGGTTAGATTAGCAACTGAACCGATTACTATTCACAGAATTTAATAAAAATGATTAAAGAAGTATTTTATATTTTACACTTTTACATCGCTTAAATGCAAAATTAAAGTTTTTCTTTGTTCCTAAGAACATATTTCACATTACGATACTTTTTAAGCTATATTAATTATTAATATATCATATTTTGAGCGTGGCGCTGTTTGGAGCAGAGGTATGGGGCTGGAACATGGAAGAAAGGCTGAATACAATACAAAAAAGACATGTGGAATAGATGTTAGGTTTAGATATGACAACACCAAACTATATATTGATAGAAGAATGCAAGCTAATCGAAATCAAAGAAAAAGCATTAAAAAGAGCAGCAAGGTATGAAGAGAAAGCCTCAGAATAAAAAAAGGAACTAGTAAAGGAGTGTATAAAGGAAAGAGAGAAACTGGGGAAATGGCCAAGAAATGGAGGGACACAGATAGAAGCAAGAGAAGAGCAAGAAAGGATGACAGCAGACCAAATTATAGAAGAAAGAAGAAAGAGAGAAGCAGAAGAGAGGGAGGAAAGGATAAGGGAATCCAAATATAACATACATTACAAAAAAATCGTCAAAGAAGAATTACCAAAATACTTAGAAGGGAGGATGAAGTGGAAGGACAGAAGAATGTTAGCAAGATTCAGATGTGGAAACAAGACCAAAGCAAAGGAATACTGGAAAGAACAGAGAGAAAAAAGATACAGACTATGAAAAAGGAAAGAAGAAGACCTGAGGTATGTAACAGAAGAATGTGAAATAACGGGAGGACCAAAGGACATAATAGAAAAAACACTAAATGAGACTAGAGAAGGTCTAACAGAAATAAAAGCAATAATACAGAAGAGAAGGACAATACAAGAGACGAGGAGGAACGACAGGAAGGAAGCATAGCAAGGAGGCAAAAACTTAATGTTGCAATAGTTTTTTAGTCATTAGTTTCTAGTTTCTAGAGATAGATTAATTAAGGGAGTGGAATATAATAGAGTGGATAAGAGGGAAGGTAGGTATTTAAGAAGCGAAATAGGTGTAAGAGATGTAAAACCGAAAGTTCGTCCAAAGCCGAAAGGCACGGACTAAGCAATAATAAATAAATATATCATATTTTTTCAATTTTATAATTCGATTATCTTTGCAAATAAATTTGCAACTTATTTTTATTGCAGACATATTTTTAAAGATATTAAGATACATTTTATTATTTGTCTTTTAATTATATGTAAATTTTAAAAACATCTTTTAATATTAAAATTTAGATCTCCACGAAATATTTAATCATATAAGTTCTAATAAAAGAATATGGAAGTATTATTTATACAGTATGATTCATGCTACCGGAACTGGATTCTCTGATTAGAATTAGATAAAAATATTAGAGATTGAAAAGATGAATGATTTTTCTTACAAGTGTTACGACGCATATGCGCAACTGGCGTTTTAAATAAATAAATAAATAAATAAATAGAGTTTTGAAATGTGCATAATACATACATGTATCTCTTACATGTATAAAATTAATCACTCCTCGTGTGTTATTTTCCAAGTGTGCTATCATTAATTTCTCAATGACGCGTGTGAAGTTTTTCGTCTGTAACGTATAATATCAAAACATTATGAGCTCAGAATATGCGGCTTACTGGAAATAAGTCACAATGTCGAAGATGTTCGTATACAACAAAGAAAAACTGTTCCATACTGAGGACGAAATGATAACACACTCTGTTAATATGTTTAGAAATTGCTCAGTAGTTCATGATCTATCAACGAGTAAAGATTACAGTACAATATTATATAAATTTCCTGAACTAAAACAGCAACGGTTCTCAGTAGCAAAAATATCGAAAGTAATAAGAAGAAGTCGTAGAGTAATACACAATTTCTTAAAAGATGTTGAAGATTATGGCAAAAAGAAAATTACTGGTCGGCCGTCAGCGTTATCCGATCGTGATAAGCGAGCAATTCTGCGTGTAGCTTCCAACTCGCAGTTAACAACGAAGTAAATAATGGAAAAATGTAGTATTAGTGCTAGTGTTTCAAGTGTTCGTCTAGTTCTACTATTCTGCAAAAATATTAAGAGGTTAAAATTGAAAAAGAAACCTTCGTTAACAACGAAACACAAAGTAGAACGTTTACGCTTTGCAAAAGAAAGAATGCATTGGAAAAAGAAATGGAGAAGGGTACTATTTTCAGACGGAAAAGATTTAAGTTGGATGGTCTTGATGGGTTCCAATATTATTTTCATGATATAAGAAAAGAGACAATGCCAACAATTCGACGACAAATGGGAGGAGACAGCGTGATGGTTTGGGCCGGCATCGGTTATTTCGGCAAAACAAGTATCAAGTTCATCGATGGAAGAATGAATAGTGTCCGATACATAAAATTAACCAAAGAACAAATAAATAATCATGCAGAACGCACTTCTGGACCTGATTACATCTTTCAACAAGGTAATGCATCTGTACACATATCAAGATTGGTACAATCCTATTTTAATGAAAATAATATATCTATTTTGCTGGTGCCTGTACGCTCCCCGGACCTTAATATTATTGAAAATTGCTGGGCAGAAATTGTTCACGGCGTATACGCGAATGGAAAACAGTACCAATACGTACAAGAATTAAAAAAATGCAATTGTACGCAAATAGATTACGTTAAGTCAAAGTTATATCTAGAAACTATATAAATCGATACCAAATCGTATAATAGAAGTAATAGAAAATAAAGGGGGATGTACCCATTATTAAATAAGTATATATGTTTGATAAGTTATTATTGTTAGTTACAATTTATGTTGATTATTATTTTTTTATTGTACATGTGTTATCATTTCGTTTTTAAAATAAAACAATTTTTTTTGTTACACATTAAACCTCATAATATTTTTAATTGTTTCCAATGAGCCGCATATTCTGAGCTCATAATGTTTTGATATTATACCGTTACAGACGAAAAACTTTACACGCATCATTTAGAAATTAAGGTTAGCACACCTGGGTTATCTTTTTGACGAGGAGTAATATGGTCGAAATTTACAGAAATTTGATTAATTTGCCACATATTTTTAATACAACTCTGTACTAAATAAGGTGTTTTACCAACAAATATACATTTAGATATACATAAAAAATAAATACTGCAAGTGTAAGCAGTATTCATCATTTTTCTTTAATACTTATCCTAATGTCAATCAGGAAAGGCGTATGAGTTGTTTCATTTGTGTGAAACACCTTATACATAAATATAGTCTATCACAAAAGTCTGTATACACTTTTTAAATATAAAATATTGTAGCAAAAATGTCAGAAAACGAGCTTTTTTGGCACATTAAGACACATATGTGTTATTAAAATGTAACATGATTTATTCACTATGATCTTAAATTAAAGAAGAAGTACTAAAATATAAAATACAATGTTACATCTGTACGAAATCACAAAGATGGTTTAGTATTATATTAAGACCTTGTAAATGACCTACGCAAAGCGCGTCTATAATTCCTTTGATAAGTTAGATATACAATCTTCGATAACTGAACATACAAGGTGTACATTTTTTCATTTAAGGATTCGTTGTCGAAAAAGATAGGTTTGAAAATCTGCCAGGTAAACATACATTAGCTTTACTATTATTAAACATGGATAATGTCACGATTCTCTTTCTATTACTTTCTTCCTAGTACTTTTATTTCCATGACATCAATCTGCACTATTACTTTTATATACTTCTGTAATGCCTCCAAGCATAATAACAGCTTTGAAGAATTAAAATCAAACATTATTTTGGCGTTTGGAGATTTAAAAAATGTGCATAATTCATTACAAAAAGTACATAATAATTTACTTCAAACAGCAAAGTTGTATATACAACATCATGGTCAACATTTCGAGCATTCGTTAAGCAATCTTATATATAATATTTTTATAATATTTTTGAAACAATTCAAATTAAGTACAGAATGAAAGAAAGTGATAAAACGGATCTTAAGCGAACCAACTCCAAACGAAATCTTAAGTGAAAAAATATTTCTATTTTTTTCGATTTGTTTTTGTATGTAAAATTACCACCCGACCAGCGTATCACAATTTTAGAATACTCCGTATATTTATAGACCTTTGTGACTGACTACATTTTTATTTTTTTACGAATCACAATATCATACCTATACTGACTGTTTCCTACCTCTTTCTCTCTCTATCAAAAAAAGGAAAAAGAACAACGAACTACATGAAAGGTGTAGAAGTTTTCACTAGCCAAACAGTTCATTCCGATACAAAACGTTTGAAACCGATCCAAAAACTGAGAGCAGCCGTACGATATTGTCTGGCTTAGCATCATCCGGTCGGGAATTATTGCTTTCGTGTATTCCACAGGGTTCACTCATTTTTATCCCACTCAATTTAGGCCTGACAGCCGCGTTCGTTTCCTCACAGTTTCACTCTCTTTAAAGCAAAGCAAACAGACATAGCCGGGGAAAGCGATATTGCTCGAATTCGCGCTGAAAGACCCGGCAATTTCGATTGGTTGTACTTTCTCTCCAGGTTCATGGACGTTCTTCTCGAGCTTCCCGAGCTCGCCATTACGACGTGATCGAGATTTAAACGCCGCGCTGCGCCGTTCCATTAGACACTGTCACGAAACGTACCACTGCGTGCAACAAGCAATTAACCCGCCACGTTCCGGGCCAACGAAAGGTCATCGCTATCGCAACTTGCCAGGCCCTGAAAATGCCATCCGGAACATCTTACGGATCCGGAGAAATTTATGTCGCATCGATTTTAATGACTGCAAAAAAGTTAAATACTTAATAGAGAAGGAACCAGAGTTGTTGCGATGATCTGGGTATCGAGATATTCTATGTGAGTGCGGAGAATTTGCGGATTGCACGATGTTCTAAAAATGGTATTCGCGATATTCTGCAGAACCAGAAGAATTTGAATACTATGCAGAAAAATCAAACACTAAATTAACGGCACGATACAGATTTTTCACTGTTCTAAATATGGAAATAGGTGAGCCTTCATAGGTGGCACAACTGGAGTTAGGAATATTCTATTGGTATGCCAATATCATTGGTGGCTTCATCTTCGAAAAAGTCGAGTTTGAAAACGCGTCAAGTATATGTGAATTTACCTAATTTCCAATTACATAATTGTTGGAAAGTAGAGATCCCTATTTCACATATGTTTATATATATATTTAATACATGTATACACGTGTATTTAAATTTTACATTTAAAATTTTAATTACATGTATATCAACATATCCGTATTTTAATTCGCGTGACTCTAAATATATGGGTATCCGAGAAATCTAGGAGATTGTGAAATTAATAAAAGAATATTTCGATATGTTTACTAGAATAATATGGGGAAAGATCACGCGAATCAAAATATAGATTTATTAATACACGTACATTTAGATACGCATGAAGTAATGAACGGATAGCCATGTACTGAACATATATAGATTGAGATACGGATATTGAAGCATACGTGTACACGAGCCTTTTTAATAGATATATCATACCGTAATCTCTACTATCTTATATAATATGAAGGTTATCCTACATGCAAAAATAAATCGATAACGCAGTCGGTGATAGTGTATAGATTAAAATTTTTATGTTTAAAGCTTCCTTTAGGAAAAATTGTTATTCTTTATGAACTAACTTGGCACACACATATTCGACGTTTTCAAATTCAATTTTCTCAAAAACAAGGCTTCAATTGAAGAAGTTTTATTATGCATTTTCGAATATATGTAGATTAACTTTCTGCCAATTATCCGTTCTTTTTCAATCAGGTATGAGTCAAACACGCATACAAGTTTTTAAACTCAATTTTTTATTCTTGATCTTCTTCTTATTCTGAACCATAGAATTTCTCAGACTTCGCTTGTACCACGAACTTAGAACCACAGTATCTCTTATCAGGTTGTAAGAATTTGCTTATGCGTATACCACAATATTTTAAATAAGGTATCCGCGATATTGTACAAAATCAAAGGAATTTGCATTCCACAAATATTAGTCTTTTGCAGACAAGGCTATCTCCGTTTCTTTTACGGACAGACTATGTCGTCGATACTCATGCCTATCTTTTTCTTACTATTCTAGGTTCTTAAAATATCTGACAATATTCTGGAATATTAATTTAAGTTTTTCGTATATTATATAATCGTTTCAGTGGTTTTTCGGGAAGAATAAAAATTCGCTTTGAAGAAAATCACGAGTGAAATTTCATTTGAGCCCATTTAAGGTTTATTTCAGGGCACGCCTCATTGATTTTCATAATCTTGAAATACGTTCAGATCATCATTCTGGGCACTTTTTTCTATACATGTTACCGCATTATTCATTGATATTCGTAAAAATCTTCAATAGAATTTAGGTTAGGTACGATTATAGTTTATTCTGAGGTCGACTGCATTTTTATATTTACATATAGTCCATATAGTCTAAACTAACTTATTCATGAGAAAGATAGCCATTTTTAATATTCTATAAATAAAAAAGAAAAAGTAATGGGTTATGGGTTGAGCTAAATTAGTACCCGATCGTCATTAGGCGACCAGCAATGCTGACATGAAATAATTTTCGATCATTGATATACAGAATGTTACGCTTCATTTTCATCTTCAAGTGATCAAAAGATGTATATATGTATGTTCCAACACGCAATCTGGCGATAATCACACAGGTCTTAATTCGTGAGTTACACACAGAAGTATGTTTGATAGTATATATACGTAAAAGTAAATAGTAGTAATCGGATTTACGATACATTTATAAAATTAAATGAAATAAAAATTAAGTTATGCTAGAGTAGCCTCATGGCGACCGTATATTAATCTAATCCAACCTACAACCCATTATTTTTCTCATTTATACTAAGGATGATTAATTTTTTATATTAGAGTCAGGTTTACGTTGAGGTTATACAAAAATGGGGCCACTTATATGCTAGAATGAAGTGTAATAAAACTTAAACTTAATTGAAGTATTTGTTGAGTATGTCGGAAATTAAGGCTAAGCAGCGGTAACATGTATAGGGAAAAGTTGCACGAAAAGATCTTGATAACATATCTCAAAGTCATCAAAATCGATGAGGTATGCCTTGATGTAAATAATTACCCGCAAAGTTAATAAATAGAAAAATAAGTACTTAATCGAGAAACAGAGATTTTGCAATGTTCTAAATATCGAAATATTTTAGGAAATTAAAAAGTTTCTAAAAATCTATTTCACAACTTTCTGAATATTGTATCTAAGGCATCGTGCGTAACCGAGGAGATTTGTATTTTCTAGATATTAATAAAAGAAGATTAAAATTGTTCCCTTAAATACGTCACAAAATTTGAATCACAGTAAGTCGTGATCGATAGAAGACACATACTTAATCGGGCAATAGATTTTGATCATGTGCTAAATATGTTAATACTATGAGATTGATGAATTTGCATCAAATGCATCAAAATGGAAGCGAATTTGAAATACATACATTGTACATAGTACGTCAAATGTTCAATATTAATAAAATATTGAGAAAACAGCATAGAATTCTAGCAAACTCATAGAAAAGGAGTTGAGCAAATATTAATATTAATTATTTTTAATTATTAATTAATTATTAATATTAATAATAGGATTAAAATTAAAAAGAAAAAAAGGTGAGAGAGAAAACTAAACGCCATGCAAATTCAAGAAATAAATTGAATGATAATGAGAAAAAATCGTTAAAGATCATACGTATTAAACGTAATTAAAGATCAACGTAATTAAAAAGTAGTATTAATTATGATTAAAAAATTTATATTTTACTTTACGATGTTCTTAAAATGGATATGGAATGTTCACCCACAGCTCGCTTTCAAACAAACAACTAAAAATCATAGGAATAATTGAAAAATAGCCATTTTACAAGGTGTTGAAAATAGAAAAAATGTTATAAATCTGACAGATCTTTAAAAGAAATAACAATGAGAGCAGATCGGCAGAGAATAAGTATTGCGGATGAATTTTGCCACTTTCACTTAGTTTTCTCCAACATTCGAGAAGTTCAAGAACAATGAGTACGCTGGTAACACGAGCAACCACGCGTAACGTTGTTTCAAGCACGATCTTAGAATCACGTTAAATTATAATGAGTTAATTGTAGATGTGTTTGAAGATGGCACTAAAGATTGTTAAAGTACAGCTGGTCGTTAATAGAAAAGTCCATAAGAAACTGATTAGATGAGATTATGTAAATTGCTTCGAAACCATTGGCAAGTTACGGTTCATGGTAGAATTTTGCGTTAGGTGATTCAAATAATATCTGCGTAAGAAACGTAGATGAGAGAGTCGGTTGGTGAAAATAATTTTATAGTCGGGGGTTTCTCTTATGGTTTATGGCTATGATTCTGGTTTTCCTGATTTTCAAAGACTGTTAAAATTTCTGATGTGAACGCGGAGAGTCGAGCAGTGTAACGATTTTTATCAACTGATTTTTACATAAAACATGGCCATTTAAATCGAGTATCTAGAGTTGGTCATAGACAGAATAGTTGAGAAAGTGGAATAATTTAATGCAGTATTAGATTACTTATACGTCAAGAAATTATAAATGGTAATATAATAAATTGTGAACATTATCTTTTTTCCTGCTTTCTTCAAAAAGATATTTGATTACGCCTCGCGATCCTTATTACAGTATGCTTGAATTAAAGTGCTAATTTAATATCCTATATTCAATATCATATGATATTAATTTAAAGATTAAAATATATGTATTAAAATAATATCAATTGTTGAAATCAGTTGTTCAATTCTTTATTTACTCATATTTACCAATGTACTATTGTATTGCATCACATCATGTTACGTTATGATTTATGATCTTCACGTTACTTATCATGTTATGAGTTTACTTATAGCCATTATTACACATATACAGTTTTACGAATAATTATCTAGATAGATAAATAGATGGATAGATATATAGAGAGAGAATTTCAGTAATTTTACATTCTAACAAATTCAAAATAGAGTAAGAAGAAAATTGAAAAGAGAAAATAAACATAAAGGTCAAAGTATAAAAATAGATACAGAAGGAAGCGTAGGAAGAATTAATCGATCCTTTTTTGGCTCGATTAATTATAATTGGATCGATCAATTATATATTTACTAAATTAATAAACGTCTCGCTGTTCATTAAAATCATTTATTCATTTCACGCACTATTTTATCGTGAGACGGAAAAACTTTAATATGTACTAAACCACTGACTTTCATCGAGTTATAAACTCGTTTACTGCGAACGATAGCAAATAAACGTAACGAACGTATATTAGTCTCCTCGTGTAGGAAGCTTTCTAAAATTGTGCACGATACAAAATTCCATTCTCCAGGCGACAATTTTCCGTATAGGAAAAAATTTTCATTCAGTGTAACTCCGCTATCGTCAAACTGTGAGTTATTATTCACCTCGTAACTTGCGCATATTAAGTAAGAAATTGACGTTCCACCGACGATGGTGAATCATTCTTAATTGGCTCGTGATTCACAGCAAGTACGTTCAGACGTTAGCCTCAATTTTGCATTTTCGTTTCATTTACCCCTTTAAACATCATCAAGTCGTTTGTTATCATCAGTGTAATTTTCGAAATACATTCATATCGTTTATCTTAGAGCGGGAAAGATTTATTCTATTAAGAACTTTAATTACATAGTGCTGAGACATTTTTTCACAAAATTTCAAGCAGAAGAAAAATATAAATTAGATTCTTACGTGTTAGTTAAGACGTTTACTATGACGTTAATAAGAAGTAACATTATTTTATTTTTATATTATTATAATTATAATTAATTATTATTATTATAGTACAGAGTGATATATCTATGCTTTATAAGTTTTAGGTATTTCCTTTCTTCAATGCTCTATTATTATATTGTATTATTGCATTGCTACCAATGTAAATTAATACATAGTAATAATATTCAAATAACTAGCAATAATGATTTTTATTAATTTTAAGATTTTAAGATTAATAATTGTAAGATTTACTTGTAAAAATTTATTTGTTTGATTATCAAACTTATTATTAAGTTATTATTATTCAATTTATTATTATTGCCACAATGTACAAGGGAATTTGTTGATACTAATACTTTGTAATTTGAGATTTGTAAAATTTCACAAATAGTATTAAAAAAATTATATTTACAAGAGGGTCTTGAGGATTCTTCGTGATTTCTAATCATGAAATTCTTTGGATGAAAAGAAGAAATAGTAATAGAACATAAGAGTGACATAGGAAATCCAGTATTTTAATATCTACTTCACCATCAGGTTATTTTACAAGTAATCCGGCTTTTTCAATATGTGTACATATAAGGTGAAAGTGAACAGCTATCTGATGGTAATTAATAGACTGCGTGTGTGTATGCCAATTCAGGTTTATACGAATACGTATAAGTAAAAGAATAGAAATCAAATACATCTTTGTTTCATTCTCTAAATATTATAACGAGTATTTTATTTTAGACAGGATGTACACTCGTGTATATTATGTGCATTTTTACATATTTAAATTTCTCATAAATGTATAAATATCCGTAGTTCAATTAACTAATCAGTGGTAGATTTTCTTTTTATTTTCTACTATTGTTTATTACGTTTATAAAATTGTTATCACGTTGAGTTTTATTCTTGTAAGCTTTTAGTAAAATCGCATTATTGGTAATTACTTACTTATGATTGTAACAGCATTAACAACAAATTTTGTTAATTACCCACAAAATCTTTCATTAAAATCACCTTAATACTCTTGTTCTAAACAATTCTCTTAATCTTACAATTTCACTGATATCTGATTACAGTATTTTATCATCGATAATTGATTAAAATCTTATTAATTACCTACAAATCTTTTATTAAAATCACCTTAATAGTTTTACTCTAAAGAATTCCTTCAATCTTGCAATTTCTTTAAAAATATAATCAAACCGTCCATTTTCGTCTCTACTATAGTTTATTATTTAACTACCGATAATTGCAACTTTCTTTAATTATCCATAATTGTTTTGCTCTTACTTCAAATAATTCTCTCAATACTATAATCTCCTTAAAGCAAACGCGTTTTCGAGCGCAATATTCCTCGACTTCCGGTTCAGATCTGAATTAAAACCACGAACGAAGTTTCACCAGTAATTCCCAACGACTTTTCGCCAGTAGAATCCTTCGAATAAAAAGACTAAATAATAGTAGACAAGAGTAACCAAGGAATTTATCTAGCTTTCACCCTGGAACCTTCGCTTCCTTTCTCCTGCCTGCTTCTTATCCAGCCATCTTACTCTGCCATTGGAAAGATAAGTCTCTAGCTCCCATGTAAGGATACAGAGCCCTTGCGTGAGTATCAAATACTTACGTAAACCTTTTATCGCAGAATAGGCAACTGTTTTTACAATTGAACCGATGGTCAAAACTCGTATATACCTATAAACCGGGTTCTGACTCATACAATCGTGTGCCGTTACGTTAGTGTCTGCATGGTTGAGGAATTAAGATAAAGAGGGCCGCTTTATGAAGAGGAAGATGATGAAGCACAAGAAGAAACGAAGAATGTGAATAAAAATCGTACAGACGACTTGGTACGTTGATGTCGATGAACTTTGGTGATTTCAATGCTTCACGAGACTTTTGGCGTTACACACGTACATGTTATTTGATCCTGCTACATTCTTTCCCTCACTTACAATTTACAATCCCATTATATTTTTCTAACAGTAAAAGGTATCTTAACAGTTTGAACGAAATATGAAAAAAATTTTATCGCTATGCATAATTTTCTCCTTCAACTCTATATTCAACATCTTCCTAAGACATTACAAGTACTTTTTGTTTGTTGAAATTAAAGCGGGATTGAAACATGAAAATTCGAGAATCGTGACAGGGTTAAATGAAATATTTGAAAAGTTATTAATATATATTGAGGAGACAAATCCTAATCCTTTTAAACTGTAAAACTGTGATGAAATATCCAGAATGAACGCTTTAGAGAATAATTATTTACTTGTCATTAAGATTTCTTGCATTTTTGGTATCGAAAAGTATATACTTGCAGTTTATTGTAAAAAAAAAAAATATTAATAATTTAGCTATGTAGATGTAATAACATTCAATATGTGAAATTTAGAATAATACATTGGATAGCTTGCCAGAGTCTCTCTCGAGCTATACTATAAATGGGGTAAGATGATCATCTTATTTGATTAAATGATATTACGAAATAATTATACATTAATTTGTTTGAACAAGATGATTTTTCTTTGAATTATTTCTATCTATCAAATAGAATAACATTTTGTATGGTTTCTTAGATAAACAAATATTTTCCGAACAAGTTCCCTGAGTAATTTCTGATACAACTTACGTTAATTACGTAAGAAGTACAAATTTTTAAATAATCTGGATTTGTTGTTTGTTATCCAAATATACTTAAAGAGCAATTAAAGGGAAGCAAAGAGTTATTCGAAGACGATTTCTTTGATTTCGACATAAAATAAAATTACAATTCCCGATTGTATCTTATTTTTAAAATGCAGATGATAAATTGGTTGAGGCGTCTTAATATTTTAAGATAATATGTTTTATTTTGACATTAAATCAAATTTGCCCACATCTGGTTCCCTACTGGAAACGAGAAATGAATGCTAGATCGAGAGCATTTCTTTCTGAGTGGTAATGAACTTGGCGGAATTCGATTACGAAGACGAGTATTAACGAAACCGTGTTTTTTGCAATCTTAATACTTGTTTGGCAAGTATTCAATATAGAAATATAGTGTTACAGTTGTCATAGCTACATATATTATATAATTTTATAACTCTAACATTTCTTTATAGTTTTAGTCGAAGATCTTGTACGGTATTTTCTTTCTCTTTTATCCGTAGATTTTTATCTTCTAGTTATTTCTAATGAAAATCATTCTAGTCATTTTTAATGAAAATTACGTATTTTTATATTGTTAATTTTTAATCAGAAGTTCGTGTACCTAAATTTTTCATTTTTCATTTTTCCTCAGAATCTTTTTTATTTCCAAATTTTGTAGGTTGTTTGTTTCTTAGATCTTTAATTTCTAGTCGAAAATCTTTATACTTGTATATTTGTTGTTTTCGACGAATCCAGAACATTGGAATCAATGCTCTGCGAGTGATATTTTTATTTTTGATACGACCAAGCAAGGAAGTGTATTTTAGTCACGTGCAACACGTATACGAGCAGAACACTTCACATTTCTCATTGAACGTTCAGGTTCAAAGAAATCTTTATTTCTTATCAAAGTTATCAGCGAAAGGAGAAATTAACTTCTTAATAACTTACAGATAAATCAATTTTTTTTAAGTTCCAACCACAACACAAAAACTAGACAAATTATAGTAATCTATAGTGACAAAATCAGAGCACGCTGAGATAAATATCTATATTTTTAATGGCTTTAAAGTTATTAGGATATTTAAATAAAGAAATCATCTATAAATAGTTTTAAGATATAAATTATAATTTATATAAAAAATGTATAATTCATAAAAAAAATTTAATGGTGAAATTAATACTTATAATAAAGAACACCTATAAAGAATTACAAATCAGCAAGTTGAAAAGCTTAAATTACGTGATGAGTTATAATTAATTTAGAATAAAATGTCAGTAAAAACAGTTAAAAATTTGTTTACCGAAAAGTTTGAAAATAATACTAGATAATACTACAATAACTATAGCAGTTTATAAATGAAAAGAGAGAACATTATTTCCATATAATATTTTAATTCAAATTCGCGCAAATTAGTGAGATCTTTCTTATATATGGAGAATATTAATATGTTTCAATCGTGTTTTACTTTAGAACCTATTTCTGCGAAACGCGATACAAACTTAATTCTCAAAATAAAATTTTCCATTATTCCACAAATTTCTACGATATCGAAGAATTGGAATCATAAATCTCGATATAAATTTAAATCCGAGCTGAGACTTTTGCTTTCGAGCGGTCACTCGAGGAATCTTCTACTATTTTAAACACGGTGCTAGCGTGACAGGATTAAATCTCTCGAGTATTCTTCTTTGCCCTACTTTGATCTAATTCTAAGAAATAAAGCGACAAAGCCAGCGAATGTACCACGTATTGTGACGAAATAGCATCATTGTGAGAAGTAATGAAGAACGTACGCGATATGCCGCAGTAAAGCTACAGCACCCAGTTTAAACTACTTTAATTCATTTAAGCATCGAAACTGCATATATACGGTGTTCTAATATATTTTCCAATGAAACTTCATTAAAACTGCTTACGATAAGAAATAGAGTAAATAGAAAAATATTGTTTAAAGATTTATCGAAATACTATATAATATGACACTTTAAAACGAAAGTTTATTACTATTATATAAAAAACATATTAGCATGCAAGAGTTTCAGAAAGCATTTCTTTCTATAAAAAATTGAATTCATTTTTCACCTTTTAGATATACATATAATTCCTTAAGTGATGCCATGTACAGATTCTATCGTTCAAAAATTTATTAGAAATACAAAAATAAATTTCTTTGCGTATTATAAACATGCATTTATGTAGTATTAGATATATAAATTTCTCAACACATAAAAGTTTAATTATCAGAAGATTTTCATTTATTGCTGCATTTTTAAGTTATCTACTGTTTTATCTGGTTGCTGTAACGTTTGCCATCATATCGTACGCTAACTGCAGCAATTTCTTAACCGTGTTATACGAAACTATGTTTTGTCAGTACCATGTTATACGAGAGTTTACTGTATGTAATTACATAGATTGTTGACTTATTTTTATCTTGTATTATAACAAGAGCGAGTTCGTTATCATTTCCTCCGTCTTCCAAGTTATTACATTTTTTAATGAAGACTCGAATGATTTATTGAAATGAGTTATATCTTCTTGTCTGATTTATATTATTCTATATTAGAACCTATAGAATAGATGAAATATAAATTAAATAAGAATTTATAATTCACTTTATTTTCTTCATTTTCGACCATCAAATATATTGACCAAGTTTAGTCAAAAGATTCAAGAATACATTGTGTACAGTTTATTAAAAACGTTGCTTGTAATGTAAGGTTATAAGTAATTAAAAATGGGAGATTTCAGCGAGTATGTTTAAAATGCTGAATCTAGAATGTTGAAGTATTAAAAAACTTAGGTAAAAACAGAAATAATCACAAAACGTACAATTGGTACACAATATCAAAGGAAAAACTAACAGAGCTATAAGAATCCGAAATACTATAACTGGAAGAAGGGGAGGAGGAGGTATTACATCAAGTAGCCAGTATAAGCAGCACAATCGAAATTACAGCGTTTTTGGATGACACAGATATAAAGCACTAAGCTTAAACTATCGTCCGATATATTAATATATAAAGAACCTAACAGAATTAAACAGAGAAGAATATCTAAATTACATACTACGAATAGTTTTCATTTCCGACATACATATATATATATATTATTTTAATACGTTATATTATATTTCTTAACTTTTTTTTAATATTTAGTATGTATTTATCTTTGTGTATGCAGCACAGTGGTGTATATATATCATAAATCTTTATACATATATATATATCAAGATTTATTATTTATCTAACTGTAAGTTTAATTTTCTTATGACTCGTTGCATATAATTGAAAGTGTTTTTCGCTTCCTCTCTATTATTAATGATTAGTGTCTGGACGGAGTCTTTTCCTTTTGGAATTTTTTCTCCTTGCATATCATATTGTTGGTATGTACACAACACAATACAATACTATATGTATATAAGTATATATACGCAATTGTATACACTAGCATAGATACATATTAACCATTAAGAGAAAGTTAAGTAATATAATTTAAGTAAATAAAACACAATAAAATAACAATATAGTATAGTGTAAGAAAGTACTAAGAATGCAACTATCTCTTTGTAATAGACCCTAGGCTTTAAGTACAAATAAATTGTTATTATTATTAAGTAATTAAGGAGACAATACGGATCAATGATAATTAAAGACGTAAAGTACAGAAGAAAGTAAACATTATTTTAAGTACCACGTTTTAACATTAATCTCCTATGTAATTGTAAATTTCTGTCGAATTGTAATACAATTGTAATAAAATCCTTTATGGTAAGATAGTCTGAGGTAATGTAGAAAAATAACAGAGAAATTATCATGTAATTTGCATTGCGCGCTTTCGTGGAAAGTCTGCACCGGAAGAAACACGTCTATCAATTTGTTCAACGAGTTATCAGAAGTTATTGAGTTATGCGTTGAAAAAGACGTAGAATAATCAAATGAAAAGACGTCTTTATGAATCATTTGATGCATAATCTAATTTACGATTTAATTGTCGTTTTAATTAACGATATTCAACGTTGCATACATTCTGATACATACACTCTAAACGGAATTATCAATTTCGATTCTTTGTGTTCTTTTTAGATTCATATCGCTGAGAAATAAAAATAAATTCCTTTGTTTCCAGCATGTTTAAATGTTTATAACATTTGCGTCAATATCTTTATATCCAGTATGTATAAAAAGTAAGTGTAGAAACTAGTATCACTACTATTAGTTTCGCATCTCCTATATCTGTGGAGATCTGTAAAAAGGAATCCATGCAAAATTGACCTTAACCTTGAAATTCAAGATCAAATTCTTTCCACTGAGTTTCACTAGTTTTTGGACTCGCTTTATTTACGATATGGTTATATATAGCCAGATTATTGTAGCCAGACTATTGCGTATGTACACCTGATATACCTTTATATATCACATTTCTTCCTTGTTTCTTTCTTTTTCAATCTACGTAATAGCAATTCCAACGTGTCAGCTAAGCAGTTCCGGATTTGTATTTCTATAATATATTTTGACCACGTTTCTTAAGAAAATTACATGTTAATTTTAGGCAATGGAAAGCACGTTTAATTTAATGGTGTAATTATTCAATTCAATAGTAAACTTTATCCGAGATGTAAATATATTATAAATAACATTAGTTTTATATGAATATCTCTCTAACTCTAACATCTAACATCATTTTGTAAGAGAACGGTTGAGTTGCCTTGAATCTTAAAGTCGAGGTCAATTTTATACAGACTTTTACAAATTTCTATCGATCCAAAGGTGTAGAATCCCGTTGTGGGGGTTTTTATACTTACAATTTATACAAGAGACTTTAGTTTAGACAAGACTATAGTTTTTTAATGGACGAAGACATAAGAAAGTATTTTCATCTTTTAATGATAGAAGAAATGTTTTCACATCTTCTTAAGATAGAAGAAAACATCGCAAAGTGAGATTAAACGATTTCGAATAGAATATTTCTTGATAAGGAGTCTCTTTTAAAGGCGAAGGTATTTCACAAATTCATTTCGTGTTTTTTAAATATTTCTTCGAAGGCATAATTTTAAACGCGTTTATCTCGAAAAGTGATTTTCACACGTTTAATTCCTTTTTACCAGAGCACGTCACATATACATAGTATACATACATGGTATAGAAGCTACAACTGTTACAAGATATTTATTGAAAGTACACATTTCGGAAAGTGCACCAAATTATTTGGATAGTCAATTATCCATTGCATTAATAAGCACAATATATAACGAATAATGAGATAATCTTTATCATTAATTGTATGGTTAAAACTTTATTCATGCTGTATACTAATTCTTCACGAAGTGTATGTGTAATTTGTACGTACGAAGGTGAGTCATCTAAGAGTTTAAGCTGAAATATTTTCGATATTATTAATTATGTCGGAAAACGTTCCGGATAAAAGTTGAATGGCTTCAAAGGGAACATGTTTCAACGTTATGCAGTTTTTTTGTAGATGGGCGAGCGAAGGAGAAAGGTTATACGGAGTTCAACTTCGTTCTTTTAAATGGAATCATATATTTTTTAATACATTAATCGATGCAGCTCGAGATTCTGTATAAAAAATTATTAACCTACTTATATCGAAAAACTATTAGTTTAAAGATATTTTAACTTATAGTTTGTAAAACTTATCGTATGAAAGACAAGGAAAAACGTAAGGCACAACTTTTGTATTCGTTTTTCTTATCTTTCATACGACAGCTTTAGAGACTAAAAGTTAAAATATGTATTAAACTAATAGTTTTTCTCGAGCTGTATCGCTTAATGTATTGAAAAATATATGATTCCCGAAAGAAGCTTAAATTCTTAGATGTCTCACTCCGTATATTCGAATTGGATTCAAATTTTACTATTATAATTACGATAGTCGTATTTTATTATACAGCCAACAAAATTTAAAAAATATTTGCATAATGAACATAATGTATTCCTAAGAAAATTCTGTGGTAAGTGTCGAATACTTTCACGAGTATATAAATGAAGACAAATTTCTGTTGAAACATTTATGTACAAACAAAGATTCGAAGGCGAAACTCAGACAGAAAACGTAGCATGCTAATCAGTTGTGCGAAAAAGACGCAATCTTCCGGTTGTCGTTTCAAAAGGTGTGACAATAAGCAAACTCGTTGTCGGGTGAAAGATTTAAGTAAATTCATTGAAGATCCCTTGTGAAACGCAAAATACTCTGAGAGAACAGTTCGAATCTTAAAAGTGCGGTGACTCACGGGTGAGAGAAGTGAATAGCTGTGGTTCAGAAAATTTTCAAGTGGAACATTGTCTATGCGATGTATTTAATACATCAAATTAAAGACGATGAACGATAATTGAAGAAGTCAAGGCAAGAAAGGGATAAACCTCATTTTTGGCGAAATTATGTCGTTAAGCGTTCCTTTGTGTCTGTCCGAGAGCGATTTCTTAGTACTGTGAAATAAATCAGAAATAAAAATGAGAAGTTTACTTTGAAGATATCGAATAACATTATTTTAAATTAATATTTACAAAGATAATATGTTTAATCGGATATAGTATCCGTTTGATATTTTAGTTGCTATAAATTTAATATCAATTAATATAAAGTAATTAAAAACCAATTTACTAACATAAAGGAGAATAGTTAATAGAAAGTAGAATACTAGAATATAAATAATAGAATAGTTAAAAATATAATAGTAGAATAGAAAATAGAATAGTAAATAAAATAGTAAAAAAGTATTAAAAGGAGTATATTATATTAAAAAGTACAAAAAAGTATTAAATAGAGTGTTGGTATCGGTAAATCTATCTTGACAATATCGAAGTATTATTTTCAATTAATTTTCACGAATTTGTCAATACCATAAATTCATCATCGATTAATATAAAATTGATTTAGCCAAAATCAATTTCCCTATATTGGAAACAAAACATAAAGTCGAGCATTATTACCGTATCTACTTTAAAAATGTTTAATGATATTATCCGCGATCAATATTTCCAAGAACGATATCCTACTCTCAAAATACTACTCAAAATTTTAACTTTATTATGCAGTAACAAAAACATCAGCGACCCGATATCAGACTATTAATAAAGTATTGATCTCGGCATGAACTAGCTGCGTAAAACAAATAGAAAATACAAAGAATATGGATAAAATCTCATTTCGATAAAAATCCAAAGTCAACGATAAAATCCAAATAAAAGATTATTACAAAAAAGGAACGTTGAATTGCACCAACGTAGTTCGATATAAAACACAAAATCAAGACTCACGTGAAATAATTGCTAAAAGATCAACATCGAAACAAAGACCATTCCAAAGAAACGAACCAATATAATCAACGCGGCTAATATAATTCGATACAGAGCCAAAGTGAACAATTAGATAAAATACCTTGGGAAGCTAAGCAGATATCTTAGGAATAACGAAAGATCATTATAAAAGGAAGAATCATAAAATTCACCTAGTCCGCTCCAGAAATTTTTCAATAACGTGTCAAAAACAGGAACGTGTCATATTCTTCCTCAGCTACGATAAACCCGTAAAAGCCGACCGCGTTCACTTATTATCCAATCATGAAACAAGGAATTAACACGTTGTAACTCTCACCCCAATGCCGTGGTAAATCCTATTAGTTTCTATTTTCATCGATGATCGATGACAAAGAAAAGAAAAAGGAGGAGAAGGAGAATCTTCAAACGGGGAGAATCACCAATCACCTTTCGTACAGGACATCGATACACGTTGCAGGATAGGTCGCAGTATCGCGGTGTAGCCGGCTCCTTGATGGCAGACACTCGATAGCCCATCTCATCCTCGTCCACGTTGATCCTTCGTTCCTTCTCCGATGTATCTACAAACCCTCTGTTGTTCTCCATGATCAGTCTTAGACGATTCTTCTCCGTTTTAACGGTCTTCGGGTTCTGTGGCATCGCACGAGGAAGAGGGATCATCGAGTTGCCGCGTGTTCTGACTTCGAACTCGCTCGTCTTTGACGGAGAAAGCTCTCTTCTTACACCAGACGTTGTTTGTCTTAAGCTCCTTTCCCTATTTTCACCCGGCATAACTTTTCTTTTCTCCGATATTTTATTATATCTTGTATTATTTTTCCACCTTTCTCTGTTTTATCGTTTTTATCGTATTCTGTTTTCCTGTAGTCAGCTGATCGGTCAAGGAGCTTCGATCGGACAGAGAAATCGAGAGGTTAAATCGAAAGTTTAAGTCGAGAGGTTAACACGAAAGAACGGTGGAATGACGCGTCGCGGCGCCCGGTGTAACCTGGCTGGTCCGACGTCGACGCACACCATCAGAAAACCTCTCTTTTCCAGGTCTCGACCCTTCTTCATCCACCGAGGGGCAGCTTCATCGCGCTCCATCAGGCGTCGAGTGCGTCGGCACGCATGCGTCGAGGCAAAGATTTTCGAAATGTCCCTCTGGCATTTCATCAACACCTCATCTCGACTGCGCCAAGAGCCCCTTTCATCTGCCGGTTCCTTTTCGCGACTTGGTTAATTATTATTTTTCACGTGCCGTTTCGTTTGTACTTGTTGCTTGTCCGACTGTTTCTTGCTTCGTTACTCGAAAACGTAGCGACAGACCGTTTCTATGGGCCTTAATTGGTACGCTGACCTCTTGAGAATTTGTGGAATGTGTCGTCGAGCGAGGAACTATTTTTTTCTTTGCACTTCTGACGCTGGTGTAGAGAACGATCGAACGATACGATTTATAAAACGGACCAGTTATCCACAGTGATCGCTATGCATCGTAAAATCTTGAAACTGGAATTAGGAATGTAGTTACGTACCTGTCAAGTACAGTCTTTTTCCGTATACAGTGCGAGGAACTTTCTTTTCCCTTCTTATTGTAATTTTTGTCTTTTAATGCGAAATTGTTTGTTGTAATTAACGTTTATTACATTCTATGTCTGGAAGGTTCTGAGTGATCTTAGAATTGTAATTTGTAGAATTTCGGACGCTATTTTATCGAAGGAACAATCTTTCCGTATACTTAATCTTGTACACTTGGTATTACGCTTTATAATTCTTAGTATTATATCTATCGTAGTATCTAGCTTAAGTTGATCTAGGAAGAATTTCTGTTCTCATTCACGATTCTTTAAAAATTTCGTTTCCCTTCGCAATGTTATTTTCCTCGTGACACAGTCGATGGTTTGGTATTACAGGTTCCATTTATAGTTGCACGGTACCACTCGACTCGTTTACGACCCACGTTTTGCCATTCGTTTCGCAAATCAACCGGACGCGCCTTTTGCGGTGAGAGATAAAGAAGGAAAATCAGCTTTCTTCCTTCTCCTGTCTGACTTCTTCCGAAGAAAATTTCAACTCGATATCAATGTCTTACTTAATCTTATTTTTCATTACCTTATTCGGTCCTTAATTCCCAAATAAATTTGTCCAAAAATACAAGAAACGCATGGTATGTTCAATGCACCTCTCACTTTCTTTAGGCTTTCACTGTCGTAAAAGAATCTTAATACCACGCGAAATCGTAGTTTGCTCTTCCAATTTCTTGCAAATTTTACTTTAAAAATTTAGTACATTTCGAAAGAAAATCACTAGCTACCTCAATAAATCCTGTCATTCGATTTTCCTCAAATATATGACGTTTCGAAAGAGATTTCCAGAATTTTTCAAATCATTGGTCGTAATCCAAAAGATCGCCCATTCTATTCAAATCCTCTGTTCAAACATACATCCTTTTCAATTTCCGTACGAGCGTTTCTACTTTTGAAGCTATTTCCCAAGGAAATCTACCGGTCTCTTCTTTACCGATCTGTGCTCGTTAAAGAAATTTCTGTTTCTTTGCAATTACAGGGATTGTCGAGGACTCCTTCGCACTGTGAACATGCACCACTCCGATTCGACTTGAAAATACACGTTATCCTGTGAACAATCGCGACTCGCTGGAACGTCGCGTTCGATTCGTTATTTTCTCGCCCGAACGAGATCGAAAAGTGCCCGAAGGCAAAGGTATCGCGGTTCAAAGCGGTTCATCCGTCAAAAAAATCAAGATAACGAGGTTTGACAGAGTCGCGCACGTTTTCCCATACCATGGAACGCTCGCACCGATATATCGTCAGGGGAGATTCGTTTTTAAGTACGATTCAATCGTCACTGTCGCTTCATCGCCGTTTCCGGGGAGCATGGAGCACCGTTCACAATCGATTCACTGTTTTATACGAATAAAGCGTTCTTATCTCACGTTGTTCGCACTTTGTCTTCTTCTTTTCCTTCCTTTCTTCGTTCTACCAGTGAAATTACGAATCGGAACGAAAAAATTACGATGAAAAAACGTTAATGAATGGAAGGCGATAAAACCGGAAGATCGAGGAATAACGAGGTATCGACGGGTACATGAGAGCACGGAGCGCGTTCAGGACTACGTAGTGTTGGTAGCTGAAATAAACTGACGTAGGTTAGGGGATCGAAGAACAGCTGGGCTCGGCCTGGCTGCTGTACGCCATCACTGACTCACTCAACCTCTTCTCTCACTCTTCCACTCCATCCTTTATGCAATACCTCTCGCTCTTCCAACACTGTGTCTTTTTCTATCTCTCTTTTTATCCTGTTTTCTCTCTATTCTCCCTCCCTCGCTCGTGCACACTCCATGGATCCGTGACTGTCCTTTTCCTTCTTCGCTACTGGATAAATTCGTTTCTCTCTTGCTCTGCCGCTGTCGATGCTACGTACGTCCTTTCTCCGCTGCGTGAAATTGTCCTGCCTTTTTTGACGTTTCGATTTGCGTCTTTGATTCATTGGTTTTCTCATAACGCACAAAGGATCGTTCTCTTTATCTATCGAGTAATATTAAGTTTTTTTTTCACTTTTACGACAGTTTAGTCTTTTTTAGAGCCGCTTTTTATTCTCTCTTATTTTTTATTTTCTTGGTTGCTTCTGTTTTATGGTAAGCTTTAGAACACATTGTGTAATTGCATTTTTGCGTGCACCGTTTCGTTAAACAAGAGATTGTTTCGTTTTTAATTTCTAGTAGAAGTAACGTTACGTCATCCGTCATTTCATCGACTTCTTTGCGTTTTTATATTTATATACTTGAAATTATTCCTTTGTTCGCACCATACTATTATTCTTATTTCTCTTTTTTTTACAGTTCACACCATGCACAGCGAAATAGCGAATATTTACTCAATTTACAATGACCTATTTTATTACATATGTCAAGAATTTGTTACTATATTTCTATCCTCAGCCTAAAATAATTTTTTTCGTGCTTCTGCGTAAATCGCAATCAATTTCAAACGAACCTGTGAACGGAAAAATCTTCGCTTACTTACTTTTCACATACCTACTAATATAATGTATGCAAGGTTATTTATTTCCCCTCATTCACGTTTTTCTGTAAACTACATTTTCTCCTTTTTTCCACACAAATTCCTTTCTTCTATTCGCTGTATCTTTAAGAAACTACATACTATTTTATACTTAGAATTATTATCTTTCCTATCGATTGTATCACCTCCATGTTTTACTTTATTCTTATCTTTTTTCTGTTATATTTACTCTGTTTCACGGTTATTGAATGTTTTATCTGGGATATCTAATCAAAATCCTTTTTTCACCTCATTAGGGACGAGTTCTTGAGCGTAGATGGATCAGGAAACGGATTGGCGCCTTGGTATATCGATTAGAATGCAACGTGCGTCAAGTGGAAGGTGCTCTTTATTGTTCTTCGTTATCGCTGGTTATCAAATACTTCGCATATTATTCTGTATACCGTATTTCCTTTATTGATAAAACGGCGTTTGTGGTGTGTGATTTAATCAGTGATTTCGCGATTTATCCGTAAATTTATTTCGATTGCTCTACTTTGTGCAATGTGTACATTACGTCAATAATAATACTGACAGGAAAGGGTCGAAGGCGATATTTCTTTTTCTATTAAAATTCATGTCACCTTCCTTAATAAAAAATCTTCGTATTTCAAATAAAAGACATATAAAAGGTTCAAAATTCTTTATATAAACAATATACTGCTTTGTTTTACTGTTGTATTTTTACTTAAAACGTTTGACCCATAATCATTTATAAAGGCAGAATAATTGTATGCCTATTGTTACGAAATTGATGATACGATGATTGTTATATTTAATATTTGTGTCGCTTACATGCATTATATTAATAATAATATTCTAATCAATAATAATAATAATAATAATAATAAGAAGAAGAAGAAGAAGAATACACTTACTATACAAGAATACACAAGAAATAATAAATAAAATAAATATATATGTAGTACTATGTAGTTCTATATAAATATAATGTAAATTTTATTTATGGAAAACAATTGATGTAAGCTTTCGAGATCTTTAGAAATTTATCGATGTATTCATGCATATTTATATAATTTGTATGATTTTTAATTCTTTATAAATTGCTCGTATTTAAGCTTTTTAACTTTGTTTTTGCAGAATTCAGTTTCCATAAGATATCATATTAACCCAAGTATTATTTTGCAAAATTAAAGTTACAATGTCTTTTAAACTATCGTTTTCAGACACAAAAACCTTGGCCTCTTTTTGTTGAGAAATAGATCCATCTGTAAAAATGGCAATGTTAATAAATACATAACGCGATATTCGTACAAAATCTCCATTCTAAAAAAAATATTTCTTGAACGAAAAATATGACGATGACCTAATAATTTTTCCAAGTACACAGATATTCCAGAAAACTCAGAAGTTTATATCAAATCCAACAGTCACAGTTTCTACGCTGGAAGCAAGGGGGAAAAATCGTAGCTCGATTCCCCATGGCGTGATACACTTGAGCCATTTCGTGGGACAGAAGAAACTCTGATCAATAACATTACCCCAAAGAGAGGCGGCAACCCCTCTGCAACGACTACTCCCCCATGATGGTGAGCGCATGCCCACGAATTAAACGGCATCCCTTCTTGCGATTTCACCATGCTAGCTTCCCCTCTTTCTAAGAGAGAAAAGACGAAAAATAAATATGCGGCAGAGCAAGAACAAAGAGACACCGCGTTTGTACGCGACTTTTATTCAGGCTAATCAGCTAACCTTGATCGTGAAAATATTTCTGATGAAGGAAAACCGGATATAAAATATGATTTCGTGCAGAACCGTGCCAAATATATTTTCCATTGCATTACTCAAAACTATAAATTGCAAGAAGATATAAATATTCGAATGATCGGAGCGCTCACCTTCCTTAACGTCGATTTTTAGAAGAGAAAGTGAAAACACTTGAGGGACTAGGCCCTTCTCCTTACTGCGCGGAGTCCTAGCGGGCTCTAACGATTTTACAACTGCAACGACTTTGATATTCTTTGTACGATGGTCAACGCGGACGCATTTCAAGCAGTATTCTACGCGATCTCGAATATTACGAATTAACGTTGCGCTTTTATAAATTTTTATAAATTTTGCGATTTTATATACATCTTGTTAGTTTTCCACACATTTATCGTCGTATCGTAAAGATTATGTATGGTTGTAAAGCTGACAGTTGGAAGCGATTCAAAGCCAAAAGGCAAGAATGAAATAAATAAATATACAAGAAAAAATAGTTTGTCTCATATAATCCCACTTCTGATATGTGGGAAAAGGATTTAATTTATGGTATCTTCTTCCTGTGTCTTCATTTCCTCTTCTTAAAACCGGCGGTGACGAAGGCCAGACAACTGATCCCATGGTTGGGATCTTTGAGTTTTCTTACAAAATTTATACTTTTTGGTTGAATATTTTAATATGAAAAAGCTTCGATTCTTTTCCTTTTCCTTATGTCAAGGTTGATCGATATAAAATTTCAAACTCTTACATGACATCACTGTATCATATAATTAGTGTATTTTCGATCTATCGCGGGGAGACGCGATCGACGGGAGTCGTAAATTCCCGTTACGATTATAAGAATCGACGCCACGAACAGATCGATCCCCTTATTTCTTGTAGGATAATAGAGGTGATTGATGTGGTATAACACTGCGATTAACAGGATTATAAAATTTATATTTCCAACACTTAATACACTCAAGAGTTACACCGTTACGTGTGATATAAATGTCGTAGACGATACTTTGAAGTATGACACTCCGATAGATGAGCACTGACTGTTCTTTCGTAGTTGAAGTTCGTAGTTCTTACAGTTGAATATAAGAAGAAGTCGACTTTCTTGGTATAGCAGGAATAGCAATTGAACTGACTGAATATAAATATGAAGTGACTGCTCTGTAGTGATGAGAATCAGTGAAGTTCGTTCTTGCGTGATTACGGAGGAAAGCTCGACGTGGGTGTGTTTTTTGAACTAAGGACGTGGATTCGTTTTTCACACTTTTCGTTAGAGAAGCGAGGGTAACTATCCGCGATGCCCATTGGTTATAGCTAACGTTAATAAATGAAGATTGGAAGAGGAAGTCTTTTGACAAATTTAATAGCCAAAAATGTATAAAATGAACTTAACTTGGTGACGAAAGTTTATAAAATGTTCGAAATATAGTACTTATTACGCGATATTTAACAACTGAAACAAATTTCTGCTTATATTCTACTGCTTCTTTTTACCAAATGTCCAGCTGGACAAATTGTAAAGTACAAATTAAATAATAAAAAAAATATTCTACTTCTTCAATCGCGTTCGTGAAAATACGAATTTGCATGAATGTCCACAATCCGCGGTATAATTATTAAAGTTGAAACTTTCGAATATGTGTCATGAACGAACTGTGAATTTGTATGCAAATTCATATTTTTATGAACACATTTAAAGAAGTAGTAAAATCTAAGTAAGCTTCTAAGTTTATAATTTTGCTTTGGATATTTTATACATTCTTACATATTATGTTCGTTTCGTATATCTCTGCATTTTTTAATTTTTAATAAATACACAAGAAGCCGTAGTCTATGGTACTTGTGAAAGAAATAATCATTAATATAATATAAATAGAAAGAAATATCTTTCAAATCTTAATGAATCTGATTGAAACATTGAAACGTATAATCTTTATTTTTATATCGATTATACTAGCTATCACGAAATGAGTAATAATCTGCTCGAAATAACATAAATAAAGTCTACTCTAATCTGGACATCACGCGAACTTTTCTTCGCTCCTTTCGTTCTTATTTCTATCTATTAACGCCAAGAGGGTAGTTCAAGGGTCGTTGACTTAAATCTATAATAAGAATGAAAAAAATAGAGAAACATAACAGGTATAGAGATATAACAATTAATACAATCGTTCTATACTTTTTGCAAAGTTCGTTAGATTTCACTGTCTTATAATAATTTCGAACGAGTGATTTTGTGACGTTATTTTAATTGACCGAGTATCTAGCAATAAAATAATACGCAAATGTTAAAGATTTCCATTTTCCATACAAATTAAAAATATTATAATAAAGGAAGCAAAACGTTCAACTTACTGATGATTTATTGTTGAAAAGCAATAGAAAGAACTAATAACAATAACGCAAACAATAACGATACTATTTAATTGTAATCAAAAATCATCAAATGGTTTGATATCGGTATTTCATTGTTTAAGGTCGTTTCAAGACCACAATGTCATTAAACTCGTGTTGATGTCCATTATGGCATGTAATTATAAGCAACATACTGAAAGCAAAAAAGTGTTTATGGTCTTAGAATAGCCTTCAATATGAGTTTAAGGCACTTTAGTTTATTGTGATCGTGCCTTGAACTCGTGTCCATCATAGCCGTTTTTCCTTATTTTCAATAACAAATAATGTAGTTGTTTAATCCAAGTCAGAAATCCTACGCAACACACATTTATATATGCGAAAAATTGCCGCCAATGCTATAAAAATCAATAGTGGAATGCTTAGAGGGTAACGTTAACGAGTGTGTATCGATTTTAAGTTAGTTCAAAACGAGGATTATCTATGATGACAAGTTGCAAATTACAGTGGGACAGTTTAGCGCGGATGCTGCGTATTATCTTGTTCACCACTTCAGCGTATCATCGTCATTAATGTGTGGCGCGGCATGCTCGATACTTTAGCGTGAGTGTATTAGTTCGCTAGCACTGAGAAAATTTTTACTGAAGTTTATAGAAAAACCAACACGCAGAAAGACAAAAAGAGAGAGAAAAGAGAGAAGAAGAAGAAAAACACAGCAGTGCAAACATACTTGACGTGAGTACCCTCGTTAAAAATCTCATCGCCGAGAGGTAATTTACTGCGACATTATAAATTATATTTTGGCTTTGCTAATAAGCTCACGTTTCTCTCGCCTCAATTTTACTCTCGTTTGTAAAATTAAAAACGCAGGATAACGTAGCAGACAAAATTTTAATAACTCTAACAAATTATAACACTGAATATTCTTTTCTTTATTACGTGTATTGCTGGGAAGTATATTTGTTTTTTTAAATATATCGGAGTTCTGTTTGTGGTTAGTCATTCTGTGCGTGAAACATCTATTTGCTCCGTAAGCTATTTTCCATGTGGACTCGCATTGATCAAAAGGAAATATTGAACCAGCTTACCTGCAGCTTTATTGGACGATGGCTTCGACTTCTCCAAGTCAAGAGACGGCTGGTTAGTTCTCCTGCTCGTATGCCTTCAGTAGAATCTAAATTTTGATAAAACCGTGGTCGAAACCGGAAATTTCTGTAAAACAAATATATAAAAAGTAGGATAATATTGTAATACCAGGTTTATGTTGTAATATTGTAATATTAGGTTATGTAATATAAAATTAATTAAACATACAAATGTCGAATGTAAACACGAAACAATAAAACGCAAACAAAATTTCATTTAGAGGAAGTGGACTTTATTTTATTTCCCTGTCATTATAGTATTATACTGTACAATGAATCTATTTGTATTTCGTTGTTGGATTTTGAGGAATATTATAGAAACATTATTGGTTAAAAAACAAATAACATGGATAAATATTTACCATTTAATGACAGGAGAAGCAAAAAAATGAATATTACGATATTTTAATAAAATAATTATTTGTTTTATATGCCATACATATGTATATATACATCAGACTACAGACCTCTTCATGATATAACAAAGATTGGATTTCAATATTTACTGTGCTATAAATATTAGAAACGAAAAAGTTTCTTTGCAATTATATAATTATAATATAATTTAGAGAATATAGAAATATACATATCGAAAGTTTTTGATAAAGATACGAATGCCTTCGAATAATGGAAAAAATAAGCTGTTCAATCCATGTGCAAAGAATAATAGAACAAGAATGATACATCTTATATAAATGCGATGCTTTATTAAACTTGTTACGCAATATGATATTGATATTATCATATTTCATTAATATACAATTATACCAGCGCCGAGTTATTTATTTATAATAATTATTACTTACTAACTTTAAAATTAAAAAACAAACTTGTTACAAATTATAACCATTTCTTCCCGCAAGAAAATAAAATGTTATACATATAAAATACAATTACAATTTTTTTCATTGACGAAGCAAACAAAATTTGGACAGAATTTCTGTGGAGATTTCAAGCATCTATCGATGATACTCGGTAAAACGGTGCAACAAGATGGCTACAATTTCCCGCGTTAAAAGATACGCTTCTGTCGTAGCGAGTGCAATTCTAAAGCAGAAGTATCTTCAAAGGCAAGTTTAATGCTTGTACTCACTTGTATTCCGCCAACGGGTTCTGTCCTGCCTCGTCTTTTCTACTTTTCTCACACTGCTGTATCACGTTGTCCGTTAGGTGTCTTCCTGAAACATGATATTTTATAGAAAGTTAGCGTTGAACTTGCAAAATAACGACGAATTTTGAAATTATAACCAAATCAATTAAATTTTGCAATGCGTGCAAATGTGCAACTGTTTAGTGACACTAAAGGGGTTTCTTTTGTTTTATATCCTAAAATTAAATTTGCAGTTTGTGACCACAATAAAGTCTTATTACATTATTGAGATAAGGAGTTTGTTTTTTAAAATAAATGTCCAATATGTATGGAAACAAACATACAGTACAATGTACGGTACAACGATATGCAATGATTTTTAAATTGCTTTATACATAATAATCGCTTAGCAATTAATAGTCATCGATAAATTATATTGCTTCAGATTAATTTTTTATTAAAAGATGTATAACAAAATAGATAAAAATAGATAATAGGCACCTACTCTTGCTTAATATAGAATCATACATGAAACATTAGTCGATAGATTTCCTTCATCTCTATTAAAATCAAACTATTTATAACAAAAATCCATTAGTCTGGAAAATACTTTTGTTATGAAATCCTATTAATTGGTAAAGATTATCATTTTGAAATTATTTCTATCTTCTAAATAAAACTATATTGTTTGATGTCTAAAAAATTTGATTTTTCTTTAAATAGGCATTAAATTAAGAAATTTAGTGATTAGATTATATGATTTATACAATAAAAGATTATTAAATTTTTTATAAAGAGAATTTCGTCGATATTATGTTAATATGAAAATACAGGGTGGTTGGTAACTGGTGGTACAAGCGGAAAAGGGGTGATTCTACGCGAAAAAAGAAGTCGAAAATATAGAATAAAAATTTAAAAAAAAATTTTTTTTTTAATTTTTCTATCGAGACAGCGATGTACAGTGAGATCCGTTATAACGAGACGCGATAAAGTGCACGCGTACCGAGCGAAAATTCAAAGTCGATTTTCTCGAAAACAAAGCCTCAAACGAAAAATTTTTATTCTATATTTTCGACTCCTTTTTTCGCGTAGAATCACCTCCTTTCCGCTTGTACCACCAGTTACCAACCATCCTGTATATTAACTTGTTAATAGCAGCGTTATATTGAATCAACCACCCTTATTATCCCAAAAGAAATAAGTAATCGAACGATTCGTGACGTCGATTTGTCAAATCGTAACGGGAATTTACGACTCCCGTTGGCGCGCTTCTTCGAAATCGCGTCTCCCCGCGAACGTCCGAAAGTTCAAAGGGTATGTTCTATCTTTGATTATTCGATAATTTTAACGCAACGGATATCCGCGGGCACTTGCAACTTGGTTGAATGCGCTTGTTCCGCAAGCAACATTGCTTGCTTTTTACCTATCAACGCGCTTCACAAAAATAACCAAATTCTCAGGGAATAGAGAGAGAAAAAAAATAGTAAACCGTCAGAAGATGGTAAACAGAAAAGCGCAGTCGGTCGTGACGTAAGCAGTGAGAACTAAAAAACGGCGAGGACGCAACACTCCGGCGGGTGTTTCACGATTCCACACTGAGAACTCCGAATTACACGCGTAATTACCAACTCCGTCATCGCGCAATACATAATTACGAGAAAGAAAAACAAATTTATATTTCGCTTGTATTTTATTCATATTTCTTGCGTCGAGTCGAGCAATTTATACAGCAAATTTAATTTCACAAGTTACGAAGTAATATCGAAAGCACTTTACGTAGCAAATGGAACATTAAAGATGGAGTATGAATGCTTTTGTAAATAGGGGGTAAATTAGTTTGTAGAATCCTAGTTTGTAGAAATAGCGTAGTTGTTTCTTCTCGATTAGTGTTTATGTTTTACTTAATCTTTATCTTTACTATTAATATATATTTATCTTATATATATGTAGTATAGTGTAGTATCGTGGACGGATTACCTGGAGATATCAGGTGTGTGTTGTCAGCGTTGTCAAGGAGTGTTGTCAGCGTATTATAAAGAGAACCGTTGTAACGAGAGTAATTAGTGACGAATGGTGACTGCGTAAACATAGATTGACGGAGCATTAAACGATATTGTAACAATCATACCGTTACCAAACCTACTAGTATTATATTATTTCCTACATATATTATTATTATACTCGTTCGTCCTTATTTAAGAGTTACATGGAGTTGAGCGTACCAGTAACTATAATATGCTTTGTTGAATTTGACACACAACGTGTAACCGAAATGAGTTTAGTTTACTTCTACTTTATTTTTGTCATTTTTAACTTGATAAATTAGATCGAATTAAAAGAAATGGACAATATAAGCGAAAATAGTCAATAACTCCATTTTTTAATATTCCCAAACATTATTCTCAAATTATTTATAGGTCGCAAGCATTTGTCTGCAGTTTCTCTACTTATTATACATATTATCTGTAATAAATAAGCTATTCGTACAAACACTTTGACAATTTGAAAACATGCAAGAGGAGGAATTATTTACAAATAGAATAAAATTTATCTATACTTCTATAGCTAGTTTCTGAGATTATTATTCTACTTGATAATTCTTTATATGCAATGAATATCGTGGAAATAAGAGTGTTAACTAAATTTACCAGCTCACATTTTATTTGTCGTATTTTTTTTTAAATATATTCACTGATTCTTACACAGGTTTATTTCTATAAAAATTTCTCGATATTAAGAATGTTAATAAAATAACGAATCTACCGAACTTCTTAACATTCTGAATTTTCCATTTTGTATTTTTCAGCTTCTCGCGCATTCACTTCCTTAGTCTTATTCTAGTTTATTCCAACTAAATAATAATGATCTATTTCCAAAAGCTGTTCACAATTTGGCAGTATTTTAATAATTTCGTGAATAGTAACATATGCACGTTGAAATATTTCCATCAAATTAATTTATAACTCGAAAGAGTATGTTTTATGTGTACGTATATTAAAACTGGAATCAATTGAAATGTATGGAATTTCGAATCTTAATTCAGCACAGGACCGTAGAGAGTTGGTACAATAAAAAAAAAGGATGTATTAAAAGCGTGTTTCACAAGTTGATGATCGATTTCCTGCTTTAATATTCATTTACCTCAGTCTGTTTCAACCGTAAGCCGAAGTGTATTGTATGTGAATCACGATGGAGCCTTTACACACAGCATCGGTGACGAAAGTGCATAAATATGCAGTTTATTCACACGTCCGTATAATTGAATGGAGTTTCAGACGAAACAGCCCAAGCGCTCTCCTTAAATAGAACAATCGAAGTGTATTCTCTAACGTTCCCAATGTTACTAAACTTTTACTCGTAATAACAAACATAGAGGACACATAAATTTATCGAAACTACTTATTTAGAAATCTGCACGTCGTTCCATTTTTACTTCAAGCATGTGTTTCTCAAGAAATGTATTTACTTTTGCGAAAGTTTATTACACACATCATTGTAATACTAGAAGTACCAGTGTTCTTCATTTGGTTCTGTCAAGTATGTTTTCTTTACATCTTCGAAACGAACACTAAAGAAAGAGCTTTCAGTATTAAAAATAATTTGTTACAAGTAAGCTACGAACATTCATGCAAATGCAAATCTACAGATTTGTTAAACAGAGATTTGTTGTACCCACTAAATATTATGACTACTTTATTTTAAATATTTTCTGTATTTTTGCATACTATATGCATTCTGGATATTTTTGTATTTTTAGATTCCCCGCTGTTTGTTCGACCAATCGCGGGGAGACGTAGTCGCTAGGAGAGACGTCAACGGGGGTCGTAAATCCCCGTTACGATTATAACAATCGACACCACGAATTGATCGATCCCCTGATTTCCGTTGAGATAATAAGGGGTGATTGAGTTTGTATAACACTGTGATTCACAGAATTATAAATTATATATTTCCAACACTTAGATTACACTGATGAGCATAGATAGATAGATAATCACTTATCGCACGAAGATAAGATACATATGTACGTTAGAGCAGGGCTCTTATAATTAGATTTAGTGTATTAGTGGACGTAGCACTATAAGATATTTAGGAGAGGAAATGTAGACTCGACAATACCGAGACCGACTCTCGCGTTATGCTTAGACTGCCCGATGGGCATTAGCGGTATACTTAGTAGTTGACTTTTCCAACGATGTAGAAGAAGTGAAGTCGAGTGACGATGCTGTGTCGGAGGAAAGCTAAGGATGGGTGTGTCTAGCGCACGGGACCATCGGATTTGTTGGTGCCGATGTTATTTAGGAGAGTGAGGGAATCGGCTTCGTTTTTAATTGGTTAGACGAAGGGTCTTAACCGCCCTCGAGAGACAGTGGTTAGTGGGAGGAAAGTTGCAGCGTACGTGACAAAAACTAACTTTCCCTTTTTCGCCGTGGTAGACAATAGTCTTTAGAAATTCTTCCGAACCAGATGTTTGTTTTGTTTGAAGGACCTTTTCTAGGAAATCTATGAAATTTATGGAAGGTCCTTGAAACTATGGAGGATACGCTGCGAGTATACGAAGACATCTGGTTGTCATATTGCCGGCGGTGTGTGGCATCGGCTAGGTAGAGTGTTACGCGACGTAACACCCGCAATTGCATAAAAATCTGACGTCTGGTTATGAGCGACAAGGATTATACAATAATCGATAGAAACGATGTTTGTGCAGAATGGTCGGCAGAGTACTGACTGATAAAAAGCTTTAATAACTTGAAAACAAAAAGCGATCACGTCAATTTTTTTTCCTCATAATACAAAGAAAATTATCATCCTTATCCATCGCGACAGTCACGAAATTTTTTAAACTTTTGATTAGACGATCATGAACATTTCTTCAAACATGAAGAAAAATTCCTACACCTATTTTGCATATTACGATATGATTAAAATGCGAAACAAAGTACAACTGAACAATACAAAAAATTTTCAACTAATCGAAAAATAGAGAAAATTAAAAATTAAAAAATTAAAATCGGTTGGTACTCAGGACCCTGCTGATTACCCTGCGAATGTTAACAATTTCAGGAATTCAAAATTTATAGGTTTATAGCACGTATTAAGAGACGTAAAAAATGCTAATTGAATGAAGGATCTAAAATAAATTTTTCATAACAGAAGTAATCTCATATCATCTGTAAGAATCGTCATATATTATCAACTAAATGTAAGGATATGCACATAGATTTCATAACATATAAATAGAAAAATTAGTTCGTAATTGAGAAAGGGTAATAGAAAACGATAGAGAAGATGTTTATAATTGATTATCGAAAAACAAACGAAAAAGATACAATAATATTGCTAAGTTTCTAAATAATTGAGAATATATTTAATATTATTACCACATATTTGATATTATCACAATTTGACATTTGTAAGATCCTCGATAGAGTGAAAAAATATGTTTGGTCTCATATCAAAATAAACGAACAGTTTTAATAACACGGAACTATTTAATTGAATTTTGAAAATTGTTGATCATGTCCTTTCCTTGTGGGTTTCATTTGAACTCATAATGGTTATTTTATGATTTCGTTGCAGTAAATGGATTCAGATAAATGGAATTCTTCTAGCGTACAATCAAAAATATAAACTTACTTATATATTGCATTAGAAACGACACGCTCATTTCCAGCGCGTGTCACACGCGAATCGAACGTTGTTCCGAACTTTCCTGTTTTCACATCTCTTCCAGTGTCAGCCAGGAAAACGCGGTAACCTCGACGAGTTCTCCAAGATAGACCACAGCCTACGTGTTTTCAACGGTCATCGTAAACGTTCCGACTCCGTAAAATAATGTTGAATTTATTACCGGCTAAATATAACAAGAAAAGTATTCGTGAACCGCTTGAATCGAGCACAAAACCGAATTCTCTTTCTAATTTTGAGGTTTTGACATCAGCATTGTATGAATTGCAACTGTTTCGCGCAAACGAACGCGTAAGTCGATTATGCAATTGCTTGAAGATTGTTATATAAACAGGAAAAGTATGTATGCGGAAAATGTATGCGGTTCAAAAATAAACAATCACATCGAATTCGGTAATAAGATTCTTTTGGTAATCTAAGACTACATGTATGTACAAGATATTAAAAAGAAGAAATCTGATTGTAGAATTTTAATACGGTTTTAACGAGTCACGAGAAGAAAGAAAATCAAAAAGGTAAATAAAGTGTTTGAAATATTCAAAACAGAATGATATTATGCAACAAGTTTATTAAAAAATTATTTGCTAATTACTGAGAACAAGGGCGATGTCGCTGATTTCAGTGACCTCGAAATATATCGTCATGGTCAATATTCCGAACAATTTCTGCCTATACATATAATCGTCGCTTGGCTTTAGATTTCAAGTTATAAACAATTTATATTTAATACTACATGTATTGTTTAACGATTTCTTTCACAAATATTTATGCTGTAAATAATATTTCAACGACGGTAGGTCATATTTGATAAGTTTTTAAGCAATTCCACATACCGATTTATCGAAAATTATTCCACGCCAGCGTTGCCCGCCGGTATTGGCAGCAGGATATTACTCCCGCCCAATCTATAAACCAGTGATTTTTCTTTTTTTATTTATACAATATTAAAACTGGTTATCATTCTCATCAGTGGGTTAAGTTTAGATTGGTTATATAAAAATGCGACCGTTTACTTCAAAATAGGATGCAATCGTAATTGTAATTTAATCGGAGCTTTTTTGCAAATATCTTGAAAAAGAAGGCTGATCAACAGTTATCTATGTACTTATATCGGAATGTTGGGAAAAATCTCAATGCCCTAGTCCAGACTTTTACTATAGCTACACTTAAGTAATAAAACTAAGAAATAGTTGTAATGTTCTAATCCGATTTTATGGCGATGGGCATGGACTCGAAGTGACATAACGGGTCACTGAACGTAGCCACGGTCACGGGAGGGACGTGTACCTGACAGAAGTATGGAATGATTATATAGCTCTCCTTAAAAATAAAGAGAGGTGGGGAGAAGAATATATAAGGGCAGTCCACTTGGACTGCAGGTCAGTTCATGCAGATAAGTTTTACTTGTACGTGGAGTTATATGTGTATCACATCGCATTCATCATCCCGTTGACCGTGGATTCGTTATCGAACCTGGATTCGTTGTCATCAACATCTCGACCATCCGATCGCCGCTATTACTTGTAAATTTGAGTGAAGGTTCATCAAACGCCCAAAATTCCAACCTTAACCCGACATCGTTAGTGGGATAATCTAACCAGCGCCGAACTAGTTAACGCCATCGTCTTTCATCGACTGATTTTACATGACCAGAGTGTCGAAAGGATAACACTCACGAATGATATTCAGACCCGGAATCAATTCCTTAAGGAAATGAGAGTTTTCTCTCACGCGAGGAAGAGGCTAGTATCTTCGTCAAATAATCCATTGACGGAACCTGAAGCTAAACGGAGCAGGCCGTCAGACCTCCGGTCCAAGTGCTATGGGGCCCCCGGGTATAGAGCGACGGAGTGCCGCAAGAGCAAAAAGCAGGAGAATACACAACGCCAGGAAGGAAGCCGATCAGCTACACCGTCCAAGGTGATTTGCTTCAAGTGCTGTGCGGAGGGCCATATCACACCTGATTGTCCACTACTGCAAGGCAGAAAACCCGTCTCCAAGAACGAACATCGAATCGACTCCTGCGTGGTGGAGTCTCCAATGGGTAGTCTAAGTCATCTGGGTGAGTCGTCCCCATTTTCGCGAATACTTGAGTTAAAAGTACGTCTCAGATTTTGTCCGTTGTACGTATTAGCTGTTTTACATTGGAGATAACTTTTCACGTCCTTGCCGATAGTTATTTAAAGTATGATATTATGATTGGTCGCGAAATTTTAAGCCAAGGATTCGATGTAGATGTTACGCATTATAGCCTCGATATCTACAAAACGAAGAGAATTAATGCTTGCAATAAAACAACCGAAAATGAAATCAATCTTAATGAACTAGACACTGAGGTATTTGGTAATGATAAAAGCCGATTGATTTCTTTTCTCCAAAATTTTAAAGAGTCATTTATTACGGGTTTCTCGTGTACTCGTGTAAATACGGGCCAGTTAGAAATTCGATTAATTGATCCCAACATCACCGTACAAAGAAGTCCTTATAGACTTAGCGAGGAAAAGCGGAGAATAGTGCGAGAGAGAATCAGCGAACTAATTAGGGCAAAAATCATAAGGCCTAGTAGTTCACCATTCGCGAGCCCTATGTTACTCGTGAAGAGAATGGACGGCTCGGATAAACTGTGTGTAGATTTTCGTTTGCGTTAAATAAAAATACGGTCGCGGATCGGTATCCTCTACCCCTTATCGCGGATCAAATCGCGAGATTGAAAAAGGCGAGATACTTCATTAGCCTGGACATGGCCAGCGGGTTTCATCAAATTCCCATTCATCTTAATTCGACAGAGTATACAGCGTTCGTTACACCCGACGGACAATACGAGTACATAACGATGCCGTTCGGATTGAAAAATGCACCGTCCGTTTTTCAGAGGGCCATTCTCAATGCCTTAGGCGACCTCGCGTATTCATACGTTGTTGTTTACTTGGATGATGTCCTAATTATTGCCGACTTGATAGATCAAGCCCTAGAAAGATTAAACACCGTATTAGATACCCTCGTAAAAGCCGGATTCTCTTTTAACTTTTCAAAATGTTCTTTTATAAAGACATCGGTACTCTATTTGGGATATGTAATTCAGAATGGAGAAGTTCGTCCCAACCCGGGTAAAATACAAGCCTTGAGTTCGTTACCTGCACCAACGACCATCACACAGCTTAGGCAGTTCATAGGTTTAGCTTCGTACTTCCGGAAATTCGTTCCTAAATTTTCACAGGTAATGAAACCCCTGTACGTGCCTACTTCCGGTAACAAAAACATAACTTGGACAGATAAACGCGAAAAGATGAGGCAAAAGATAATTTCCGTCCTGACTGATGCTTTGGTGTTAACGATATTTGGGGTTACTTTAATGCATAAAGTTGAAGGTAAAAATAGAGTAGTAGAATACTATAGTAAAGGAACTAGCCCTGCGGAATGAAGGTCTCATTCATATGAGCTAGAGACGTTAGTAGTTGTAAATGCTGTTAAACATTTTCGCCACTATTTACATGAACGAGAATTTCTTGTTGTAATTCCTTGTAGGCCTTGTAGACTGATTGTAATTCCTTGAAGGCATCTAGTAATAAGGTCTATTTAAATGACAGGGTTTACAGGTGGTGGGCTTACTTACAAACTTTTAATTTTGATATTGTGTATCGAGAAGGTAAACGAATGGCTCACGTAGATTTCTCTCCGCGGAATCCCATAGACATTGATCATAGCAGAATAACGTCGGGATCTTCAAATTTCAGAAATCGTCACTAAATTGCAAAATGATGAGCTCGCGAAAGATGTCGCAAATGCGTATGAATTACGATCTGGTACCATTTATCGTAAAATACAAAGAGAAGGCAGGACTCTCTTCTTGCCCATTGTCCCAAGAGGTTTTAGGTGGTCCGTTATTAACCATGTGCACCAGTCAACTATGCACTTAGGTTGGGATAAAACGCTTGAAAATCTGTACGAGTATTACTGGTTCGAAGGAATGGCGAAATATGTTCGTAAATTCGTAAAGAACTGTCATGCTTGTCAAGTTTCGAAGGCCAGTTCAGGTAAAATACAAGCTGAATTACATCCTATACCCAAGACCAGCATACCTTGGCATACAGTTCACGTGGACATAACGGGCAAACTAAGCGGTAAAAGTAATTCGAAAGAATATGTCATTGTTTTGGTCGACGTCTTCACTAAATTCGTATATCTGCATCATACTCGTAAAATAGATTCCCTTAGTGCCGTTAAAGCACTTAAATGCTATATTTTTATTCGGCAGTCCTTGCCGGATAACAGCGGATCAAGAGAGGTGTCCTACGGGTAAAGAATTCCAAGATTTCTGCCAAGGTAAATACTAAACTCCACTTAATCTCAACCGGTGCGAGTAAGGCCAACGGACAGGTAGAGCGTATTATGGGTACGTCGAAAATTATGTTCACAATCGTAGAAACGACCGGAGGATCGTGGCTAGACGCGATTGGCAAAATACAATTGGCTTTGAATTGCACCACCAACCGCGTAACTAAATCGAGTCCATTGGAACTATTAATTGATAGAACAGCAAAGACCTTACGACTCCTTGATACTCGATAATATCGAAGAAAGAGAAGTAGATATCTCTGATGTAAGACCGCAGGCAATAGAGAATATAGAAATTAGTGCTAGGTACGATAAAGGTGTATTTGACAAAACTGAAGCTAAAGTAGTTAGGTTTAATCTTGGTGATTTTGTATTACGCAAAAACGAGGAAATAAAATCAAACTAAATTAGATCCAAAATTTAAGGATCCGTTTGTAATAGTTGAAATTTTGGCAGGAGTTAGGTGTGTTTCGAAAACAGTAGACGGTAAACGATTCTATAAATACAGTCACGACAGATTGAGAAAAATGCCAGATAGTTGTATTCCCGCTGAGTTGGATGTCTGCAGCGATAGCCAGAGCAGTGATCATGGCGATATGAGTACCGCGATCTCGGAGGATCATAAGCACAATGCTCATACCGTCTAGCAGATTATGTTATGAAGCTCGGTAAGGTCGTGTGATAGATTCACATGCACCATGAGTGATAATGTTATGAAGCTCGGTAAGGTCGTGTAGTGGATTCACATGCACCATGAGTGACAATGTTATAAAACCTGTTAAGGTCGTGTAATGAGTTCACATGCACCATGAGTGATAATGCTATGAAGCTTGTTGAGGTGGTGTGATAAATCCACATGCACCCGGGGGAACAATATAATCAAACTCTGTGTGGTCGTACGATCCAGAAAAAAGAGATACATTTGGATGCGAAATCGAGAATGGCCCATCAGGCCATTGCGATCAGACTGATGACCCGCAGGATGCAACTAGCATTTTGAATACTAATCATGATGTCACTAATTTGTTTTCTTTTATTCCTTTTGTTACCAAATCTCTGAATAAAATTCGCTGTTAAACCGGACCCTTGGTTTATTTGGACATTTAGCTAAAATGTAAACAACGTTAGTTGTATCGAGTGTAATGTTGGGAAAACTCAATATTTTAGTTACACCCGAGGACGTGTAATAGTCAGGATGGCCGTGTTGGAGATGAAAGGACATCGGAGCCTTCCCTTTGAGACTTCGGGAAAATCCCTTAACACCGTAATCTAGGTTCTATTATAAGCGTAATTAAACAATTGTATTTGTTCGAGATTTGTGATAATAAGCTTGGGCTCGAGGCGACAACCAGTCGCCGAACGTAGCCGCGGTCACGGGATGAACGCTTTGTCTAACAAAGGCATGGAGTAATTCTATAGCTCTCCTTAAAAGAAATAATTGTAGCGGCACGCGACAGTAAACATTCCAACGGTTTCTGTCCCGTAGCTCGCCACACGCAGACCCTATTCTTTAAGTAAGATGATTACCAGGTGTCGACGCATCTTCACAGTACATGTTCAGCTAACCTGAGGAGCCGCTATAAATCTTAAGATTTAATTAACTAAAGTCCTTCAAACGAACAAACAGTCTTTATCCTAACAGTCCCTAAATCTACCACCTACTACGGAAAGATACGACAAATCTGCTTTTCTCACGAACGACGCTTCCCGCTAGCAACTTTCTCTCAAGGGCGGTTAACATCCTTCTCCAACCACCAACATAGAAATTAGACAATTAACAGGAACGTCCATTTCTCTCACTTTCGGAACGCCGGCTTTTCTCGACGAATCCGATGATCTCGTGTCCTTAGATACATCCCATCATAGTTTTCCTCTAGAGCATCATCACGACGGAAAGTCATTCTCTCTCGTGAGGTCGTATTAGCGAGTGACTTGTCGTCTTTACGCTCGGTGGATATTCCACGTTTTGACAAAGAGTTAGTTTAGTAGTACTTTCACCGTAGCCAAGCAAGTCGATTACGACCTGGGCTTTGGAAGAAAGCGTATTCTGTTACCCCGTTGTTCGCCGATTCGTTGTTGGACCTAGGATCATTGTCATTGGCTTCTCGAGTGTCTGATTACCGCGGTTACTTGTCAAATTCTGTAGTAGTCGTATTTGCACTTGTTAATGCCTTCTCCATTGCATAGCAACAATGTGTAATCCAAATGAGGATACACGATCCTGATGTCACTCAACGTGCAAGTAGTACTCCTCTGAATAGACTCCGTTGCAATCCAAGTGGAACTGCCCTTATATAGTCTTCTCTCCACCTCTCGGGTCAATCTTTGTTTTTAAGGAGAACTATATAATTATTTCATATTTTCGTTAGGTACACGTCCCTCCCGTGACCGTGGCTACGTTCAGTGACCTGTTATGTCACTTCGAGCTCAAGCCCATCGTCATAAACCTTGAGCACCCATAATCGGATTAGAACATTACAACTATTTCTTAGTTTTATTACTTAAGTGTGGCTATAGTAAAAGTCTGGACTAGGGTATTGGGGTTTTCCCCAACATTCCAAAAGAGAGGTCCCAATGTCCTTTCATCTACGACATATATATTACAGAATTCTCAAGAACATATTTCAAGGTCATTGTTACGCCACGAGGCTTACCACAAGCTGTATTTCTAACCGTCGCTCGCGGTCCTACAGTGTCGCAGACAGATCGTCTTATCTGCCCGACGGAACATACACAATGTATCGACGAGCGTATAGTTGTCACCAAGCAGCGAGATCTAGACACGTCGATTTTGGTCCGTTATCTTTTCCACAGAAGAAGGCGGCATACGTGATCATAGGCGCGAACGGTGGCGTGACCCGAGCATAGTGGGGGTCGTCTCCCAAAGAAGACAAAGAAATGATCGAAGGGCAATCAGTCCCTTCTGAAGAGTCAAACGTTATACATCGAGAGGTCCAACGATTAAAATTAAGGTCGCATAGTCTAACGAATTCATTGAGAGATATCGTAAAGTCGAGTCGACTTTCTGTAACATATTTACTGTATTCATTGTTAAACAATTTGTGGCGTGTTCATCATATTATTGTAAAATATTGTCAAATATACCATTTTATGTTAACCTGTTAATACAGTGTTAAATTCATTGAATTACTCCTGTTATCTCCGCGAACGGTCGTAACATTTGGTCCTTCGAGCCGGATACAGTGGCAAGTGAAAAGTGTTGACAGTGACACCCACTACCATACAGTGCCACGTGAATCCAACACAAACAGCAGCAGAAGCATTACCACTCCAGCGAAGTCAGTAACGCCAGGGACCATCAGTCTTGAAGAGGCATAACCCGGTAGTTGAAGAACGCAACCACGCAGCCTCACACCAACAACTAGAGGGTCACCTTCCGCAAGAACACGTCTTACACATTAAACGAGACACACGCGGTGACGAGTGACATTTAAACTTACAACCACAAGGTAAGCTCGTTCTTTGTATTGTCTTTACAATCCGCTATATCAATGGAGAACACAGACAAAATTACCTTCTTGCATCGGAGACGAGGCTTTCAAGTCGACCGATTTACTACTTTGTCGATGAATACGAACTATTACTCGATGAATACGAACAATCCGGCCAACCGAATAAGGTCTCTTTAACACGTTGATTGCCACGCGTATTTTCAAAGAAATCTCCGTCAGGCCACGCGTACAGCAGTACCAAGCGTTCTCTGCTAGGTGCTCCCATCGATATTTTAGTAATGCGAATCGCTCAAGTGGTGGTCTCAAGAATGATCTTTCGTTTCATTTGTTCGCAACATTAAAACCACTAGCTGTTGAATATAATGAAAGAAAGTGTGGTATAGATTATTCCGACCAAATGGTTTCTTATGCCACCACAATTAGAAAAGGAATCAAATGGTACAGAAAACTTGACATTCAATTCTTTCTGGGAATTTCTGTTGTAAACGCTTTGACGGTTTACAAAATTGCAACAAGGAAGAATATAAATATTCGAATATTTGGACAATTATTAGTTGCAAAATTATTAAGGTTGTCTAAAAATACAAAAAATCCTTGTCTTCGACAGAGTCAGCATAATATCGCCGTTTAGAAAGATGATTCCGGAAGAAGCATTAGACGCGCATGCAAACTATGTTATGCAAATAAAAGACGTCGAATGGACCAAACAAAGGCACAAAAGAATTTGAAGGAAACAACAACTTATTGTCCAAATTGTCCCGACCAACCTCAGCTATGTATAGAATGCTTTAGTTTTACATTCTAAATTTTTTTTAATAAACCATTTTCGTATTTTTATTTTATAACAATTCAACTATTATTACAATTAATTATTAATTAACAATTTATTATTATGGAATATCTTTTCAAATACCTACGACGATCCTTCGCAAGTAGTCAAATAAGCGACACCCGAATACGGGTGTCGTGGCGGTCAACGTGTTAACGGCCTACACGACACAGCTCGTCGACACGTGGAAACAATATAGATTATTACAAGAAGAATTAGAAGATTTAGGCGAGGAAGAAGACGCGCGCGTTTTCGAAATAACAAACACATATTACGATCTGGTAGTACGAATACACACTCTCATGGATGATGCACCAACATCGTCGTCGAAATCGCTAAGCTGCGAGTCATCTAATGTCGCCGAGTCGACCTCAATTAAACTACCAGAAATTCATTTGCCTACTTTCCACGGTACCATCGAAAATTGGCATTCATTTTACGACTTCTTCTCGTCCACTATAGATCGAAGCGAGCGACTTACACCCGTACAAAAATTTCATTATCTCCGATCCTCCTTGATCGCAAAAGGCCGCGCGAAGTATCCAATCGTTAGACATCACAGAGTTAAATTATTCAATCACTATTGACGTTCTTAAAGGAAAATTCAATTGCCACAGTCAAGTCTGCATGCGCCACTGGGACTTGATTTTCGACTATCCGAAAATAACCAAAGAGGCACCCGAAGCCATAGATGATTTTCTCGAGACGGTCAAAGTAAATCTCCAAGCATTAGAGAAACTCGGCGAACCAGTCATATCAAACGTCGTTCTTATCAAATTATTTACATCGAAGCTACCCTCAGCCATCATTCGCAAATGGCAACGCACATTATCTGACAAGAAAATGCCGTCATATACGCACCTGGTAGACTTTCTTAAAACACGGACGAACGGCGATAGGACAAGCTCAACATCAACCGCGATAAAAAGGGCGTCCGATCAACATAACCGTCAGCGACAAAACGCGCCGCGAAGTCACACATTCACCACTACACATAAGACGTTGGTGTGTCCAAACTGCCAAGGACAACATGAAATATGGAATTGTGATGTCTTCAAAGCAAAGTCGCCCAAGGAACGCCTTGAAACCGCCAAAAGGGCGTCGCTCTGTACTAATTGTTTAGACAAGGGACATGCTCTTACTCAATGTTCCACCGGTTCATGTTGCATTTGCAAACAGCGATACCACGTGGCCGGGGCCGTCGGGAGGATCGGACCGCGGAAAGCTCCTGGTCTCGATGGAGTCCCGGTCCACCTGTGGAAGGACGTCGCCGGGGTCTTGGCCCCGAGACTAATGCGTCTGTTCGACGGATGCCTGTCTCGGGGTGAATTCCCCGCTTCATAGAAGGAGGGGCGGATAGTCCTGCTGCCAAAGTCAGGGCGCTCTCCGGACACGCCTTCCGCCTTCCGGCCGGTGTGCCCTTTAGACAAGACTGGCAAGCTGCTGGAGAGAGTGGTGGCTGCCCGCTTGGAGTCGCATTGGAGTCCCGGAGTGTTCCCGGACTGCACGACGGCCAGTTCGGCTTCCGGAGAGGGTGGTCTAACGACCGACACTGTCGCCCGTGTCCACTCCCTTGTCGAGGGGGCCGAGCGGCGTGGTTACGTGGCGTTGGCCGTGTCACTAGACGTGGTCAACGCCTTCAACAGCATTCCCTGGGACAGGATATACGGGCCCTCGAATTTCATCGGGTGCCCGCGTACCTGCGGGGTGTGGTCCGGGCGTTCCTCCGGGACTGGCGTATCGTCTACACCGTCTGGGACGGAAGAATGACTGGGAGGGCTGTACACCGCGGGGTCCCGCAGGGTTCGGTGTTGGGTCCGTTATTATGGAACATCGCGTACGACGCGGTGCTTCGGACTCCGAACTCGGCACTGGCGTGCTACGCCGACGACACGTTGGTGCTGGTCTGGGACGCGGCATGGGGTAGAGCCGTCCGTCTGGCAGAGCTGGCGGTGGCCTGCGTGGTCGCCGAGATCAAGGGATTGGGAATGAGGGTGTCCCCCGAAAAGTCCGAAACAATGTGGTTCTGCCGCAGGGCCGATCATGGGACGCCTGCAGCAGGTTATCGCCTGAGGTGGGAGGAGACTGAGATCGGGGTCCGAACCAGCATGAAGTATCTGGGCCTGACCCTCGACAGCCACTGAACCTTCGGCGCTCACTTCGAGCGCCTGGCACCGTCTGTCGAGGCGACGGCGAACGCTTTAGGAAGTTTGCTGCCTTGGCTGGGCGGGCCCGACGTCGGAGTGCGCCGGCTGTACGCCGAAGTGGTACGATCGAGGCTCCTCTGCGGAGTTCCGATCTGAGGGGAGGATCGGATGACCAACCGTCGTAGTCTCCTAGCGGTCAGAAGGCTGCGCGGGACGGTAGCCATCAGGGTAGTGAGGGGTCTCCGCACCATTTCGGCGGCAGCAGCGGCGGTGCTCGCCGGGTTCCCCCGTTCGAATTGAAGTGTCACGAGATTTATCTCGACACCCGGAGTCTGTCGGGCGGGGTCTCGCGCAGGGAGGACTTGCTTATGTAAGTCTATGGGGGCTGGCAAACCCACGTTCCCGCAGCCAGGGGGGACCGTCGGGTTAAGCGTCCCGCTTACGTGAGTCCTCTATGTACACCGCAGGGAAGGTCGCCGGGAGTGTAAGACGTAAGGTACGGTTACACTCTCTCTACGTGTCCTTGGGTAGTAGCGCACCCCTGATGCCAAGGATGGGACCGTCGGGATAAGTTCCCGGGTACTTTGTACCTTGAGGCCCCCGCACGAGCACGGTTAGCAGGTCGCCGACCGGCAGTGACGTGGCCGTACATCGACACGATAGTCCCACCAATGACTTAGGATGGTACCGCGGGGGTCGAGTGTAAGCCCGGAGGGAGTAGCGACCCCTCTGCTCGGCCAATTATGGGTTTGGACTCGTGGTGGCATGGGTTTGGACCTATGGTTGATGACCAAGATGCTGGAGAGACAGAAGGGCTTAGAATGTGCCCCTTTCGACCTGAGACAAGCGGCAGCCCCTGCAGGGTTAGCTAATCGATGTAGCAAGGCACTGGGTGCCTTGCGCGATGGTTGGGCGTAATCCCAACGCCTATGGCCCTAGGGGTGCCCGGGTTCTGTGTGGCGATAAGTAGACGCCGAGGACAGCACCTGTCAACGAAGTCTGACAATACTTGTCGGGCGGAGTCGGCCTGGTGGGCGCCGACGTTAGGGTTCGTGCTCGGCGGGCTTTGCACGACAGATGGCGCGTCAGCTTCGACGCGCTGGGGCTAAGGGTCCTCAGGGCCGTCCTTCCAAACTGGGACGTTTGGTTGGACGGCGGCGGGCCTCCCCTGACCTATATGGTGACGCAGGTGCTCATCGGACACGGTTGCTTCGGTGAGTATCTGCACCGAATCGGGAAAAGGGCGACCGCGCGTTGCCACCACTGCGATGCGAGCGTGGGTCCGGCGCAGCACACGCTGGAATACTGCCCGGCGTGGGCGCGGCCGCGCCGCGACCTCATTGTGGAAATCGAATGGGACCTTTCGCCGCCGGCGAACCTCGAGGTATTGTTGGTAAGCGAGAGAAGAAGGAGGACCGTGACCTCCTTCTGTAAGCAGATTATGCTTCGAAAAGAGGCCCCGGAGAGGGTGAGGGTGCGGTACTCACACTCCGAGAAGATTGACCGGCAAGGGCGCGGCAGAGGCCGTGGACGCGCTTCGATGAGACGCGCTAGGTCCGTCGCGCCCCCACGTGGGGTGCAAACTTAGGCGCTGGCAGCTGGGGTCGCAAAGCAGTCCGGTAGGGGAACCGGCGCGGCGGCTCCGGCAACGAGGCGCGGTGTGACGTGGCCGCACATCGCTCTATTACGGGAGCGCGCGGGGGGGGCGGTATGTCGTTCACACCGGTTCCCGGATCCCTCTCGATCGCAGCCGGGACGGTCATCGTGGAGGTTTTAGTCGGTTGGTGTCCGGTACTACTACGCTGCTTTTCCCCAGATTTCTTCCACGTTAATAAAAAAAAAAGACAGCAACACCACATATATTTGCATCAAGACCAAGGTCATGGCAAGTCGCGAACACATATAAGCCAATTATCGAGCGGTCGATCGTCGAGCAACCGATCATCCAACGGTCGATCATCGCCTAGTTCACCGACCCCGCGTTCGTCACATCGTTCGAGACGCGTATCCACGTCTTCCCGAACGTCTCCCCGAACGTCTCCCCGAACGTCTCCCCGAACGTCTCACCGAACGTCTCACCGAACGTCTCCCCGAACGTCTCCCCGAACGTCTCACCGAACGTCTCCCCGAACGTCTCCCCGAACGTCTCCCGAACGTCTCCCCGAACGTCTCCCCGAATGTCTCCTCGAACATCTCCGAAACGCGAATCTCGGTTATCGCGAACAAAGGCACCCGGATCAAATATATCGTCCAGTCTTAAACGACAAGCAATACAATGACGACATCAGACGACTTTGCTAGGGACCGAACCACAGAAAACGGACTCATTGACCTCGCTTCCTTCTGAACCTCTACATCACGATTTGTTAGTCAGGGCGCAGGTCAACATCTTAAACAATAAAATTCAACCATTCCGTTGTAGAGCTCTGCTAGACACCGGCTCTAGCATGAACTTTATCACCGAAAAACTCGCCAACTCATTAAAAGTCAACCAACGGAATTGTTCAGTCCCAATCGGAACGCTCAACACGTTATTGACAACCTCGAAATGCTATATCACGGCCACGATCACCTCCATTGACGGCACATACGAACGCACTTTGACGTTCCTAATCATACCAATGATATCCGATCCAAGATTCCATAGACCTGCTCCGATCGAAATCTTATTGAGCGCCGGACCAATACTAGCATCACTCTGTGTCGGCCAACTTGATATAAGTCAATCAAACGGGCCCAACTTGCGTCTGCAAAAAACTCGATTCGGATGGGTCATCGGGGGGAGCCCAACCTCGCAATCATCAGCATACGCATTTCACGCCTCTACGACGGCTTTACAGGCGGACCTCGCCCGTTTTTGGGAAATCGGCAAAGGACCACCCACTTCACACATTTCGGAAGCGGAACGACAATGCGAGGAACACCTTCGAAATCACGTTCAACGCACCAACGAAGGGCGATACATTGTCGCTCTCCCTTTTAACGAAACAACTCTTTCGCTTGGATCCTCTAAAACCATGGCGATGAAGCGACTCACATCCTTCTGCCGTCGATTCCAACGAGACAAACAATTCGAAGCCGACTATCACACCGTAATACGAAAATACTTGGAATTAGGACACATGACGAAGATTATCGCGGACCATTGCACGGACGACGGATATTTTCTGCCACATCACGGCGTGATCAAAGAGTCCAGCCAAACTACAAAACTCTGAGTCGTGTTTGACGGATCTGCACCAACCACCACCGGAGTTTCATTAAATGACGTGTTTCATACGGGACCGAAACTACAAGATGACTTGTTTTTCATTCTCCTAAGATTTCATTCTCATCAATATGTATTTACAGGCGATGTTGAAAAAATGTATAGACAATTTCTTGTGCGTCCACAGGATCGAAAATTCCAACAAATTTTGTGGCGCAACTCTGATGGAGAAGTTGACACCTATCAATTTAACACAGTGACATTCGGGTTGTCAGCGGCTACTTATCTAGCCATTCGGTGTCTCAAACAACTGGCGGACGACGAAGGACATCGGTATCTACCATCGTTCTTCATCGGATTAATACATCACCCCATACGCTGAAAACCTTTGTCGCTAATCGTGTGGCAGAAATTCAAAAGAAGACTCACACCTCAGATTGGCGTCACATTCCCACCACCGATAACCCTGCGGATCTCATATCTCGAGGCCAATCACCCGAAGACTTCCTGCGACCAACCATTTGGCAACATAGACCGAAGTGGCTCCAACAACCTGAAAGATACTGGCCGACGTGGAACCCAGTACCATTAATCGAAATACCGGAGCAGACCTGTCTTGACTCCGGCTGACCACAGTCTACTGGAGAGATTTTCTTCTTGGCCCAAGCTAATAAGAATCACCGCTCGTTGCCTTCGATGGAGACAAAAACAGGATCGAGGGAGACCTCTAACCACGCATGATTTAACCAATGCGCATAACAAACTGGTCAAATTATTACAACTCTGTTATTTTTCAGATGAAATCCGTACTCTCCGAACAGATCGAAATTTTGCAGTGAAGGGGAACTACAACTATCCAATCCATTTCTGGACAAGGACGGGATGTTGCGAGTCAGAGGCCGACTCAATCATTCACCAATACCTTTCAATCAAAAACATCCAATCATTCTACCCAAATCCTCAGTTACAGCGCTCATAATCGAGCATGAACACCTCCTAAACCTCCACTCCGGAACTCAAACTACCTTATATGCCCTAAGAAGAACTTATTGGCCTATCGACGGCCGTAGTCAAGTTTGGAGCACGCTGAAGAAGTGCGTTCATTGCTGCCGAGCCAATCCACCTCCAGTGGATTACGCAATGGGCGACCTTCCAGCCGCACGGATAACGGAATTTCGGCCATTTACCAACGTCGGAATCTATTATTGCGCACCATCTTACATCAAAGAACGAAAGGATCGCAACCGACGTAAAATCAAGGTATATGTAGCAATCTTTGTATATCTTGCAATTAAAGCAGTCCACATCGAGCTGGTCAGCGACCTCACTAGCGAGGCCTTCATTGCTGCTCTGCGAAGATTCATCTTTCGCCGAGGATTCTGTGTAACAATCTACTCTGACAACGGTACCAACTTCGTTGGCGCCAACAACGAATTACGAGAGCTCTGAAACCTCCTGCAGTCCGACTTTTTAGCCGACCGACGGGTCGAATGGCGCATCATTCCTCCCAACTCACCTCACTTCGGCGGGTTGTGGGAAGCTGCAGTGAACGACATCTTCAAACGACATCTCAGACGTGTCGTAGGTAACGAGCTTTTAACATTCGAAAACTTCAACACACTTATCATTGAAATCGAGTCTATCCTCAACTCCCGCCCGCTGACTCCAATATCATCAGATCCAAACAACCTTCTTGTCCTTACTCCCGGTCACTACCTCATCGGAGATTCGCTAACAAGTTTTCGAGAACGAGATTTCAGGGACACTCCATCCAATTTGTGGCGTGTTCATCATATTATTGTTAAATATTGTCAAATATACAATTTTATGTTAACCTGTTAATACAGTGTTAAATTCATTGAACTACCCCTGTTATCTTAATCGAAACAGGGGAACGACTATTTCCTGGCGTCGTAGCGAGAATTTACGCCTCTCGCTGACGCGTTTTCCTCGCGACCGCGTCTCTCCGCGAACGGTCGTAACAGTCATTAAAATTAGGAGCGAAAAAACTCTTGCTTTCAAGAGAAGAAAAGAAGTCACGCAAATTGTTGTTTTAATTATATTAATTTTTTAAACAGATTGCCAACAATTGTTATAATTATAAAATATTTCCGTTTTGTATGAGGCTTAAGATCTCTTCTATTAGAAGAACTTATAAATATCGAAAGAGATGTGGCGGCACTCAACAGCAAATAACACCACTAGACACTAACTAGGTCGGACGACAGCAGCGCAGTGGTTAGTGCCTTAGGTTACGAACGTTCGGCACCCGGGTTCAAATCCCGGCGACCGGAGTCCGATTTTTCTTCCGCGCATCTAAATTAGAAGAAAGATAGCAATACCCCATCGGCGACATCTACAGCCAGCAGCTACAATTATCACGGAAAACACTTACACCTCAGGAAGAAATTCTGAAAAAGAAAATTACTAAGCATGCTAATTTTCGAACAAGAAAGTTCTTTCAAGTATAATATCATTCTAGAGTGTAATGCCATAAAAAACAGTAATAGACCGCCGAAATATGAAGTTTTTAAGTATGCTTAAATAAAAATAATCCCACCGTGTTAGAGTCCTGCCCACACAGAGAGTGCAACTTAATTCGAAAGGTAATTGTCCATTACAATTTAACGCACTGAATGTCGCTTTAATTTAAACGCGACGCATCGACCGTATAATGTATAATTCGTTCTGCACTGGATTGTCAACAGGAAATTTTATTATTTACGTTGGGTGCTTGTGTAATGAGCATCATTTGAGTTTTTGCAGGCTCTTGCCTTGTATCAATACTATCTAATCGATTATTTCATCAGAGGATAAACGAAGGCGCATACAAATGACCTATCACAATCTCGAATTCACAATAGCCAATTTAGTCAAAATTAACCATTTTACTTAAAACGTATCCAATCGAGCATTTACAAATACATAAATAAGAAAAATAATTTGTATTATTTTATATATCAAATATATAGGTAATATTATTATTTTCCTTGTTACTAAGGATTACAAGGGATTTCGCTTCTTTGATTTATTTTGCCACTATGTTTACATCTAGTAATTACTATATTATGTATCCGCTTCTTATTAATGATTGAAATACAAATTTTCTATCAAGCTTCTATCAACTACAATACAAGATACTCTTTATACTAACTAGATATACCAAATATACGTCGGGTTTACATTAAAGTTAGGGTTAGGGGCGTGAAACGAAACTTCGTTTGGATTACACATTGTCGTTATGCAATAGAGAAGACATTGATTAATGCAAATACGATTATTATAGAATTGGACAAGTAACTGTGGTAATTAGATACTCGAGAGACTAATGACAATGATCCTAGGTTCAATAACGAATCCGCAGTCAACGGGATGATAGATGTACGTCCTCAAAAAATCTAAGTCGGACTCTTTGTTAAAACGTGGAATATCCACCAAGCGTACAGACACTAAGTAACTCGCTAATACGACCTCACGAGAGAATGACTTTCCGTCGCGATGATGCTGCGGAGGAAAACTATGACGGGGTGTGTCTAAGGACACGAGATCATCGGATTCGTCGAGAAAAGCCGGCGTTCCGAAAGTAAGGGAAATTGGTGTTGCTGCTAATTGGTCAATTTCCATATCGGTGGTTAAAAAAAAGATGCTAGCCGCCCTCGAGGGAAAGTTGCTAGTGGGAGACGTCGTTCGTTGGAAAATAGGTCTCCTCTATCTTCCCGTAGTTGGGACAAAGACTGTTTGTTTGAAAGACTTTAGTCAACTAAATCTTAAGATTTATAACGGGCCCTCAGGCTAGCTGAACATGTACTGCGGAGACGCATCGACATCTGGCAATCATCTTACTCGAAGAATAGGGTCTGCGTGTGGCGAGCTACGGGACAGAAACCGTTGGAATGTTTACTGTCGCGTGCCGCTACAATTATTTCTTTTAAGGAGAGCTATAGAATTACTCCATGCCTTTGTTAGACAAAGCGTTCATCCCGTGACCGCGGCTACGTTCGGCGACTGGTTGTCGCCTCGAGTCCAAGCTCATTATCACAAATCTCGAACAAATACAATCGGAACGAAAGACAATTGTTTAATTACGGTTATGATAGAATCTAGATTACGGTGTTAGGGGATTATCCCGAAGTTCCAAAGGGGAGGCTTCGATGTCCTTTCATCTCCGACATATATATACGATAAATAATTAAACATCGACTTAGAAATAGAATTAAGCAATAATTTTTCATTAATTGCTTATTCTCATCCCCGCGTGTAATTTAAAAAGATGACTGACATAATACACATAATATAATATAATTAGCTTATTTTTAATTTGTAAAATTTAGTTGCAATATTTTATTTATTTCGCAGTACTTTATCTAATTTACTAAATTAACGAACGTTATGCAAAAGAATGGATCAGTACTAGTAAGTTGTGACTTCATCAACTACATAATATTCTAACTTTACTGCCCGATAATAATATGGCAACAATTCAACATTTTGCTCTTTTTACACATTTTATATTCTCTGCCAATTCATATCTTATGTTAAAAAAGGGAAATATAACTTGTCCAACAAAAAACGCAGAGAAGTAAGGATACTCGCATCACAGGTGTTACACGTGCAGTTTTTGCTTTTAACACTAAACTTACCGGAGCGGTTAAATTGACCGCACTTGCGATTTCTACACAAATTTAACCATATTTAAACTTTATGATATCGCTTCATAATTTCTGACTTTTTCTAAAACATGCATGCAGTATATTTTTCGGTAATTAATTTTAGTTTGCTCTTTTATTTTCTGCGAAAAATTTGTACTCTGTCTTGCCTACCGTGAGCGGTCATTTTGACCGCCCGACAAAATATGTTAGTTATTCTTAAAATAAATGCAATTAGTACAAAGAAAAGGCTATTTCAAGGTCAGATGACAAACAAAATCAGTAATAACAAATAATAATAGCTGTTACACCCGCTGTTACACAAGATAGCCACCAGCAGTCAAGACATATCAACTCAGGTCCATAATAATCCTAAGGAACCGCCACAAAATTTAGTATTTTTTACAGTCTATTGTTACAAACATTTTAAAAATCGAGAAGTTTCTTAGGGTTATTGCTCATTGCTATAAAACACGCGAGAAGCTTTTCCAACTCCATCTGTTACGACCGTTCGCGGAGAGACGCGGTCGCGAGGAAAACGCGTCAGCGAGAGGCGTAAATTCTCGCTACGATTCGGTGAATCGACGCCGCGAAGTAGTCGTTCCCCTGTTTCGGTTAGGTAACAGAGGTGGTTGATATGAATATGACACAGTAGTAAGTTATATTTCACCGTTTATTCCACAACTTATAACGAGGATAGTTACACTGTGTATACCCGCTCGAAGGATGTTGACCGTTCGAAGGATGCAAAAACAGTACTGTCTTGAGACGATGCTGTGACGGAGGAAAACTAAGGATGGGTGTGTCTAGCGCACGGGACCATCGGATTTGTTCGTGACGATGTTATTTAGGAGAGTGAGGGAATAGGCTTCGTTTTTAATTGGTTAAACGAAGGGTCTTAACCGCCCTCGAGAGAAAGTGGTTAGTGGGAGGAAAGTTGCAGCGTACGTGAGAAAACTAACTTTCCCTTTTTCGCCGTGGTAGACAATAGTCTCTAGAAATTCCTCCGAACCAGATGTTTGTTTTGTTTGAAGGACCTTTTCTAGGAAATCTATGAAATTTATGGAAGGTCCTTGAAACTATGGAGGATACGCTGCGAGTATCCGAAGACATCTGGTTGCCATATTGCCTGCGGTGTGTGGCCTCGGCTAGTTAGAGTGTTACGCGACGTAACACCATCCTCGAGTAACTGTTGGTGGAGAATGGTCAATACTCATCAATATTTTCGTATAAATATCGCCGTCACAGATCATATTTTTACTTTACTATTGTCTTTTCAACTAGAATACATCTCGGTTTCTAAGTCGATTAGTCGACATCTAAATTTGTTTGACAATAACTTTTGTATTCCGTACATAGTGTTATTCTGTGATAAATATTTACCCTAGAAATGTCAAAATTTTTCAAAAAAAAAAAAAAATTATAAAAAAAATGACGGATATAGCAGAAGACTGTTCAGTGTTATCGTTGACAGCAGAGAGTGAAAGTGGGCCCGATGGAACAGTTTGGAAAGAAATAAATGCAAGTCCCAAACCTGGCAAGACATCAGTTCATAATATTTTTAGGGATATGCTAAACGGCATATAATGAAAGGGCAAGTAAAGATGGCATTTTATCTTATCATTGATCACCGTATAAAGTATATATAATAAAATGTACGGAAGAAGAAGTATTTAGAGTACTGGGGACTAAGAAGGAGCTAGATGCTACAAAACTAGATGCATTTATTGCTCCGCTATATGCCCGCGGTGTATATCAGGCAAAAAATTTAGATGTCTCATATTTGTGGAATAAAATTTGGAGATCTGCATTTTTATCAAAAACAATGAGCAGGAATGACTTTGTTGAAATTATGAGGTTTATACGATTTGATAAGAAGAGCGAAAGAAGTCAACGTTTACGAACCAATAAATTTGCAATGGTATCTACAGTATGGAGCCAATTTACAGAGAATTCACAAAATTGTTATAAACGTAGTGCATACATTACTTTTACATAAAGAATCGCGGGAAAAAAGCCATGCAATAAAACTATCAACAAGTTCAGATTCATTATTACAAAAAACTTGTCAAGTAGAAAATTGTAAAGGTTACAAAATTACGAAAATTTGTTTAAGATGCGGGAAATATTTATGCGGCAAATGTACATTTGATAATAAGATAATTTGTAAAAAATGCAGCAAAGTTGAATAAGATATATCTCTATATGAATAAAAGTGCAATTCTATTTAAGTCTATAATTGAAATTAAACAAAAGTAAATTTGGACGAAATGTTATGAAGGTTCATCATTTTATATACATTTAGTTATAAATAACCATTATCTAAGTTAAATCATAAAAACTATTACTTCTTTAATCATCGGTCATTTTGACCGCTCACGGTAGGAATAGGAGCGTTCTGTTTTGCGATCAAGTTTTCAGGACAGAAAAAAAATTAAAAAAAAATACATAAAAAAGCTCCGCTCCCCAGCGGCTTAAACCCAAAAATTGTATTATACAACGAAAAATGTAAAGCGCCGACACATAATACAGCATGGCTACGTCGTATCGCCGCGTATCGGTACCTTTGCCTAACATATCATTACAAAAATTCACCGTTTATTGTGAATATGTACCTAAAATTGTATTCTTGGGCTCAATAAACAACTTTAAATCGTAAAAATCGTAAATCGGTAGGAATAGATATACGCGAAATGTCGGTAGCTTTAGTGTTAAGCCAGTGAAAGATCCGGCAAACGCGTTTTTCTCTCGATGTCTCACGCGGACCAAAAGTACATACGTACTTTGGCATGGTCCATGCATGGCATTAGTCCAACCGTTTTGCTTCTCTTGGGCTCGCAGACGCCACTTGCCAGACAGCACAACCGTCATCCAACTTCGTATATACGTCTCAGGCTGATAATATTGAGGAACTGTGCAAGAAACGGAAAACGATTGTCCTCCGTCAAAGCAGACACGGAAATAGACGCGACCGAGATGAACATCTTCTGCTTCAATGAATTTTGGTATTCGAACAATATATTCGATCGCTTGCTTCGCCATCAAAGATAATATTTGCTTTTTATAAATTTTCCGTTGAAAACTTGAAACTAGTTATCGGTGAATTCGTATGGAAACTAGTAACAGTAAATTCATGTTAAATGATCGATTTGTATTGAAATTAGCATGGATAATTGGACATAGCTGAAAACTATGCACAAATTTTTAAAGAAGAATGGTAAATCAGTTCAAGAAATTTTGCAACATTAAAAGCTACTAACGAAATTTTGTTTAATATTAACATTATTAATATATTGATCTAAGTAGGAGGGAGAAAAGGAGAGACACGGGAGAAGAATGAGAGTTTAGAAAAAAAATAAGAATAAAAGGAAAAATAAAATATAAAATTCAATGTCAACGGAGGTGTATAACAACTGGATGATAGATATAAAAATTGAATATGTATTTAGAGCAAAAAGGTAAGGGCATAAGGTTAAAATCGATTGTAAAATTCAGAAATTGTAACGAGTAAGACATAATAGTTACTGGCAATATGAAAGTAAGAGAACATATCAACAGTTTCTCAAAGAGTGGACTAAAACTAAGAAAATACATGCAAAGAAAAAAAGAAGATTATATCACAGGAAGTCAAAGCTTATAATGGATGTTAAAAAAGACCAAGTAGAAAAGAGGGACAAAATACAAAAAGCATAAGAAAGAAAAAGATGTGAAAACCGTATAAAATAAATAAGAAAGTGAGGCAGAATAGTTTAAAGTAACACATACAAAGGTAAAATCATGTATCTTGCGAGAAGGGAAATATTACATTTAAAAATATATATTATAAAAGAAATTTATATGTCGTGATCTAAGTTACAATTAGGTAAATACAAAATTTTAGTTAATTATATACCGGTAAGATAATAAGTTTCACTTATAAAATTGTAACACACGTGGAAGGTTCATAGGGTGTACGTAGTCATTTAATTCTTAAGAGTGATTTAATTTATATGAGTAACTTATACAAGATGTATAAGGTCCCGATAATATGTCAAAGTAACGTTTTAAACAAAAGTTAGTTAGTTTTCGGTTCACTACATACTTGGGGTTAGGTAAAAACAGAATTTTTCAATAAAAAAATCAGGAACATATTGACTTTTTTAAATAGCACCATATATTTTGGACTTCACAGAATTATAGCTGATATCAAGATGAATTCAATGACTTACTACACTATGATCTTGAGGTGATCTTGAAATGAACTTTAAGTTCGATTAACAGCAATAGTTCATCGTAGCGCTCAATGCAAAACAATATTATTGTTACCTTTGCATATTTCTAATAAACTTGTTTTATTTTTTTCGTCTTCCTAAGAACGGATTTGTTCATTCCAACGAACTTAGGTCAACCTAGAACGGGGCATCGAATTTTGTTGTCTGTAGAAAGGAACGAACTATGTTTCAGGTTCTTAAATTGATTCATATGACGATGAATGCTTGTGTTTATTAGTAGTTGTTCGAGATGGTCTATTAATGTGTACGGTGTGATTGTTGTTATCGACATAACGAGTGGGTATTATTATCAGGTACTTGTCAGGTTTTTTCTACTTTATTTTTTCACTGTATTTTTCTATTACGTTTTGTGTTCAATAGTATGGATATATTTATTAGGTAGATTATCTTTTGGTTTTTGCCTTGAAGGGTGATGACTAACCTGTTGTATAGTATTGCTTTGTCTGTATGTATTGTAGTGTAAGGCCACTTATCTCCAAGTATAATTTGTAGTGTTCGTTTTCAAGAATAATAGTTGGATATACTTATAATACGGTGTGTCGCTGAGTAGTCCGCTTTTATTCGCTATTACTTGGTGTACTATCTTTACTGCTGTTATTATTATTATTAATAAAATTCAGATTTTATATTAAGAACATAAAAATTCACTATTTATGTATTACAAATTTGCACTAAATAAACAGTTATGATAATTATTAAATAATTGATTACCTGCTCTAATAATTTAAGAAACTGCCATTTTAAATTATTACCTATCACTTTACTAAATTTTTTTATGCGCACTAGTGCAAAAACGAAACCAAGGTTCATTTTCTCATATGATTTAAACGCAGCTTTACTGCTTAATGCTTAAATTAAAAAAGATTATTCAAATTAGGAAAAAAGCTTGGTTAAGTTGCTCTGGATTCTAACGGTATAATACTAGCTCTTATCGTAAGTTCAACGGACTTTCAGCAATGTCGCGAGCTACATTTACGATGCAGTAAAAAACAATGGATCCAGTAACCGTTATGGCAAATATCCGTTTTTGTTCCGTAGAGGTACATTAAATGTAATAAAGATTTTATTGATATCAAATATGTTTCTTACGTGTTATATATGTACAACAGATCAATCGATTAATTAAAAGAAGCTTGTAAGTAGAATTTTGTTGAAATTAACGCTGGAAATGATACAATTTTCTCTCTTTGATATTGCTCTTAAAAACAATTGTTGAGCAACTGTCTGCTACTATTTTCTTTTTTGTTTTTCTGCTATTATTTTAAACAAGATTTATTATTAAAGTAAAATGTCGATGTTTTTTCCAATGTTAATTCATCGTAATAGAAGAGAAATAAATTGTCATTTCTTTTTACAAAACTTACCGTTTTCATAATTCTTTTGTCCGAGAGAGAAATTGTGGTTTACATCTGGTGGATCAGCATTGTCGAACAGGTCAGAAGACAACTGTCTTTGCAGACGGATCGTTTCATGCGTCAGCTCCCGAACCTGAATGAGCAATTCCTGATAATTCGATACCGGAAGCGTCATTGCTGTGCACTATATCTTTCACTGCGCCCTTGCGCCCAGATTTTGAAAGAACAGCCATCCGATTTGAATCTGTAACAAAATGAATGTTGCTTATCAATATAAAATGCATCTTATCCGTATAATTAAATTGCGAATGTTTACGTATGATAAATATATAACAAGTATATGACATTTATACATGTAAAATATGCAAATATTCACGAAGAATATGCAAAATGTGTTAGTAACATGTGTGATATAAGTTTAAAAATGCAAATATTATTTACGATACAATATTTAATAAGAAATATTTAACAACACTTTTGTAGTCATCCTGATATGTTACAGCTTATGTTACAATAAATTATAAGATTAGTAATATTAGATAAGACATTTTAAAATTCACTCATTTAATAAAGGTAAAACTATTTAGAATTGCATATAGCATACGATATGCACACTACATCAATTACACAAAGTAGATCAGTCACCCATATACGGTAAGAAATAGTGGATTTTAATTTTTTTTAGCTATGACGCACCATTCCATGATCAAAAAGCCCACAAAAATTATAATTTAATAAACGTGTCAGGCAACCTCTAATGTAAAAATATAAATGTTGTCATTTAATAACATCAATAAAAAATTTGGCATTTTGAAACCTTCCTAATTTTTTGAAAATAGGTTTTTCAGTCGAAAGATCTGAAAAAATCCCTAGATATATAACACTACAACTATAGTAATCTCAAATATTGTTACGTAAATATATATATATATATATATATATAATAATAAGAGTAGGAGACTAAAATTTTGTCAAAATGGTTTTGCTAGAAAACTTTTTCGATTGACGTATCATAAATTTATATTGGTTTTGGGATACTTTTATGGTGTTTGTTCGGTTATGCTCTTTATATTTAGGTTTCATTTCTCTACTAACCTTCTGTGAAAATATGTATTTACATAAACACTCATAATATACAAATAACATATAAAATATTGAACAAGTATGTAATTATTTTAAAAATTAACACCTGAGGAATTAATATTTCATTATCTTAAAAATATCGACATTAAACGATCAAATTTTATTAATGCATAATCAAGTAGTAAATAATTAGTACAATTTTATTATTTTCGCTCAAGACAATATTTTACTTGAACCAAAACAAATTATCATTTATCTATTAATATACACAGAACATGATAAGAATACAAAGAAATAGAACTACATAATTTCTCTTAAATAAATCAATTCCGTGATATAAACATATTAGAGTTAAATGATCGAAAGCAAAATAATTCGCAAGATATACCAAGCTTTTACAGAGAAATATATTCCTTTAAATTTATACGATTAAATAAAATATATTTGATAATTAATATGACTAAGGCTGACTAAAAAACAACATATAAATAATATTTTTAACTATTTCAAGATTCTAAAAGATTTTAAATGTAGTGAGTTATAATAAGCATCTTTTATAATATGAATGTTACTCGTGTTCATAGATAGAATTGCAATGGATAAAGAAACTGTTTACAATTACGTTTTACCAAAAAGTGAAATACCAACAAATATCAAATATATCAAAATATCAAAGAATGAAATATTTCGTAAATTTTATTTAATTTTCGTTCGTCTGTCCTTGATACTAATAATAGTGTATGATTATATAATAATACATAATTGGATATAAATCCAAATCTAACGTAAGAAATCGATTACAAATATTATACATACACAGCTGTAACACACTATCGTTACTATTACTGTATTATTGTATTTATATTTTATATGTAGTAGTGATATTGTTATATTTGTTGCAGTGATACTTTATATCGCATACGCAGGAAAAATCAAAGGGTTGGTATATCCGAAAAGAAAATGCAGTTGCACTTTCTTTTACATAAAAAAAAGGTAGAGTGTGGATAGAATTATCGCTCGTAATGTGAATATTTCAGTTGATTCGTACAACTATACATTTCATATAAATGTTAAAATATAATTTTGAATTAATGGCTAACTAACAGTTGAAACTAATATTTACTATCTCCTTGTGGAATTAACAGGTATACGTATGTATTTACATACAAACAGTCACAGAAATTTACATACACTTGTTAAATATAAAATTTGTTAGTGAAAACGTTAACTCTACAAATTCCTTTAACGCATTAATATACGAATTGTTAAAAGTGTAACACAATTTATTCTTTAGTAAGAAACAGGAGCTACGGAATATAAAAAATCCAATAGGTGTTTGTAGAATTTCGTGACTGGCTGTACATTATATGAAATTACAATTGTTAGTTTAAAATTTTATTAACAGTATATTGAAACTAAATGTATGACTCGTTGAAGTATAAATCGATTTCAAATATTATTGTTGAAATTGAGAACAATGTACTTCATAATGCTTAACAATTACAAATGCCGACATTTAAAAATACATCTTGTTGTGTCATAATATTCTACGATAGCTCAATTAAAAAATAAATTCCATTCGACTCCTCCTATTTGTAATTTTCTAATTAAATTACGTTTTGCCAAAAATAAACAACTATCTACATACTTTTGACTGCTAGTGTGCATTATCTAATTTCGTTTTATAAATTTTATTCTATCTCTAATCATTATAAAAATATGTCTATCTAGAGATGCGAAACATTCTGTATTTGTAAAATAATTTCACACAGCAGACCTAGAAAGCTAGATTACATTGTGAAAATCCATTCTGACGATTGTCATTATAGAATTACAAGTGACATCAAAGTCTGAAAAACCGCGAAGAGCGATACCGTATACAGCATACAAGCTAGATTCTGAGCTATACAAACTCGTCACTCTACACGCGGAGAACCCCTTTTGGTTGAAATGCTACGAACCACGAGTCGTTGCAATTGCAAGTCTCCGTGTTCCACGGTTATGCATATGTACGCTTAAGTACTGCACTCGTTCGTGCTTAAAAGAGCTTTTGTCGATAGGGAGGAAATGCTGCAGCCCCTTCCATCCCCGTCGGCACTAGCTCGACACATGAAAAGCGTGCGCGCGTGCACGCAAGTCGAGGGAACCCTAAACTTACCACATTCGTTCGCGTCAACCGGTTTGTTTGTGCATCGTCTAAGACTTGGTAACCACGCTCAGTAGTTACTTCGTCTAATTTTGTGCTAACATTTCTCACGAATTTTTCCCATGTTTCTCACAAATTTTCGCTAATTTTTTCAAATGTTGTTGTGGAAGTCTTTGCAATTGCGCCAAAGTTTCATACAGGTTAAAAATTATGTTCTCATTTTTGTGTAAATCGGTTTGTAATATGTTTTAATTTTCAAATTGTATTTTGAGAATTGGAAGCAAAAATGAAAAATAATCGTAATATGGATTGTGATAATTTAAAGATCATTTTTTCAAATTTTGATACTTGGAAATTTCAGTTTCAAACGTTTATACAGATATTGCGTTGTTTAGAAAATTTATAGCATCCCTAACGGATACTGGTATCGAATTATCTGATACATTTTCTCAAAATGAAAGTAGTTTTTTGTTATAAACTTCAGTTAGATAATAAGACGTATAAATATATTAATTGAAAAGCAGCATCACTTGTTACATATAAAATAATCCAATGGACGAAGAGTTAAGAAATAGCTGATTTTTAGTTAATTACAATATTATAAACAAATCCTCAAAGATTTACCTATAAAAAATTGTCTTCGCTATTTTATTAGTTTTTATTCACGGCATTTAAATATAACATTGAAAAATGTAATTATCTTTAAGGAAATTATCATTAAAGACTTAAATTCTCAATCCAAGTTATTTAAATTCCCAAAAATTCAACCGAAGGATAATAAAATACACAGTTGTTGTAAATACGAATCATTCGATAGAACGATGTAATGTACTTAAAGTACCATTTGATAATAGTACACAAGATGATCTTGAACGCAAGAACCATGAATTCTAGGTGAACCCATGGAAGAAACACAGTTTATAGAAAATAAAGTCGCGGAATGAAGGCGTAGCGGGTCTGCCAGAGCGCGTCTGTCTCGCTTCGTGATCCCCATGACTGGAACCAGTCTAAATTGCAATAAGAAACTTTGGCTGAATGCATTCCATAAAGAGAGAGAGACCTTTTTATTTGACTTTTCAAAGCCAAGGTCGAAGGTATTCAATCGATGAAGTACCATGGTAACTCATCGAGTAACAATCAAGTAACATAATTGTATAAACACTTAAAGCTAGTAAATAATTGCAAATAGGTAATTATGTATTCTGCTAAACAGTAATATTTAAATAATCAAAGAATTCTAAATTTCTAATATTATATTTACATTACACCTACGAAGAATATTACTACACCAACTAAGTTATTGATGATAAACTATTCATGGTAAACTAACTTATTACAGTTGTTTTTATAAAATATCGGTGTAATATTAATATTAATGTTTAAAGAGTTAAAGTGTAAAGTTGGTAAAAGTTAATGACTATTTAAATTTATAATTACATAATCAAGAAGCGTATAAAGTTCTGGTGATGGTGATCACCAAGTTATATGTAAATAAATTATCCGATTATAATTGACCAGAAGAAATGAAAAAACTCATTAACTTGATAAATTAATTACTTGATAATTTACTGTTATTCCTTTAGACATTATATTAGAACAACTAAACTGGCAGCTTTGCAGTATCTGCTACCTACGATGAAACCTTTTCAGTGTCATTGTAAGGGAATCATGGAAACTAGAGAGTATACTATAAGAGTATACAATCACACATAATTACTAGTGATGTAAATATCATATTGCTGTATTTGGCAAAATATCGGGAATGAAGTCGATGATTTCATTCATCATTCATTTATTTTATTCATCGCTAAGACAATGAATTTAAAAATTGTTACTTTACATATTAAAACGTAATATTTTAACAATTTTAATTTGATTATTAATAATTCGGAAAGCATTCACTGTAATTGAAGGAAATTATTAAAAAATTCTCAATGTAATTTTTTAATTTCAGCATATCGTAATAGAATTAACGTAAATATCGTTGATCTGTTTCTGTCCTTTATCGACTGAATAGCGAGAGTCCATCGTTACTCTATATTACTCGGTATTTCTGGTATAACTATTCAAAAAGACATTTTCTCATTACTTTTGCTCATGTATCTTATACATTGAATAATATGATTGTATATAGGAAAAGACTGAATAGAAATTTATAGATACAGGTATTTTATAGATATGTTGATATTTAGATTCTAATAGTATAATTTGGAATCTATATTGATTAAATATACTTTATTTTTCTCGTAAAGTACAGTAAGCACTTAAAGGATATTCTGTATAATACTATAGTTACAGATATTCTTCAAAATAATCATACTTGTTCACTCATTAATTACAATGTCGAGGCATTATTAAAAAATAAAGGAAAAATATTCAAAAGTACCCATGTACGATGATAGTCTAAGATACAATGTATAAACATGCAATGTATGTACATATGTATATTAACTAAATTATTAGCTATTCGACGATATTTCATCCCTGCAAATAGTTAAGTTCTTCGAGCGCCAAACTTGACCTGGTCACGTATGCGAAATGTATGTGCAAGATCTACGTTCTACATAGATATAGACTCCTATTTCGTACGCGCTTAATGCCAAAATTGCATTCTAAAAATACAGCACCATGTCAGCGTTGTCCTCTTTGCCGTGTTACGTGGAATTTATTAACGCGGTCAACGCTCAGTCATAATCACTTCACGTGTCAAAAACACTCCTCTTTCCCCAGATATATACTATGAAACTTAACGAATTCTATTTCCCAAAATATTTCAAACTTTGAAGTAACTTCTGACGCAAATATAACAAAATGGTACACCTCGTCGAAAATATAAATTAAAACCCTTCTTTGAAGATAACTTTGCAGATGAAAAAATACGATTACAAGGAAGAGAAGAGTAAAATCGAATTATCGTTTTACACTCTGGAAATTTTTACGATACGATCGATTAGCAGCTGCAGCATATTTTTACAGTGAAACTTTTCCAAATCAGGGGTCTTTCGAAGAGAAAAAGGTAATAAATGCGTACAAATTGATTTATAAAGTGGCCTTCTTCCATTTTTTAATGATGGAAGCACAATAGAAGATGCAATAGACAGGTTCGCGTAATAAATGTTGTTGTAGTAGCAACTGTGCAATACAGTGGGTTCTATGCTTTTGATGGAAATAATTCTATGCTTTTATAGAGAAAAGTTAATCATCTCTTTCCCTTTTTGCTAACGAATATTGTCCCAGCGTTCAATTTTTTATAAAAATTAGCAAATATTTCAGTAGCTAGAAATATTGAAAAATATGCTATTGAATAGGACTAAAACTGAATGTGATAAATGTAATGGGGGGTAACTGGGAAAGAAAAGTAATAAAAAGTCATAATTAAAGCATCTGCGTTGGAAACGGTACAAGTTGGTATTATTCGGCCATATTGCAGCAGATCAATTAATTTGAATTTTATTTTGTATTCTACGTATCTGTTTTACATAGTAAACATCGTCGTCAGTTTGTACCGTGTAAAATATAAAATACAAAATAAAATTAACTATCCTAATATTCAGTAATGTAGCCGAAATTATAGTAATCATTAATGATTCGTTCCAATACCAATTCAGAGTTCTAAGTTCATCATTACGGTTATCGCTCAATTTTTCATATTGCACACGTGAAAACTGCAAAAGAAAGAAGAAGATTAAATCACAGTCAGACCGTAAACTCATCATCAGCTAATTAACATTTTATGACCATATTATACTATGGATGTTTAATTTTACTCTGCATACCGTTACGACTTGTTCGAAAGAAAAGTGCACTGACCGACGTGGAAGCCTTTTTATAACATAAAAGTCAAGCAGATAGATTTAGAAAAGACCATCTTCTAGAAAACCGAACTTGTTTACTGGCTCGATGCATGTTATTTTGTGAGAAGACGGTCAAAATAATCTGGCGATTATGAAATTATTTTATGCACTTGGTCTCAAATTTGGAGTGACGCAGATTCTGATATTGAATCACTACAAAAGAAAGGAATAAGAAGGAAAAATAATTTTTAGCCATTATGAAGGAAATTTAGAATAACAAATTTTGATATTTGATCACTAGCTTTCGCGCTGATACTTTAAGAGAATCAAAGATATATTTATAAAATGCATGTAACAAGTAAAGTGTAAGATTGTGGTTTAATATGTGAAAACTTTTTCTCATTAAGTGCTTCTATGCAAATCCACATAATCATGAAATATTAATCAACGCGTTTATGAAGCTAATCCCTCTGAAGATGCTGGTAATTAACAGGACGAAGATTATACCGCATTGTGTAACGAAATTTGTAAATAATTACTGTAACCTACTTAAAGTTCCAATGTTGATTACTTGCTAGCCCGTAAAAGTTAGTTGATTATTTTCATTTTCCTAAAATTAATTAATAACTACGATAAATATGCAATCTTTTTAACATATGTATACTTCCAGTTTTAAATATACTTCTAAGTACTATACTTAAAAATAATTGGAGCATTGTTCGCTTTATACGAGGAGTAAATCACTCGTGTTACAAACTTTTTATTTTTTTGTGAGATTCTCAAAGCTTAAAATGTGCATTATCGAATCATTTACTGAAAAAGAAGATTAAAAATATTAGACAAGGTTGAAACGTTAAATTTTTAGTAAAAGTTTACAAATTTATGTAATCGATATTATTCAACACTTCCTGAGCTTTGTGTAAAACCAAATGTTTTTAATATTTTATAAAATATTAAAACAAAACAAAAAAGAAAATTTTTAGTAAATACCTTATGAATTTAAGTTATTTGACTCTCTGTCTAAAGTAAAATATATTCGACTTTTCTGTAAAAACATCGATCAACTGCTACTACAAAACCGAAGTTTTCTGAAAATGGAAACATTAGTTCGGTATAATATAGTAAAATAGTAAAAAGTAAGAAATTTTCATTACAAATACAAATTTAAATAGCCCCACTTGTAAATTTCATCCAAACCTACTTATAAACAAATCGACCATCTATCATCACAATAACAAATAATATATGTACTTCAACGATGAAGAGTATATGCACTTCGATTTCCTAGTTCCCTAGAAAATACTAAAAACAATACGTATTACAATTTCCTATAAATTAGTAAAGAAAGAACGATCCTTAGTTAACTTCAAAACACGACCTTTCTATTAAAAACAAAATAATTTACAATAGCAAAAACAAATCCTCTAAGAGATACTAATTCTCCAATTTTGTAATATCTTTGATCGCAATATATATAATTCTATAGCGATATCTAACCAGAGATTGAAGCTTTAAAATCAATTACCTTATAATTATCCGTCATGAGGATCTCAAAAATCATCGACTGTCTCAAAATGATCTTCGATCTTGAATCAGAAGTAAACGAATTGTCTCTTTCACAAGATGGCAAGGAATAACAGCTCATGTCACATTCTAAGTTAAACAAGACGCTACGGTAGAATTATACATAGAGGAGAAATGCTCGACACACTATGAGGAGATACACAAGCAGAACCTTCTCCTTCTGCTGTCCAACGAAAACTCATGGTGCACGCTCAACGCGGCTACGAAGGCCCTTCCTCCCCCCACTCCAGCGATGGAAGTTAATCGTGGTGGAGAAACCCCTCGTGTCGTTTCTGATTCGTGTTTAGCAAGAGACGGACTCGTTCTTCGAACATGTGACGAATGCCCTGAATCGCTCCAAATGTTATTCGAAATTAAGAGATTCGAAAACCTTGAACCATCTAACTTTCTTAATAAATCTTGACACAACTGATACCTAAAATTTTACTGCCTAGAGGAACCGAGCGATCTTATGTATTTTTAACTGTTATCGTAAATTTACTGACTGAGGTGTAATTTAAAGATATGTAAAACAATCAGAAGGAAATGAGATCTTATTATAGCAGTGAAAATGTAAAAATAGCCTACGATAATTTATGTGTAATTTCATTCGTGTAACAGGAAAATTGTTGGTATAATATTAATTTGGGTTTGATCCTTGGTGAAAAATTTACGGATAGACGATCAGTTGAACTACATAATAATACTAATGATATAATGATAAAAATATAAAGTATATGGTAATTCTGGAATACAGTGACAAAATAAGTTATAGGTTTAATTAACCGTCCGTAATGCTATTTTATTATAGTTTGTATAACAAATTTAAAAAAGAAACGCTTTTTATTATTTTGAAATAATGCTAACATCCCTCAAGTTCCTTCTCCTTGTTTTTTTAAATTTCCTATTTTTATCTATCGATGGAAACATATCACAGAATTCTATTTATTTTACACCCATATATGTCATAAATTGAAGGAACATCAGTTGTAGCTATTTTTGGAAAAGTATTAACATCTCCTAAGCTTATTTCCTTCTCTTTTTCCATCTTTATGTCCGTTATTTTTCTATTGACAATGTAATTCTACCTTTATTACAAAAATCTATAAAGTTATTACGAGAAACGTATCATTAAATAAAAAGTAATCGAACTTTCTTGAAAAATTACGCTATTGTAGACGGGGCATTAAACTATACGACTGTTTGATGGTACATCGAATAGAGTGTGACGATAGAAAAGTGAAAACTAGTTCTACTTTCGTGCCAATTTTTGCTTCATACAACGAAGATCGTAAAACGTTTTCGATGACTCAGTATGCTTCAGAGTCTGCTCGTATAATTGTGCTGAAATCGAGTATATACATAAAACTATCAAAATTGGGGTATTAAGATTGTTGCAAAACCACACAAAAAACACAAAGACGTATATATACATATTAAATTAAAAAGACACAAATATAGGAAAGTAATAGATAAAGTAGGAATTACCTCTATGCCTTTCGTTCGAAAAATTTGAATGTATTTCATTATCAAAATAAAAATAATAAGATTTGGAAACTAAACGATATACGTTTACTGTATCATGTGATTTTCAAATGTAAATATTTTTTACGTTAAAAAGTAATGCGACATTCAATAAAAAATTTACATGTTTTGGATAGGAAGAAAATAACTGTCCAGCTACTGTTTAATTTCAAAAGAATTATTGTTTGATATTAAAGAAATAATAATGAAAGATTTAAAATAGTCAAGATTAGAATAAAAGAATATAAAGAATCTAATACAGTAAGATGATAGATAGAGATAAAAAAATAAAAAAATTTAACTTAACTCAAACTAAGCTATGACTAATAAAATAAAAATTATATTACTATAAACATATAAAAAAGAAAAGAAAAGAATTGATTGGGATGATTTTTATTTCCACTAAAGAGTTTCATTTCCAAATGTCGAAACTGTACATTTCAAAACAACATTTATTATAAATCAAGCTAATATATCCTTCGATTAATTCGATTAAATTAATTTAAATGCATCTTTTTAATTGATTGCGAAAGATAATTAAATAAAAAAAATGTTAAGTGCACTATTATTTTATGATTTAAAAATTGGGATATTTTTTTTATAGTAAAAGATAATTTAAATACCTAATAAGAGAAAGAAGAAAAAAGCAGAAATATCAGTAAATACCAGTATAATCTTGTATAATATGAGTCTCGTTGCGAAGGTTAAATGCGTCTTTTGACCGAAAGAGAAGAAACGCCATCAAATTCTTCGTTGGTTAATTATAGTTACAAGGTTTGTTACAAAAACAGAAAATGCCTTGGTGGGAATGTCTACCGGCTTTCGTGGAACACCATAAAAGCACAAATCACCATGTGTGACCTGCAACTGGTTGATCATGAAGAAAAGCCTCTCGCGTTCGAAGAGACCTCGTTGCATCGCATTTGTAAACCTGTGTCGAATGCAATCGCCTACTACACATTCCTCGTTTAATTCGAACAAGAAAACAAAGTGAAAAAGTTTTTCAGAACCTAGGGCAATATGTATCATTTTTAGACGAACAGGGAAATCGTTACAATGGTATTACATAAGACAAATGATTTATGATATATAATCATTTTTTACTTTATTTTATTTGAGCAATAATAATCTATTTGTACAACTCTGCTAAATATTTATTGCAATTAATACCATTTTTAAGTATATTGCACCATGTTACTACAACAGTTGTACAAGTATTGTTCCTCACAATAAGTTTAAATAGCATCGTCTGTTTAATTTTTATTATAATAGGCTTAAATAGAAATTTCAAGTAGAAATAAAATAGAATTAAAAATTGAAATAGAAATAACATTAGAATTTCTTAAATTGTACTTCTTATCGAAATTTTCTCACCTTTTTCTAGCTGATTCGATTTGGGGTTTAATTAAAGTTACAACTAAAATGCTCTTCGTATAAACTATGCTTATCTTCTAATCTACTCAGATAATACTCAGATTTTGATTAGATTACTGGTTTTAATAAACCTTTCGTACATAAAAGAAAAGAAAAATACAGAACGTTTTGAAAAACCATTTAAAAAATACACAGTAAGAACTTTCTAAACCTTGTAAGATGTAATTTCTAAATAAATTTAATTCGAAAAAATTACATTCGTATCTATGTAAAAATATTGTAAACTAATTCCTTTCATGGTTGTGGAAGCGAAAAAAAAATATATATTATATATATATATATTAATACATGTACATAAATTACGTTACATTCGAGAGTGTATGAAATTCTTGCATTAACAGGATATGAAATTATTTCACATTGTTCACAAAACTGTTTAGAGCACAAGTGCACAGAACAACGAATACAAAATTTCCAAGTAGAAACGGATCCCAAACAGAAAATAACGAAAATTACATTAAGTTCAAGAATATTTTAAGTTCCATTTAAGAATTTATATTGAAATAATGTATACTACGAAATGTGTTTTAGATATATAGGACCAAAAAAAAAAATTGTATATCAGTGGCTCACCTTCGCTAAACTCGCGCACGTCCTCCAAGATCCCGTATCATTCTCATAATTTCCCTCTTAATGTAGAAACAGGACAGAGCACTCTTCATGTGCGTGTGTTCTCCTGCGTACAGGAAATAGAAATCCAATACGGTCACGGTAGTCTCGAGCGAGAGGGCAACTTCGGTGTTTCACCTTATCCTGTAAATTAAAACACACACGTCTGGTTTAGACAAATAAGAAAGAAGAGAATGCTATTCCTTAACAAACAGGAACGTATCGCTTTCTCGTTTTAAATCAGATGATATCGACGCAAAAAGAAGATTACAAAGGTAGTATATGTATATTAATATAATATTATATTAATATAATATCAATATCAATGCATAACTTGTATATTTATAATAATAATAATAATAATAATATATAATAATATTCTTAAAAAGTATGTACAAAAATTCGTTGTTCAAATTAAATATTAATACAGATTTTGGAATAAAACTTCTTAACAACATATAGCAACTGAAATAGAAATATTTTGTTTTAATGGTAAAGTAAGAATCGTAAAAATACCCAATATCCAAAATAAAATCGTAATATTTGAATTGCAGCTATAGAAAAAGGTTTTAACAGAAGTGTGTATGTACCTAAAAAGGGAAAGAATTCTGTTTTTGAACAACTAAGAATTTTTTTTGATAAATTTTTCTTATCATTTCCTGTTATTGTTATTAATAATTAAAATACATTTAAAATGGCCCTTGTTATAATAAATAATAAATTCAATAACAAATATTGGATTAAATTATTTACATACACGGTATTTTATCCATTTTGAATTCTTTAATATCTTAGCTACTTTCACCGATACAAGAGATTATGTCAAGATAAAGTTAAATGGTTCAAAATGACGAATATTGTGATTTGCTATAAGATATTTGTTGCGTCGTGCAACACTCTATCTGGACCTGGCCATACACCGCGGGCCAGACAGACCCCAGATTTCCACGCATCCTTACGGCGTACCCTCAATAACCTTAAGTAACAATCATAAATCCCAATAATTTGCTTGCTAAGGCCCTTCAGACCGAACAAATATCTTTTTCTAAAACACTTTCTAAGGACTATTGTCTACCACGGCTGGACTTCCTAATAGCAACTTTCCATTGAGGGCAGCTAAGACCCTTCCTAGTCCACCAATCTTCGTTTAACCAATTAACAACAAATCCGATGGTCCCGTGCGCTAGACACACCCATCCTTAGCTTTCCTCCGCTACAGCATCGTCACCGAACATCACTGATTCTTCAACCTTCAAACATACAACATCCTTCGACCGGGTTTACACCCGAAGATCAGTCAATCACTTATCTTATACACACGCACCAGCGTAGCTATCTTCTTTACAAAGTTGTTGGAATAAACTGTCATTCACAACTCGTTACATCAGTGTCATATTCAATTAACCACCTCTGTTATCCTAATCGTAATAGGGGATCGATCATTTCGTGGCGCCGATTATCTAATCGTAATGGGAATTTACGACTCCCGTTGGCGTGCTTCCTCGCGGTCGCGTCTCTCCGCGAGTGGTCGAAACAATATTTTTTTCAGCATGACTAAATATTTTGTTATACACCAACACGTGATTTTATTTTCTATAAAAAAGTATTAATATATTTACTTGTATTTGAAAACTATTGATTTAAAAGATATTTTAACTCTAATTTTGTGAAATTTCTCATACGTATGAAAGTCAAGGTAAAATGCAAAGCAATATACTTGTGTTTATGTCCTTCTTATCTTGAAACTAATCGTTTTTAAATAATACTTTGCATAGAAAATAAAAATTCACATCGTTTGATAAAATAATATCGCCAAGTTTAAAATGTCGAACAAAAAATCATGAATCGCAATGTTCCTTCTTTTGAACCAGCTAATTTTGTGCTAGTAGGATTTTTATATCAGCAAAAGTATCTGAGTTGTTAAAAAAAAACAAGAATTTAAATACTCTGTATAATGTATAAAATTGAAATAATTACAATGGTCACAAAAAGTATTTGTACACCACTACATTTATTATTGCATTTATTTACTGACAGTTTAGTATGATAAATTTCGTATCATTTAGCAATAGATTTTTATATGATTAAAAAAATTTGGTGATGGAAATGAGATGTAGAAGGTGATAAAAAAATCTCTTCATTGGAAAATGAAAGTATGTACAAATATTTGTTGTACTCACTGTATATGAATATAATTAAATTAACATCTCAATTATTCGTTTAGAGTTGCACTGTTGGAATCAAACAGAGCTAAAAGTAATTTAATTTGACTTAATATGATTTTCACACAATCATTATTCGAGCTATTGAGAAAGAATTCTCAAGATCGCTATATTGATATAACAAACTAAAAATTAAATACACTTCTACTCTTTCTAAACTTTACTCGAGCAATTTTCTAAACCAAATTATCTACTAAAAATTTCAAGATAACTTAAGTTATGTACTAAATTATAACTATTATGACTATCTACTTAAATTATGACTATTATGACTATAAATTATGAATATATCACTACTAATAATTTATTGTATTTATGATTGATTATACAATGATCTTACAGGTCGACGTAATAACTCAAAGGTACCCCTGGAACAGTACATATATGTCTTCGCGAAAAGTAATTACCTACGCGCAGCAAATTGAAGAGAACGCGGATTCATAAATTCATTCGCATCGCATTGTCTGCTTCATTATCGCCAGAACTTTAATTGCAACTTCAAACAAGTGGAGAACCGGCGAGATGCGTTTATTTATACCGTTCCAGAAGCTCGACGTTAATAAACAATTCATCACATATTGGCTGTTACACTCATTGTTGCGAAATCAATTCATGACGCAAATGATCGCCTGCTTCTTCTGTTATTATTTCGTCTGGGGGGAAGGGAGGGGCTTGATTAGCGAATTCATTTGAACTGTAACGATTCCATGGTTCATAAGCGTATAATCTGGAATGGATCAAAGACACTTCCAACGAATTTACAATTGCAGATGCGAAATTGCAGATACGAGATTGTAAAAAAATTGATTAGAGAAAGAAAATCGCGCAGAAACAGAATTGATCAAATAATCAAAATAATTATTGTAACATGATTCATTGTTATTTATTATTAGAAATTTTCAATGTGAATTTTTTTAATAGACTAACTGCAGTAGGGTATACCGCGAAATAGATAAAATGAAAAAGTTAGGAGAAGATTAATACTTTCTAATGATTAGACGTATATCATTATTGGAATAAAAGTTTAAAAAGAAATTGTCATTTCTTTCATAGAAACATATTCCAGAAAAGAATAGAAAATTGTATATATGTAATAATACAATGAATGAAAAATAAAACAAAAGTACACGGATATCTTATTAAACATATAAATTATATTTAACAAGTTCAATAACCTATTCGATGTAATAAAAGATAATCAACACACAGGGGGCAATAGTTTCATCGATTCTATTAACATTTTCTAGTTTACACTGAAATACGAGATTTCACGACGTGTGCAGAGAAAGTTTTCCACTGTAAGATAATGCATTAGATCGCCGATTCCGGTTATCCGTTTAAATGCATGTGTCGCTTTCACGCTCTTTACATAAATTTTACAATTTCTGCATTGAATACGCAAAGAATCGTCTTTGTTATAAGCGTGTTTCCTGTTTAGTATCTTTTGGATTAATATGAACATTTTGCTAATTAATAGATTTGCTTATTGTTTCATTGCGAATAATAGATTTATTTCTCAAATCTTTCATTATTCCGATGTGCAGTATTATTCTACATTGAAATAAACAATTCACAATAAAAGTATAAGTTTGAAAGTAGAAATGGAAGAAAATAAATATTGAAATATGCTATACTTACATTGTTCGATAGTAATTATGTACAGTTACTCCCATTAATATTCGCAATATCTTCTAAAAAGGAAAAACTCTTTTAAAATAGGATCGGACGATTTGATTTTTTTTAGAAGTTAGAAGAATTGGTTTACTAGATGACATATAACAAATTTTGAAAATATTGCAGTTTGTCGGAATCGCAAAAAATAGCAACGGTCGTTTTTTACAATTTTTTTATCTGGGCCTATAATGAAAATTTAAACAATATCTTTTATAAATTTACGTCAGTTATATGTTAATAGATTCAGTATACATATATGGAAAATTTAACCGAAATGTGTTGATGCGGAAACAAGCCAGAGGCATCGAAACACGTAAAAATCTTTACATTTATTACAGTTATAGATCGAAAATTGTGAAAAATTACGATTTTCACCATTTTTAGCCATTTATAGCTCATAGCAACATTAACCGATTTCGATCGAATTTTCAGCATGTGCAAATATAATTGACATTAATTTTCAAAATGTTATTTAAATTTTTATTACACGCCCAGACAAAAAGCAATCTTTACCTTCGCCTTCGTGATTCCAAACAATTGCAATTTCTTTTTTGCTTTTTACACGTCATCTAGTAAATTAATCCTTTTCACTTCTAAAAAAGAATTGTCTTTTGGTTTTATTTCAAAAAAGTTATTCTGTTTTATTATATTTATGAATATTAATGGCAGTAACAATAGATAGATATTTTTATGCGAGAAAGATTCCACAACTGTCTTGTTAAAATTATTGTAGGACAAATATATATATTAAAAATTTCAAAACTATTATATCCTATTAGTAAGTTTCTTATTTTGATCCACTGTAAGAAACAATTGGAATATAAATTTAAAAAGAAAGATATATTCTATATTATTACATGTAGTTAATAATCTATAATATGTAATGTATAATATAGGCAAACATTATTTCGAATAGATTATAAATGTACAAAAACAAATACTAATGATATTATTCGGTAACATATAATTATACAAAATTCAAATAACGGTAACGTTTTACCGTAATATAGTCAGATAAGCCGTGTTATAATTAATATTTCATGACTCTTCATTTCAGCGAGTGACTGCCTGCAATCTATTGAACACTTGTAATATTAAATTTTTAACAAAATCTGGTTCTATATTTTCCCAATTTTTGTTTCTAAGTTTCTTATAATAATATGTATATTCAATATTATCTGACACAAGCTACTATATCTTTTTTCATCATCATACAAGCATCATGTATTTAATTATTGTTATATTATATATTTATTGTTATACAATATGATATATGTATATTATAATATAATTATAATTATATTATTATAATTCTTATAAATATACATATTATAATTATACGGTTGGGAACAAAAATAAATGGACAAGTACAGGTAGATATAAATGAAGTTTAATCCAACGTATTTATATTGCATTGCATTGAATACTAATATTATATATTTAAGTTTTATCTAATAAATAATTCAAGTTAATATTTACATTTTTATGTAAAGAAGCCATACTGAATGGAGCTTCATTGCTATCTATTTCCATTACGTATTCACTTAGTTTCATCCTCGACTCTATTATGTCATGTACATACATATTTACATATGTAGTATGTGTATAACGAAAACTTCTGTTATTTTTCTTCTTTAAAACGACAAAATAACACGTCGTTACACGCAATGAGAATTGCCTATGTACTTACTATTTCAAACCAGACTAAAGCATTATTCAAACAGAATATTCGAAAAATGATTTTTTAAGAATGATTCGATGAAAATGATTTAAAAATGGTTATTTAAATGATATATTATCCCATTTGATTAGATGTTATTTTGAAATAATTATGCGTTGGTTTATTTGAATGGATAAATGATTTTTCTGAGAATTATTTTATTATTTTCTATCATATGTAATAAGTTTTTATCTTATTTGAAATTTTGCTTTCGAACATATATTTCCTAAAATAATATTTGATATAATTTCTAATTGTATCTTATGAACATTGTTAATTGCGTTACAAACACTGATTTTCTCACAACGTCTTATGTATATCATCTCAGACATTTATTATTCAAGGATAATTAAAATTAAAACAATACTGAACGGATATCATTACGTTGAAAAGTAATTAAAATTAAAAACATTTCATATTTCATCTAAGAGAGTTAACTAAAATGAAAAATTATTTAAAAATATGAATAATCTGATCTTGACACACAATAACGTTATTTTATGTTATCTGTAAAAGGAAAATAATAACTTAATTGAAACGACTCATTTATTCATATTGCTATTTCTTATCTTTATGAAAAAAAATTATCTAATCCTGTTTCAAAGGAATACACAGAAGTGTTGTAAAATAAACCAATGACTTATCTATAATGACCTCCGTAATTACTTATCTTCTTAAATCTTTTTCGTAAATGTTAATGAAGCGATCTTACTTATTTCATTATTCGACGAGTCGTTTTCTACTTCATGCATCGTGTATACACGGTCGCGCTAATTAAGCCCCGTTTGCTTTCACGCGCGGTGACAGATGTTGGATTACGCTCCGGAAACTTTAATTGTAGGTAAATTCGTAGAAAGAAATGCTGTGGATGGAAGGGGTAATATAATGCCGCGGAATGAAGGTATAACGAGTCTGGTAGAGCGCGTCTGCAAGTCTGCATTGCTCCGTGGTCCATAACTGAAACCAGACTACGCAGCAACAAGAAACAGGTAGATACGTTAGCTGGACGTGCCTCTCTCGAAAGAGGATCTACGTCAGTTTTCTTCCGCGGTTAGATGAATGGGGGGGGGGGGGGGAAAGAAGTCCTGAATCTCGCCGTCTGCAGTGTCTAATAATAGCGGCACGTTGCATGTTTCTCTTTCTAGCCAGTGAACCAGCGTTTCGAGAATCGATACCAATGCTCTTAACGTGCGTGCAAAATGGTGCACGTGTACATTCTACATGCATATATGGTATACGTATTGGCATTGAAAATGAATCAAGTACATCATGTCTCGTTTGTATTAGTTAAGTTAGTCGAATCCAAGTCACTTGACCTGAAGTTTGTGTTTGTACAGATCAAACATAAAACTAATTAAACAAGAAATAACAGTATGTTATGCATTGTGACGCTAGATTTATGATATAAGTAAAGTCAGGGAAAGTCTATGATTCGAAATAAGGTAAAAGTGAGAATAACAAAATTGAGCAAGAGCCTTTACTTCAGAGAATTTGGAAATTTCTCTACTTTGAGACTAGTTCTTAATTTGACAGGAGTGAACAATTGATAGGAGATCTCTACATGACATAATAAGTTGAATACATTGATTCGAATTTTTTTAGGTAAGTCAAGAATTATCCCAATACACGTATAATCGATAAATTTTAAAATTTAATTTGAATTTTCAAACTCGATCTTTTAAAATATTAGACCTACAACGTAATTTTATTATCCTTAATTTTCGTCTTATTTTGAGTCATAGTGTCTTCTTTGGCTTCGCTTGCGCCATAAACTTAGGTCCACGATGTATAGCAACCGTTATTCCTTTCAAGTCAAGGCATATGTATTTGAAAGAACTTTAGCTTCATTCGAGATCGTATTTCAAGTCAAGCAAGATAATAATAAGTTCGTATTAGCAAGGTAGTATTAGTATTAATTACGCAATTAATATTAAGTAGTATTAAGTACTCGAACACAAGCAACCTGAACTCGAGTGACTTAACTAATGAGAATCATCATAGAAACTTGTAGGAATATTTCAAAACACGTAAATACCAGGTTCACACTGGTAAAGTTGTTTGAATTCAAACGCTTGAATGAATTATAGTGTTTATAAATATAGAGACAGAGTTCTTCCAAAGTTCTTCATATATATGGAAATACAATATCTTTTCACTGATGATCAACTTTAAAAATTGGAAATAGCAGTATGTTAGGAATTCCTTTTGCCATATGTACATCTTGCTGTTTTATCTTTCAAGTATGTGATTTTTTTGGCTAGGGACAATATCCAATACAATGCAATATTAATGCTTATAACAATTGCAAGAAGTGATTAATAGTAAAATATAGAATGTTTTAAAATGCTAGAACAACTATAGTACAGTAGTATAGAGAGGAGCAAGAGAAAACAGCTGCAACGGGACAGCAAAACAATAGACGATAGTTTTAGTCTTAGTTTAGTCGTTAGTTTTTAATTGCGAATTAGGTTAAGAGTTCTATTTGCTGTAAACTGAGCCAACTAAGTTCCTTTTTTAAGGCCATTGAACCCGAAAAGAAAAATCAAACAGAAGAAATACAGCATAGTAGTATCATTATTAAAACATTAACTATAGTATATTTTTATTATGAATATATAATATAATAACTTGATATCGGAGTTATTTTCAGAAAATATAAGAATATTTTTCTACAAATTGTTGTATTTTTTAAACTAATTGAGATATTGATATGAAAAAAAAATTGAAAGATATAATAAAGACCTTCCAATTATTATTTTCACGCATTATTTACTTAATATTATTCAAATTAAATATCGTTTGAAACAGCTATATGTATTTCATATTTACACATGAAAGTGCAATTATTCGATAATATATATAATATTTACGTATGTTCTCACACTTGGTGAATTTGTTAGGAAAATAAATGCGATAAATGGATACAAAATATGTTCTTTTATATATATTTTTAAAAAATACATATAAAATACACAAAATATGCAAAATGTGTAAAATAATCAAGATTTTTAAGTTCCACTATACATATTATCTATTTTCTACAAGATGTATTTGCAGGAACATCCGTACTTTAGTGTTTAATCTCAAATACGACGTGTCACGATTTTCTAGAAGTGTTAGAACATTTCCATTAATCGCTCCAAAATTTTTCATAATCGAGTCAATAAAACATATACAACTATAGGAATACTAATACAGCTATGTATCAGTAACACCTAATAGAAAATAAAAAATTTTCCCACACAGTGAACAACGCCGTCCTTAAAAATCTCCATAAAACTACTAAGTTAAATAAAACGTACAACACCTACAAAAACAGTACTTATTCAGTAATAGTATTATTACGGAATGCAATAATTGCCGCATAAATGGAAGCACAGTAACGTGGATGGTAACAGCTGCATCGATTGCAGCAGTGCTAAATAATAGCGACGCGACAGCAGCAAATACCGCAGCTGATCGAATACTAATTAAAAAACGTACAGAAGAACCTCGCATGCACTGCGTTTTATTTATCTTTTCATGAATTTGTTAATATTATAGTTACTCCGGTCAGTACAAAAAATTCTGTCAGAACTAAATTAATTAGTTCAAGACGACAAACATTGTAATTTTTTCCTTCTTTATAAAAAATATAAATGCAGATATCTGTGTTTGAAAATAATTGCTTGTATTTTTGCTCCGTTTATTTTAACTTTATAAGTTAAATTATATTTTAATTTTGCTAAATTTATCCTATGAAATGCAAGAAAAACATAAATATAAGAAAAGCTCTACGTCATTTCTCATTTTACATACGTAATAAGTACAAACTTCTAATTCAAATATCTTTTAAATTAATTATTTTTAGACAAGATATTACAAACACTATTATTAATAATTTTAATAATTTCTTATAAAAAAATAAAAATTTGCATTCATGAGCGTATAAAAAGGTATGTATTCTTGCTGAAGAAACTGATGAACTTGAAAACGGTAACCTTGAAGGAATAAAGTCGCGAATTGCAGTGTTCACACTTCTGAATCAACAAACTTGATACAATTCTCTGCCTCGAAAGAACTAATGAAAGTACAGATTTAGGAATCCAACTGCTGTTCAAAGATACTCAGATATGTGTCTATTTTTGACCATTTAATTAAAATATTGTGAATAAAAGAATCGGACATTATATGGTTTATACAGTGACGAGCAAAAGTGTAAACACACTCCGCTGATTTTATATAAAAGGCGATAATACGACTAATTTTTCAAGTGAACGGTAAAGATTAGATAACGGTAACTACAAGCTGCGTCTGATTAACGAAATGTAATAGTTCATTTTCATTAACATTAATAATGTACAGAACATTTTACAAAAATGGACATCTCAAACCATGTTTACAGTTTTGCACTTTAATTATACTCGTTGAATTAAGGTTTCAACCTAGTATTTCGTCCACTTTTCTTTACTTTTTTTTAATGCTTTTAATCTACGAGGCATACTGTCAATTAAATTTTTCCCATAATTCATGAACACCCGAAGGTGGATTATTATATTTTTCCAGCCTTTTTTTCACGGTGGACCACAAATTTTCGATCGGATTCATGCTGGTCACTTCATCACAGAAAAATTTTGATTTTCTAGCCAGGTGTTAACTATTTTTGCAGTATGCTTAGGATCCCCGCCTTGTTGAAATACTACTTCACGTTCATTATATCCAATAGAATTAACTACAGAAGGTAAATTACTTTGTAGAATGGTCAAATAATGCTCTTTTCGTATTATACCTTCAATTCGAACTAAGGGGCCAACACCTCTGTGAGTAAAGCAACCCCAACACATGATTGAGCCACCTCCAAACTTCATAGTTTGTTTTATACCACCTGGTTGATCATTATTCTCGGATAAAGTCCAATACCAGGACCTTCTGTCAGATTCGAATCTGTTAATTTTTGTTTCGTCACTCCATATAACTCTTTTCCAATCTTCGGCCGTCCATTCTTTGTAGGTGTCCACAAATTGTTTTCGTAATTTAATATTTTTGTTTGAAAGAGATGGTTTACTTTCTTTTTCCTTCGCTCGTAAACCAATTCTCTTTAAAGAGCGACGAATGGTCCATTCGCTAGCACTTATTTCGATTTCCTGAGCAGCAATTTTTGGTGTTTTGTAACTATCCGACCGAATACAGTGTGCAATTTCACGTACTGCTCTATCCGAAATAAGTCGCGGTCTATCGTTTTGTGAAGAAATTGGTGCACTAACATACTTTTTTCTTATTCTTGCAACTATCGTATGACTGACACCACATTTCTCTGCAATTTGCCGCAACGACAAATCATTATCACACAAACAAATAATACTGTTCTTTTTATCTTCACTAAGTGGCTTCATCTTGGATTAAGCACATCAAACTGAAAAGTAATCTAACAATGGTGTGGAACAGTTGACTGCGAAACAGTGGACAATCAGTGCTTATTGACAGTTTCGTTTCCCTGACATTTACGTGCTATCATAAACGTTTCTGACGAAACGTGCAAAACTGTAAACATTGTTTCAAAACACAATTATTATAAAATATTCTGTACATTATTAATGTTAATGAAAATGAACTATTACATTTCGTTAATTAGACGTAACTTGTAGTTACTGTTACCTAATCTTTACCGATCACTTGAAAAATTAGTCATAGTATCGTCTTTTACATAAAATCAAATTTGCTCGTCACTGTATATCGATATTGAAATTTAAATATATTAAAGTTCCGTTTTTAAGTTTAATGGAATTACTTAAATTCAAATTTTATTTCGAGTTTATGCAAGAAAAATTAGTTTAAAATCGTTTAAGATTTTTATAACCCGACGATGCTTCATGGTACCTCTCATATAAAAATGAATCGTATATGCTTTAGTATAAGATGGTACAAATTCTCAGAGGTAACACGTTTAACTACACAAAGAAAAGATTTCATTGTGTACACGTGACTAAGGCTTCTTGATTTTAGGTTAATTTATATTGTTACATTTTTAAAAGAATTTAGTGTTATAATCAATTTTTTCGGGATGGTAATTTTTATATTACCTACTTGTTTTATATTACATCTGATTGTTAGTTATCGCCACCACTATATGCATTTATGCCCTACTGATTATGATAAATATTTATATTTAGGATATAATATTATTTGAACAGCTTTTAAATATCTAGAATAAGAATTGTAACACCTAATTGAATATAGATGCCAGAAGTTAATTTCGAGTGAAATGAAATTATTTTTTGATTTAAAAGAAACAGTAGTTGTTAAATAATACAATGTTATTTTCAATTTCATGCTTGTCGATATTGTTTTCCTAAAGTTTCTTCGACGTTAAGTATGCACCACTTTAGATATCCATTTTCGTTATGTGCCCGCTTGCAGTCAGGTTACTTAAATTCAAACGACTTCAACTAACTTGTATAAACAAGACATTCATAAACCCGAGTCATGTAAATTCAAGTAACTTAACCGACCTAGAGAGGGATTCAGTATTCTTATAAACGGTAATATACATATACAAGGTCCGGTAGAATAACATGTAAAAGCGGACACAATGTAATTCTTTGTATAAAAATAAAAACAAAAGAATAAAATTTGTTAATTTTCAGTTTAGTTTTCGAGAAAATCAAGTATACTTGAACATGGCTAATTCCGTACCGAACAAAACTAAATAATCGACAGGAAGTCATATTACGTACAAAAACAAATCGAAAATGTAGAATGTTGTTATATCTATACTCAGAGGTAGGATCAGAATAGTTATTATTTTATTGAATGGATAAATCTATCACACCGTTCTGAGCCAAAAAGAAACCTTTATTGCATGCGCTTACAAAAACTAGGGATAAAAACAAAAAAGCATCTTAAGCCTATCGATTAAATCTATCGATTGTAACTAGGATTATCTTCTAGTTACTATTTCTTATAACTAACGTACCTGCATATGCATGGCGAGCACGAACTCACGTTGTCATTTTCAACATAGAATAAAATTTTTTCTCGGGACGCTTTATTTCAAATAAAAACAAATTTGAAAATTTATCGTACACATGTACTAGGCCTATTCTTAGCGAAACATGCTCAAACTACATTTTCTTGAAAATGAAGCCTTAAACGGGAAAATCTTATTCTATATTTTCGATTTATTTTCGATTTATTATTAATCCTGTCCAATCCGGAATTAACCATGTTCAAGTATACTTGATAAATTTTTAAACGTGATTCTTTCGAAAACTACACCGAAAATTAAAAGAATTTTATTCTATTGTTTTTTCTTATTTTTACATAAGGAATCACATCGTTCCTGTTGTTACTTGTTATTTGGTCGGACCTTGTATACAGCCATTTATACAACGATACCACGCGCATCGTGTATCGCGGTAAATTAGTCTGGTTAGAATAAAAGTCGTCAACGAAGCGTTACAAATGCACGTTTTTTCCAATCTACATTGGCTGTGGATTGCCCGCTAATTATTAAAGAAGACATTCTCTCAATTATACGTCAGGACGTTGACCTGTCTATTTGCAAATGTCGCGACGGTGAAAAGTAGAGTTTATCGGACGTGGATGGTAAGAGATCGATTGAACAACGTGTATAACGTTCCGTTCACGTGCGAACGTACTAAGGTATAGGCTGGTATATAAGACCATAACCGCATGAACACCATAAGCACGCACTTTTATGACTTACGGTAAATTTATTTCACAATGTATTTCCCCCCCTGGCATGGCTGGTGTTCATGTATCTTGGTTACAATTTTGGAGAATTTGTAGTACTGTTACGAACGTTTCATGGTTATATGGTAAAGTAAGTTATGAGTTGAATGGATATATGTAGTAGCTTGTTGCATAATAAACATGCCACTTTTCTAATAAACAAATTATTTGTATATTGTTTTGCTTAAAAAGCATCGATTTTATCAATTCTAAAGCACCAAGATCCATTACTACCTTCATTGATTTGATAATATTTGCAAAGCAACTATATATATATTTTTTACTTTTTTCTAAGTACAATATACAGTTTCCAGATCATTTTTCCTTTTGAATACATACTTAGCTGAACTGCTCCGAAATAATAAATGTATGGATACAGATGATTCTTACTATAAATAAAAATTTGTATTCTAACTAAAACAAATTACGCTATTAATGCCGTAAAATAAGTATTACCGAAAATAGTATTTATTATGAAACAACCTGATATTAGATTATCCTTTATGTATTGCAACTCTTTTCATATCTGTATGTATTAAATAAAGATAAACAATTACCTATCGATAATTAATCACTGATATATTTTCTAGATTAATTTTGCTATAAATTCACAAAATCTTAGGCGTCTGTTTCGTAGCATTCTGTATATCATTACCTGAATGCAAAGTAAATAATAGCTTTTCTATCAGCTTAATAGAATTTTCTGTAAATACTTACTCCATTGCTTGGAAATTAGATAATAACAACAGAAAATACAAATATGATAACAAGAATAAAACGAACGACTTATTTAATGTAATTATTCTAATATTTTTATATAATAATTTATTTATAATTTATCCAACTATCACTTCATAAATTTTTAGATTTTTATAATTTCTATTAAATATTTGTTTGAAACTAGAATTATCGTTTACGACTCATAAACATATTATATTAATTAATATATATTAATCACAAAAAACAATTGTATAAACATTTCGTTCATTTATTATAATAACCGATGGATATGAAATAATTGAGTAAAGAAATTAATGTTTAACACGTTGAATGCCACGCTAGTTTTTCAGGGATTGCCCGTGGCGTCACGATGAATTTTTTAATATACGATACATACAATGTTCAAATATTACCTATAAGAAATATGTTACAATGGATTTATCTCACTGAGGTCACCGGTGACCCCCATGGCGCTAAAGTGCGATTTCGTGCGATCACTTATTTTTTTCGTTTATCAATTATCTCATATTGTTTTTTCGCGTTGCTAAATAATTGTTCCAAACCATAATCCATCCTTCGGTCATACTTATTCGGACCTTACTTTAGTATCTTTTACTTTACTGTCAAGGCCCTTAATTGCCATCAGACATTTTTCAAGTCGAAACGTTCCTTAGGGTTATTGCTCATTAAGGCAAAACACGGAAATATCGTGAACAAAATATCATGATAACGAAATTGAGGTTTCCATTTCTCCATATGAAAGCTTGCTAAGAAAACCACGTCATGGATTAAAGGCAATGTCGGGAAAGGCTAGAACTGTGCGACGATTTTGCAAAATATGTTATGAAAAAAAATAAAAAACGCTAAGGAGGACAACTACAAAAAGCTGTAGTAAAAAAAGTCGTGACATATTGTGAAAACCGTGCTAGTTCACACTTTCTTTGTTTGGAGTGTTTCAATACGACACATCGCAATATGCACACATAATAGATTATATTTCATGTATAAATAAAACTATTTTTATGTGTTTTATACTGCATTAATTTCATCACACCATTGTAGTAGCGATGTTAATGATAACAGATTTATAACTATTAACATTTGTTCAAATTATGTATTTCTACTAAATTATGTATTTCTACTTGGCGCGTAAATCACCGGTGATCCCCGTGGCATTCAATGTGTTAAGTATAAGATTAGATAGTATACTGTCACTGTAGTTTTTACATTTAGATGCATATCCAAGTATGTGTGTACATTAAAAACATTGGAAGGAATTTATTAATAAACCGAGTATTTCAGTATCGCGTCCGTCAACCTTGCTTCATTTATTTGCTATATTCAACTATATTTAACGTTCGTTACATTACAGCACTCGCAATTCGTGCATAACCCAACATCGCTATCCTTGATTAATCATGGAAATTGGCAGAGAAATCATAAAAAAGGACGTAAAATCAGCATAATGATTGAAATATAATTGTAAGATGAAACGAAACAAATATATGATTATAAATTTACTAATGTTATATAGGTACATGTTATCTTAACTATCTTAGTACATGAAACATGGACATAAATTAATGTAAAATTTTTAGAAAGAACATTTAAATAAACTTCGTTTTTGCGAAAATCGAGTTTGAAATTTGTAAAATATACATATTTCAATATGGGTAATTGCGGATTGGGCAGGAACGAATAATCGACAAGAGGTTATTCTACGTACGAAAATAAGTAAAGAATGTAGTACAAAATTTGTTCATAGGAGGCTTCATCTTTAAAAAAACAAGATTTGAAAATTCCAGGTCTATTCTTAATTAAACATCGTTCAAATTCAATTTTTTTGGAAACGAAGATTTAAATGGAAAGATTTTATTGTACATTTTTCACTTATTTTCGTATGTAAAATGTCCTGCTGATTGATTACTCCCACCCGGTTGGTAATTACACAAATTCATATATACTAAATAAATTTTCAAACTAGACTTTCTCGAAGACGAAGTCTCAAATAAAAAAATTTTATTCTATGTATACATTCGATTTATTTTTTCATCTAGAATCACTCTGTATATGCAACCTTTTTAAAATAAATTTTCTAGTAAGAATTAACCGAACAATCTAAAATGAACATTAGCCAACAAATTACATATACAATAATTATTTAAATTACAATAAGTATCGTAATTAGTTCGATCTTCAAACTTATGTAAATATTACTATTGATTTTTAATATGAAAGTGCAGAAAATGTATTTTAATAATTTACAGAATAATTTATCAATAACCATTCATAACCATTTAATATTTAAAATGAATGTTTTTAAAAATGTTAAAATGAAACCGATTCTTTAATTTTTCCATTTTATACAAATATACTATGTACATAAACCTTTCAAAATATTTCTTACTTTCATTTTGCACAATACTTCTGCAAAATGCTTTTGCGAAATTATTTACAGTTTGCACCCTAAATATTAATTAATTGTTAAAAGCCACCAACCTACATTCTAAACTTCCAAAACATATCGCACGATATAACGTAGAGACACTGATCCTATATCGATTGCGTCCGAAAGTGTAATTTGATAACAAAAATAATACTACAACAACGACGGGAAAATATCGCAATATTTCTTAAACTTTTTCAATACTATGTATCATTTTAACATAAAAAATTAATACCAGTAGAATAAAAAATAAATAAATAATGAATTTAGCAATAAATTTAATGAGTATCGAAAACATAAATACGATGAATAATATTTCTAATATTTTATTTCAATAATTATTACTTGTGTATAAACTGGAAGAATTTTGCTGTTGGGCAGAATATTTCAAAATACTGGCATAAAGTCTTTCGTTTATTGCCTTACGGGTACATTCAAAGAAATATTCAGTGGGTAAAATGCTTCTTTGTGATACCAATTCAATTGTAGCTAAAACAATGCACGAATTTCAGAGATCAGAAGAGTACTAACTCGTGAAAACCAACAACTAATTCTTTCAATATTTCTTCTACAATATTATTTTAAATATTAAGATATATGTAGAAAAAACAATTACTTGTCTTGAGTAATCACATGTAAATAAACTCAAAAAAGACCAATAGAATAGAAATCACTAAACTGCAGATTTCTATGCAATATCATGTTTTTATGAATGTAACTACAGAAGTAGAACCTAGTTCCTGAGTTTAATGTTTTATCCAACTGTATATTTCCAACGTCGGATAATATTTCAGAAAACAAACTATGGAAAAGTTGTTAAAGGTATGCATCATTTTCCGTTCAATTTTCCTTAAAACATTAAGAATCTTCTTTGACAAAATAAGAGTAAGATTGAATTTTAAAAATTCATAATCGGATTAAATAGAGATTTGTTTCATCCACCAAGTATTATAACCAATACTTTGTTTTATATATTTTATATATTTTTATATAGATATTATGCACACTCTGTATATTTTTCCACTGTATATGTTCTACACATAGACGTTCCAGTGAAGATTATTCGCTTTATCTGAAAGGACTTACTTTATAGACGGCTAGCCTGAAAATTTTTCAAGTCACCGACCTATGTTAAACCAGATCATCATCTTCTGTCTTGAACTCCAATAATAAGTGTTCTTTCTCTCACGCGCGTTACTTTTTATCAGTTTTTCACGGTAGAAACACAAAAATTGTTTTCACGTATAAATTTCTTGTAACTGTGCAAAAGAAAAATTTCTCGATAAAAATAATACTAGTAAGAGACGAGAGAGGTGTACAAGAGACCTGCCTCCTACCGTTGTCGTTCGAAAACTCATGGTGCGAGCTTGATGCGATCGTGTGCTTCTTCCCCCACTCCTATGAAGTTAATCGTAGTGGAGAAACCCCTCATGTTGTTCGTATTTCGAACCTGACTCTTCGTGTATACACGAATACGTGTGTATATACACTATCGCTCAAAAGTTGAATAGATATGTTACTGATAAAGGATTCTTCAATTTTGCACACATTACTTGCAATTGACACTTTTATTTTATATACAATTTTGTGTATACATTTATTATTATTATTATGTATGCATTTTTGTGTATGCAAACATATAACACACCTTGTAACGCCATATTATATACATATGTATGTACATAATTCCTAATTTCTAATACTACACCTCTAATTTCTAACCTACATTATCTAAACCTTATTATTCTAAATCTATATGCGAGTTACAAATAATACGTGATATTAATATCTTTGCACATACTGAAATTGTTAAATGCGAATGAAATGCAAATTCTAAAATTCTAATTGTCCTTTACACATGCAGAAACTTTTGACCGATAGTGTATGTACTTATATACACAGTCTCAAACGGAACGTGGTCATTATATATTCACGAACCGTGTATGTGTACGACATAGAGCAGGTGCTCCAAGATTTTTTATAAAAATTTGTTTTTTGAATACTATTTATAAATAAGTATAGTAAAGACAATAAATATAGTTAAATCGTTAGAAACGTATACGTTCAATTATATGTGAAATAATAAGTAATTATATATGCAAATATTACTTAATTAATTACATATGCATGTAAAATCATGACTATTTGTAGCGGTGGTACACGTAATCGATGCGGAGTATACGGAGACATCGATATATATACATATAATAATCACTTTTTAATAGAAATATATTAAGAAGATAATCCTAAGAATATCTGTGTTTCAAAATATCAATACATATCAATTTTGCCTATTACGTATTTTAGTTTCCAAATGTTAGTTAGCATTTCTTTATTATTTTCAGAAATTATTTTCATCATTTTCAGAAATACTACCTCCGGAATGGAAACCTCCGGTACATTTTAACTTTGATTAAACTCACATTGATTTTGTGATCTACATAGTAACACATCAAATTTAAGACTGCTTGCAGATATCGTTAAAGATCATTCAAGCATGCTATGCGGAATTATAAAAAAATTCGTGACTGTTATTGCCGTGCCAGCAAGGAGTCTAGATTATATGATAGGACGTATACATATGTATGTATATATATATATATATATGGTATTACATTACACAAGTATACACTACACTGTCCGCTTACTACACAATGTAATCTACGTAATCGCAATTTTATTTTTCTGTCTCGAAAATATCAGATCTATTTCAGACATAGCTTTAACAATTACAGTTAAATATTTAATTATTACAAACTAAATGTTAATGTTTCAAGGGATTTTTCTTTTTTTTATAGTAGTTCTTGTAATTCTTTCATGCAACCTATTTTGTATATTTTTAATTTTACAGTCTATTGTACTTGCTTGAAATAATTTTTGGGGTGACATATATTTTTTCACATCCTTTCACGCTTGATTTCCTTTTATAATGAAAAGAATCTTTATACTGCTCTGCCCCTCTTTTGTACGTCCTCCTTGCCCTTCGATACACGTGATTTGTTCTGCAACAGACTTCTATGAATAAGTAACATGACAGACGAGGAGACTATATTAGAATGGGAGGCGGGGCCTTAGGGCGCCTCACGCAAATGCTACTACGCAAGTGCTAATACACGTGTTTCCTTGCAGTATTAAAGTCTTTTCTATCTGATAGGGAGTATACACAAGACCTGCAAATCATTCTATGTTCTAATTGCATACATGGAAATAAGTTACGTATGAAAATATATACATGTAAAATATTTCATCTATGTAACAAAATTTGATCGCACACAAAAACAATTATTCAAAACTAAAACTTTCTAAGACTAGACTTAAAAATTTATGCGTTTAAATTTCTTAATGTGAATAAATGTTGATTGGAGTTGCAATATATTGTTATTTAAACATTATTCGTCTATTCCAAAAGAGGAAGAAGTATTGAGAAATTGACACTTTGAAACAACTTCCGGTTTCTAGAATCATGCAATACACGTAGAGGAAACTATTTAATATTCTTCTAAGTCATAAGCACGTGTATTTATTAATACTGTGAAAAAAACGTGACAAAACTTATGTACCCATACCCTATACATTAATCATCGACATTCATTAATTTATGGATCCTTGTAATAATGATATATAAACGAGTTAGTAAAAGGTACAGGAGATATAGTTTCATAATCAAAATATATATCTTTTAAATGACGTGAACAGGTCAAAAAATTATAATAAAAAGTAACATTTTTTACGTATGTATTTTTTTAAATCAATAAAATATTTTATATATGTATGATCAAATTTTTCACTAAATCTTTTTTTAATTGTAACTTTTAATTAATTTCAATTTTCAATTGAAATTTACTCAGAAAGTTTAATTTAAATTTCTTAAAAGATGTTTTATGTAATCTAAAAAGAATTTGAACATTTTTCGAATTGGACGTCGCCGCAGTTAATTCCGTTTCAGCGGCGCTCCTGTCGTATTAATACAAGTAATATCCGGCCACGTTAAAATAGCTTGTTTGGTTAAAATATTGGCCGGGTCCTTGATCAGTTAATTGAATAGTGTATCTTAAAATCTTTTCCGAACTTAAATGTGAATAATTTATAAAAGACACTAAACTAACGAAGAATGAACTACTGGTCAATTTGTTTGCTGCTTGTCTCGTTGTTTGGTACCATATTACGTACTGGTGGTGTCGAACTATCCTTCGAACTACCTGACAATGCGAAACAATGTTTCTACGAAGAGATCAAACAGAACACAACAGCAATGCTCGAATTCCAGGTACATAGATTATTTATTATTTAGTAAGATACTTCTTTTGGTAATGTGTAGTTATTAAAATAAAATTTACAAGCAATATATGTAGTTTATTTCGACGCAATAATGTCAGCCACATTTAATTTTGTAATCATTACCAACTTGTCATTGAAACACAAACATATTGCAACATTGCAATATTGACACTAAAATTTAACATGTTCTCCGAAGAATTCTTTTATAGGTTATAAAGATGATGTGGTTTCAATCAAATAAATATTTTTTAGGTTGTGACAGGTGGACAATATGATGTTGATGTAATTTTAGAAGCACCGAATACAGAAATCATTTATAAACAAATAAAAACACAGTTTGATTCATATCAATTTACAGCATCAATGTCAGGAGCATATAAAGCCTGTTTTAGCAATGAATTCTCAACATTTTCACACAAACTTGTTTACATGGATTTCAGAGTGGGAGATCAATTACCAGTTGGGGAGCATGTAACTGTTATGACACAAGTAATATATATATTAATTATTTTTATATTATATGTAAAATATAAAATAAAATGTTTGTAAGATCAAAATAAACGTCATATAAATATTTTGTTTTAGATGGAGTCTTCGGCCGAAGAAGTACATAAGCATTTGAATAGTATTTTAGACTATCAAACACATCATCGATTAAGAGAAGCGCAAGGTCGTAAACGTGCAGAAGATTTGAATACTCGTGTGCTCTTATGGTCCGTTATGGAAACACTTACAATTTTGATCATATCTGTGGGGCAGGTGTATGTATTAAGGACCTTTTTCACAGAAAGAAAGCGTTAAAACATTCATTAGTGCATCTGCAAATAATAATACATTCTTTGTTCGCAATACAATAACTAATCCGTCAGAGTAATGTGGGACACCATCATATTTAATGTTTCACAAATTCTACCAATTATGGTGCCATGTTAACTTTGGCCAGTTGTTTGTTGTGTCCATACCTATTTTGGACTGAAAAGTACAACTCCAAAGATACGAAATAATTTAGCAGCAGAAACATGTGGTTTCCTGGAGTATGAGGATGTTGTGTATGCGCGTTCATGTGTGTATAATTTAAATTAAGTTATATAAAACCTAGAACATTTTAACAAGTACCTGCTCTATTATGAGCTATAAGGGGAATGTGGAATCAATTGGACTGTCCCTTTTAATAATAAATTTTTAAGTTATAACTGTACTTTGGCATTGACAGTGTAACACTGTCATGAAAAATACATTTTTCTTACTGTGAATGTGTAACAATAAACTAAAACATTTACGTATGAAAGTGTTACTTTTTACGATTACTTTTCCCATCTTACTGAAATATTAATATAACTTGTTACAATTGTACTTAATGTATTGATTGACAAATAAAGAATATCTCAAATTTGCATTTTATACAATTAACAGAAAAATATGTATAAACTTTACTTTCTGATTTCTCCTATATATACTCTTTGCTTTACATAACTTAGGATTCATATAAAATAAAATCGCATATCCTCGTATCCGAAGAATTAATGCATTATCTTTTTTAACTAATTTATAAAAAAATAATTTTAGCATTTAAAAGCGTAAAATATAGTATATCTATCGCTGATTTTTATCAATCTGCAATTGGAATATGTGGAATATGTATTCCTACATACACACAATAATACTAATATGTAGTAATCAATTTAAATTCCGTTTTCACGGAAATACGTGTCTTTTAGACAGCCGGCAAAATAACCTTACTGTTACATTCACTTTAATATGCTGACACGACACAAGCAGAGTAACAGCTGTCATAACCAAGAAAGAGACGTAAACAAATTTTAGTAAAACTATTAAAGTTTTATATTATGGAGGTAAATTTTTGAATTTTCACATATCCGATTCAATATCTATTTTTACAAGTTATTAAAAACGATTTATTTCATTAAATGTATGAATATATAATCAATAGTTATTTTTTAACAAAAAAATATTGTATTTATTTAATGCAAGTATAATAATAGTATTTCCTTGTATTTTTTATCACAATAAGGCTTATAATCTTTAATTTTATAGATTTTATAGAATGTATTTCTATATGTCATATACTTTATAGAATTAATTTATGATTAAAAATATATTACATTTACTAATAATATCTCTAATGTGATAGTTTATTTATTAATGTTTACATAATTTTATATAATAACTTTCTTATTTGCAGTATGTGTAATATTTAATATAATTTAAATTATAATTAATGTTATATCTTGTTTAGGAACAGGATATTCCTATTGATATTAATATTGGAAAATTATTAGAATGGTTAATAAACAGAAGACATTGCTCTAAGGACTGGCATGTAAAAGTTTTAACTATCAGAGAAAAAATTAACAATGCAATACAAGATATGCCTGTTCATGAGGAAATTGCAAAATTACTATCTGGTTCATGTATGCTACATAAATATTTTACATTTTATTCTGTTCACAATTCAATTTACATTTATTATTTAATTTTTATTCTTTCAGATATAAATTATTTTCATTGTTTGAAAATAGTAGAAATATTGAAAGAAACTGAAGCTGATACAAAAAATGTATTTGGCAGGTATGGCTCACAAAGAATGAAAGATTGGCAAGAAATATTACGATTATATGAAAAAGACAATTTATATCTTGCAGAAGTTTCTCAGATACTTATAAGAAATGTTAATTATGAAATTCCAAGTATTAAAAAACAAATTCAGAAATTGGAACAAATACAAGCTGTAGGTATTTATTACACGTACATTGTATATTATTATATTTTTTTAAATAATATAACCTATTTTTACCAGGACTTTGAAAAAAGAGAGGCAGACCATAAAAAATCAGAAAATGCAGCTAGGTCGGAATTTAACTCACTTTGTAAGCAGCTAGGTATTCCTGGAAAACAAATTAAACAGGAATTATCTGAAAAAGTAAAAGAACTTCCAGAAATTTATGAAAAAATTGCTAAAAAGATTAAGTCATTAGAAAAAGTTGTAGAATTCTATTGTGGTTTTGTTAATTATACTCTTGGTAGACAGTATGATGATGGTTGTGTTCCTATGATACAATACATAGTTGGTATGCTAAATTAATAAAACATTTTTTAAAAAGTGTCATACATATATTATGCTAAAAATATTATAAATTAATTAGATAAAGGAAATACTACTACATATGAATGGATCTATGGCGAAGCTCCATTATCAGTTAGTGAACCACCTTTAAATATAAGCTTAGATAATGATGATCTGGAGAAGAAGAAAGTCGAAGATATTGATAATGTTGTATGTGAATCATTGTAAAATATTACAAATAACTTGGAAAATTTTTCTAAATGTTATTGTCATTAATTTAGGGAATTGATTTTGGAGAAATTGATATAAATGGCGGCATAAATTTTGGCGATGTTAATTTAGAAGCTGGGGGTGAAATTGATTGGGGTGATGGAAATGTAGAAGAAGCTGTACTTGGAGATATTGATTATAATATTTCTTTAGAAGAATCTGGTATAGTCGTAGAAGCAGCTGGTCATGAAGGTGGAATTGCTACTGGTACTGAAGCGTACACAGTCCTTGATAATCCATCTACTAGAAATGATTTTATTAACCAGTTGTTTGAGGTATATATGTTTTTATCTTTTCTAGTTACAAACATAATGCTTTCAGTGATGATTAAAATTTATTTTCTATAACAAATTATTTTCTTATAGCTGGAAGCATTTCTTAAATTACGTTTATATGAATTCAAAGGTGACGATAGTATAAATTTCTTAAGCTTCAGTCAATTACAAGATTCGTCTTGTATTGTACAAAATTCTACATTAGAAAATAATCAGAATATGTTAGATAACGTTCAAGTTGTCTTATCTGAAATTTTGGATACTAAAGTTCAGCACTTGCATAACATAAAACATTCTGCGAGGTAAACCAAATAATATTTTATAATAATTTATAATAATATTTTATAATAATAACATTATATTTATATATTATTTTAAAGAAATTAAAAGTTTATTTCTTTTTATAGATATGTAGATGTCTTAACTTCATCATTAAAACAAAAATTAAGTTTAGTTGATAAAATGATAGCTTTACAAAAATCTGTGAGAGAGAAACGAGAAAAGTGTGCACAAGAAGTTACTACTGTTCGACCTCTTCTTCAACTTCTTATACAGAGAACAAAAGAACTACAAGTAGAGGTATCTGCAATAATTTTTGTTAATAAATTTCATCTGTTAGCGTATATTTATTTATTAATTTTCTTTTTCTACTTATAGATTGAAAAAGATATCTCAAAGAAATATAAAAACAGAGTTGTACATTTAACCGGAGGTATAAATATGTTGTAAATAACTAAAATAAAAAGGAGAATATATCTACTGTAAATAAGATTTTATTGCAGAATATATAATATCATATACTATGTACACAAATTATTTGTATGCCTTTTTTACATTTTAATGAATACTTACTCCTTTAATAAAATAATAGGGATAAAATGAAAGACTGTTTCGATGTATTAGGTTGTCCCAAAAATTCCTTTCGTTTTGTAAGGAAATAATAGATGCACAACATTTTTTGTTTTATATTATTATATTGAATTATGTATGATCCATTTTGTTCTACTACTACGAAATTTGTTCTATTACTGCAAAGTAGATCATACATAATTCAATAAAATAATATAAAACAAAAAATATTGTACTTCTATTATTTCTATATAGAACGAAAGAAACTTTTGGGACAACTTAATATATTGTCTTGTTGATTTCTGATATTACAGAAAAATTTGTACCTTTCATAATAAATATTACAATACTTATTGAAGTACGCTTCTTATCTTTGGTATGAACACAATATTATTAAATCATGAATTAATGTTCAATTCAGTTATTTATATTTTACAATTCTATACCAAATATTACATGATCATAAAAAGATTTTGCACTAGTCTCCAAGGTGAAGAAGTGCATACAGCTTTGGTTGTTGGACACGGATAACGTTTTAAACATTCAGCGAATGAACGATCGCATTCACATAATCGCTGAGCACATGACCCAGATCCTCCCCAATTTCCATGTTCAACAGCTACGATATAGAGAAAAATATACTTCCAAATAAAAGTAAGTTATTTAAATAAAAATAATGTATTCTACGAAACTAACCGCATACTGGTTTGTAACCGCGATAACATCTCCAATAATATGGTACAAAGTATTCTGAAAATGTTGGACATTCTGTAGCATCATAGCACCAATCATGCATTTTACAACATCTATAAAAATAATTAAATTGTAATTTAAACTAATGTAATTTGAAATCTATGTTTACATCTTTTTATATCATCGTGAATTCAAATATTTATGCATAGAGAACTTACCTATCTATTCCATCTATTACATATCCTGAACCTAAAAAACCACAGTAGCATCCATATCCCTTATAAGCTAAAGGGTTACATCCAGTGGCGCATACTACCATGTTATACAAATGTATCACACCTCTTTTAAATCTTTTGTGCGTTGAGATCTGTTCACTATACATTCTAAAACAATGTACATTCTCTGAATAATTAAAAATTATTTCTTTTGTAGTATAAAAAATTTTATACAGGGTTTCGGAAAGGTGAAGATAAGTATAAGTAAGAATAAATAAATTTATTAAAAATAGAAAAAAGAACTTATACTACGTGTTAATGGGATCAAGTAGCTAAAAAAAAGTTTACACGAATTTATGTCCGAAAGTACTTCGTTGAAGAGTTACATAAGCGTTCAAAAATTTCTTTCTGATAAAGTTGTTCTTAAGGATATTCTCAGATTATTGATATATGTAGATTGTCAATATTTCAAAGTTCTCAACTAAAAGGATCAGTATGTTCTGTCAATACAATATTATTAATGGTTATTAACAAATTGCATTTTCGATGAGAACCTTGACATATTGACAATATTAATGATTGAGGGTATCCTAAGACTCGTCATACAGACTCGTAAACAGACATAAATGCGCATCTACCATTATTTCTACAACAGCAGGAATATTCGAAAGAATTTGACGAATAGAGTGCATTCTTGTAGAAGAATGAAATTTCGAGCGTTTATTATAACTGTCAAAACACTTAACAAAAATTTCTGAACGCTTATAACTGTTCAATAAAGCATTTTTAGACATAAATTGATATGAACTTTTTCTACCTATTTAATCTCATTAACACGTAGTATACATTTTATCCCTACCTTTCCGGACACCTTGTATATGTATGTGTAATTAAAATTAATATATCTTATATGAATATCTTTATTAAAAGAAGTAATGCTACAAAAATTAGCGTAATTTTATTAAAACAAAAAATTGCAAAGTATAAAAAGCATTAAACTCTTACGGTAGTTTGTTGTCTCTTGTATGATTGTGTGTAAAATTAACAGATGGAAATTCATGTATATATCCATTTTTCTTTTGGTATTGTATAGGTATTGCATCCCATTTTTCATCATTTTGTTTTATATGAAGATTTTCTTTCTTCCGATCTTTTGTGTAGTTGAATAAAAGTTTATCTTCAGGTAACTTATACGATTCTCTATTTCTAATTAATTTCTGAGTACTTGGATTATTCCTGGCTATAACAAATATTTGACAATAAATTAAGTAAGATCGAGAAACGCAATAGGTATTATGATATTATGCAAAAACAGGTCAACTCGGATCACTTAATGATCGCCCTGCACGAAAATTTCTATGCATATTTTCGAAGTTATTTTCAGAATATAAATAATATTTATTGCATGAAACGTACTTATGCACGCGCATCGTTTATTGCCATTACAAATTTATTTTACCTCCTTCCCAAGTTAGTTATCTTTGAAATTATTGTAATTTCTCTAGTAATTTGATGGTTCGTCATCATTGTCCATATACGATTTCCATGAAATTTATAAATTTAAAATATACACATCACATAAAAATGAATTTATGTTTAGAATGTTATATATTCTAATCTATGGACGATATTAAAATTTCTAATACGAATTATTCATTTTTTTTTCGTTCCAATTGTTGACTTAAAAGCGGTCAAAAATGCACGTTTTCAACCGCTTCTTTTCTTTTCTTTCACGCTTACTGAACCCTAATCTCTAGCAACGAGACACACTTCCGTTTATGGCACATCTTTCGATTATGTCATTAAAAAAACTTATTCATTAACTGCTGTAGAGTAAACGCGTATTATTTTATGATTCGTTTAATATCAGGGGCTCAATAAAGAAAGATACAAGAGATGGATTATTTATATAACTTAAGAAAATTGTGCGTAAAACGTGCAAAAGCTTAATAAAGGTATCTTTATGTTTTCAAACACTTAGATATTAGAATAAAGTTATCCTTTCCTATATTATTAAATTAAAATATTGTAGTTATTAGCATATCCCTATCGTAAAAACGTTTGTATGATCTTTTCTTTAGATGAATGCTGATCAACTGCTTCCTCTACTATCTCCTTTTTAAAAAAGAGTATCTGCTTGTACTACTTTTTCCATTAAGTTTCAAACTTCTTCTTAAGAATAATTTGCAAGAAAAAAGAATTTACAATTTGATAAAATTCGTTGAAGAACCCAAATTATGTAACAAAATAATGTAACAATATTGTAATGTAATTAGATATAGCATGACATTAGATTCTCATACGAAGATGGAGGAGTACCCATCATGGTTATAGGTAATAACATCGAAGTCGATGCATAAACATTACATTAATACACGAACATTGATAAAAATATATATGTAGCTTTCTTTTATTATTAAGTGGCCACGAAAAGTATTTGCACATACCATTATTTTTTTATCAAATTCTACATTTTATTCTCATTCTATTAAATTGTTATAGTCATATGAAAGCACTACCAAATGGTACGAAATTTCATATACTTGGATCTAATTATTTAATATAAAATGATATAGCAAATATGCACAATAAGGTGCAAATATTTTTTATAGCCACTGTAAATTATTATGACATACCACGACTTTGATAACAAGGCAGCATTACAAATATCACAAGGGAAAGAAAGATGAAAATTTTTCGACGAGGTATCATCTGTGGCCAATTAGAGCTATGAAAAATTAACACGGCTTTGACTCTTTTATGAATCATTGAATATATGTTTTCACGAATACGAAAACAAGCTTTTAATGTCAGCTACGAATCTTAAAGTTATTCAACATGTTACGATCCGTGGGTTCCAGTATCGAAGAATCGTAACGTTCCACGCGTAAACACATTATTCATTGCGCATTATCAATCACGAGGGATCCTTTCAGATTTATTGATCAGGATCGATGAAATCAAAGAACGTGGCAAATAACAATATCCTTTCATACTTTGAAATTATTCTCTTTTACACAATCTCGAACAAAGATCGTTATGTTCGTGAAATCCTTGAACATCCAAAAATCTTCAGATATCATTTAAAATTCATGTATGCAACCATCAGTCTATATATTTGAACAGGTAAATCTTCCAAGCAATGTGATCCATCGACGATTTATTTAAAAAATACGCTCGTTGCAAATGTCACTTTCATAAATATTTAAAAGTTATCAACCATCTTCACCTATCGCACAAAATATTGTCTTTTTTATTTTAAAATCAGAACTTTATTCGCTCGAGTAAATTTCTGTACCGCACTGTATTCACTGTTTTCCAAAATCAGAGCCAAAATCCTTTCGTCGGCGGAAGAATCAAATGAACACTGTCCAACCTTATCAAATGCTTTTGGTCCATCGATTCCCTCTACAGGGAAATTTACTCCTTCCTACCACAAAACATTTGACGTGTCATGATTCACTGTTTTGCTGAATTCTGTGACTCCGAGTCTTTCCTTTGGAGCTAGCTACGAAGTACTCGAGGAACGACACTTAGACTGATCCTCTTCATTGAGGAGAAGAGACACGAGGCGCTTAGGCGCACTCTGAGAAACCTACTGTTATACTTTCAACGATTTCCTCGAAGCGGAGAGTACTCAACAACTTATTCACCTTTTACTCGCTTTTTATTCATCTCCTATCTCGATCGCTGTTCCAATGGTTTATCTTTATAAGTATATTATTTCGTCTTCTTTCATTATAGGTGTCCTTTTGATGGTTATAGCTTTTGAAGGAGAAATAACTTTCGATATGATTATGTTTGTTAGTCTCATAATTTAATCCAGTTTCATTCACACATTATTTTTCATTTATTTTTGGGTTGTTTTATTTCTCTTTCTTCTTTTCAGATATTTTAGCGAGCATATCCTTCATTTCATTATCTTGGAGTTGTTTTGTTAATACAGTGATATAATAATTTGATTTCTAATAAATTTGTGTTGAAGAAAATATGTAACGAAAGCTATATAGAACGTTTTTATTTTTGTAAGATGAGATTTCGTTGTAGATGTGATCTAATTTTTAAGTAGTCCAGCTCTCTCCCAAAAACAAGCTCAGAGGTTAAAGGACAAGCATAAATGATGCTGCAGAGATTGTTTTTAATCCAAGTTCCACGATAATTTTGAACACAAGTAACAATAATTATTTTGCTGATAAAATTGTTTGAATGAATTTATGCCAAATTGTGTAACTTTTATAGAAGATTTGCATTTCTTTAAATTTACATTCTGCTACCTTCGCAAAACATTATTTGTAAAATATCTACTTTTGTTGAATATCATTAAAATTCCGTGAAATTGATATCAATTTTTGATATATTATGTAAATTTACATATATTGATAAGGTACAAAATTAAATATAAAACAGAGGAACAACGATGACATAATTTTCATTAAAAGTCCAGGATATCGGTCATATCCCAATAGTCAAGTATTGGGAGCAGAAAATTTACCCGTTGACCGACTGGCCGACGTAGTTTGAAATCGCAAAATAGTAGAACGGTAGAACCCAGCTGGTTCATATTTACTGGTATAGTGAATGGATGTGTTACGTTGAATCTAGCGGTATTTGCTGTATTTGCAACAGATGTTTGATGCAGCATACGTCAAATAATTTAAAAAATATAAGACTAATATTCATTTAAAATTTTAAGGCTTTATATACTCAAATTCTTTATCAGATCTCTGTGGAATACTATGTCAAAATCGGGAAAAATTCTTTTGTATTCCATTATGGTTTCCTTAAACATGTAAAAAAAGTATTTAGCACGCTGTTCCATACCGAAAGTTGCAAAACTGACAGACATACGAATCAGAATAATAATAAATCATAATAAATGTTGCTTTAAGTAGATATATATTATATGATCGTAAGCAACTTAAAGCAACGTTTATTTTGTATATATTATTGTTACATTATTATAATATTGTTGTATATTACTATATATATAATATAAATACATATTATTATTTGAAAAATAAATTATCTTAATATTTGTTATTTTATTTGATGTATATACATAGGTATATCGTTGTTTGATTTAACCAGGAGGACAAACCTATTTTTCTGTGTTGCATTAGATTGCTACTGTAAAATTACGTACTTTCGGCAATTTTTTTTAAATTATTTTTACGGGAAATTTTCATATATAAATTTCAAAATCTGGGTACTTCCATCTTTTATACCCTGATTTATACCTTTTTTCCCCTGCCTTTTATGTTTCTTAATCCGATGAAATGTTTTGACATCAAATTTTTTAAAAGGTGAATATTTATAGATAGATATATGTATTCCTCATACATGTACCAAAAACTGTTATCTTGACTCCATCTTCAATTATTATTCGAAACAATCAAATATTTGACAAATAAATGATTTGAAAATAATCAATTTCTCAAAATAATATTTTGAAATTCCTTGACATACATATGCTACATACTTTTATTTTCAAATGTACAATTATGGACAAAAATAAGCAGACAGGTAATGGAAATGATATCAAAGAAGTTTCGTTAAATACGGTTTCTTTACACAAAAATGTAAACATTATTTTCAATTATTTACTAATTAATACGTGTACTATAAGAATATGCAATAACGAAAGGTTAGGTAGTAATTGGATTAAACTTCATTAATACATAAGTACTTCCACTGCCTGTCCACTTATTTTTGTCCTCGACTATACTTATTTATTTTCGTCAAAATGATTATTTGTCTTCTTTATCCATTTGTCATTTCCATATCGAACAAAAAGAGACGAACTTTCATAAACTTTACAATTTTTGAATGTCATTTACATAAAAAGGATGAAACAAAAAAGATAAATAAATAATTTTCGATTCACTTTTAAAGCTTCCAAAATATTCAATGTACAACTTTCAAATCATAAAAGCATTTATAGGCGATTCTCTAGTTACCACCTCACCATATAACAGCTTTACCGTGTTACCAATCGTTAAAACACGTGCCTCCCATTTTTTATTCTTTATGCTTGACCTCCTCTGATGGAACTTAAAGGAGCAAGACGAGCAATTATTGTGAAATCCGTGCCTTTGAGTAACAATGCCTGCAGCGAGGATTTCAGATCCGATTTCAAAGTCAATCCTCCTGCACCACGAAGGAAAACATCCGTGACACTAGATTCACCGCAGGAAATTGCAAGATCACGCTTGTACACAACCGATAAGCGACAAATAGAACAATGGCCTGCCGAAGAAAGAACGTCGCGTATAGTTTCACTCGCGTTAAGTATCGTTTGTTGGTGTCGTTGCAGATATTATTTCCTGAATTACGACAGCTCTCCCGGAATATTTGGCCAAGCGTGACGATCGATTCGGATAAAATTTCCCAACAAGGTGTTGAATAATGTTATATAACAATGGTTAAGTTCATGACATTAAGGGAAAGAAGTAATCTGGATCAACCACGTTCTCAGTGATCTTTACGGAAAATCTTTAAGTTACTTTTTGCTATACGTTGTAAAATAAATCTTTCCCTTTATACATTTTACAATCTAAGTCAATTTAAGGGAATAAAAAATATTTATACGATTTTAAGATAAAGACAGGAAGATGTATTGGAATATTTATTAGAAGTAATGACATTATTTCTAAAACTGAGCAATAGATTAAAAAGTTTATTTTAAATATTGTTTAGAAATTGAAAAATTAGTAAACAAATTAAAAACTTGCAAAGTGTACAAATTATATTTCTATTATTACATTATGCTATATTATGCATGCATATTAATTCGCATTACTCTTTTCTTTGTAATATTAAAAGTAATTATAGACTATTTAAACTGCGAATATTTGTGGGCGATAATTATACAATAAAGACATTTATGCACATAAAGTAAATAAATCAGCAAATATGCAAATACAGTTTACATACGTTTAATATATTATCTACGATATAGTCATTATTTACAGAAATTTTATAACACTTTTGTGATTAATTTAGTACATACATATAGTATTACATTATAATTAGACTGCAGCTTTTACGTATATATGAAAAATTTGAAGATGCAAAAATGCATACAATGCATACAGATAATGTACTAAAACATTCAGAGTACGGTATTTACAGATTATAGTATTTAGCAAGTGAAACAAATTTCTATTTACGTTCCATTTCTTTAGCTACGTTCACAAAAATATTAAAAACCCGCAGTCTAATTGTAAACAAATTATAAGCAATTTGTCCAAATTTGAAGTCGTTGACTGCTTTTTCTTATAACGTTTACATAAAAGAAATAACGCCTATTTATCTTTTGAAATATTTGCTTTGAAAATATTTACGAAAACCATGTTCGCCATATATGTAACTTACAGTTACGGTTAAAATAGCACGCTAAATTCAATAAAACTAAGATATCTTAATTCACAACACAAACTGCTCATTATATCCTACGCTTAACCAACCAGTCAAAATTTGACATTAACATTGTTACGAACGGTACACAGTTATGACAAATTAAATCAATTTCATGAGATAAATGTATCACATATGTAAAGTATACGATCAACCATACGTTTTCGAACATAAATGTAATGCGATATACGTGTGTTCTTAGATATAAATGTGCAAAAAGTATACATTTTAATTATAGGAAATTTTTACCCAGGTTTTATTTCCTTACTCGCATGCTATAAAAATATGAATTTGTATGAACATCTGTGGTCTACAGATTATTACTTAAATTCCATATAATTTTAAGTTTTTACGTAATATAAAATAATATTTTATTTAACTATTGGCTGAGAAAATATCTTGATTCGCGTGACAAAAATTCCATCTCTGATAATTATCCTAGCATAAAAGAAACATTTTACAACTTCAATTTCGTCTTTTGTATACGCGAAATTAATGCTGTAAAATTTTTTACAATTACAAGTAAGAACACTTCCGCTAATAAAGTAATGTTAATTGTTGCTCGGCATTTACCTCGGCGTTTACCTCCTCCGTGTTTCGAGTTACTCTATGTGCATCTGTATCTGTGCAATGAAATGACTATTAAAGGTCTACGAACGAGCATCGTGAGAAAGTAGTCTCTAAAGAATGCGAATCAGAAGGAAACATAGACCAATTGGTTAGCACGCAATCTATCCATTTAAGGTTGCACAACCTAACAATATTTCCCGTTTGTCAGTGAACAAAGCCAACTACTTTATTTGTCACGATAAATGCGTTTGTTTCTTTCGAAATTTCATTGTTAAAATTACACACGTAACAGGTAATTATGATAGTTGTGTATTATTTAAACGTCAGGTCGTAAGTAATATAGTCTTCCATTTTGCGCTTTACATTTCCAAGGTAACATCAAATAGAAGCTTCCGAAATGTACAATCATCGTCAGCAATTAAAAGAGTTAGAAATAATCGATACTAATGAAGGAGGAAAGAAATTCTATTTCATCGTGTCAATGCTCGGCTGCAGGCAGTGAAAACAATAAATAAAATCACGGAATGCAATTGAAAATTATACCATTCTCTCTATTTTCTAAACTTAACGCGTACGAATTCCATTTATTCATTACTTCATTTCATTTATTTATTCGTTCTTTCTCGTTTCATTTATTCCGATCACTAAAAATTGGTGATGAAAGAAAAAGGTGATTTTATAAATGGTGGTATAATAATTCGTTAATAAATATTATAAAATTTTACAAACACGATATTATTTATGGAATGACTTGATACTTGGAATTGAAACAGATTATCTTAAGTTGTTATCTTTTATATTTATTTCAAGTAAAACCCTCCCACGCAGGATTGCGCACTGAGATATACTAAGAGATCATTGCAACTTTTATTTGTCTTCTCTCATCCTAGACATTTTATAGTTCCTTGCGATTTTCAGGTTCATCTAACAAATCTAATCTATTTCTATAATAATCCTATGTATAATATTAAAGTGTGTATTATAAAACTTAAATAGATAGAAGAATGCAAAATAATAGAAATAAAAGAAAAATCATTAAAAAGAGCAGCAAGGTACAAAGAGAAAGCCCTAGAATCAAAAAAGGAATTAGTAAAGGAGTGTATAAAGGAAAGAGAGAGAGAATGGGGGAATGGTCAGCAAGGGAAAAGAGCAAAAAAGAGAAAGAAGGGACTAGAAGAGGTGAGAAAAGGAGGGACGCAGATAGAAACAGGAGAAGAGCAAGAAAGGATGACAGCAGACCAAATTATAGAAGAAAGAAGAAAGAGAGAAGCAGAAGAGAGGGGGAAAAGGATAGGGGAATCCAAGTATAATATACACTACAGAAACATAGCCAAAGAAAAATTACCAAAGTACTTAGAAGGGAGGATGAAGTGGAAGGACGGAAGAATACTGGCAAGATTTAGATGCAGAAACGAGACCAAAGCAAGGGAATACTGGAAAGAACAGGGAGGAAAAAGATGCAGACTATGCAGAAGGAAAGAAGAAGACCTAAGACATGTAATAAAAGAATGTGAAATAACGGGAGGATCAAAGGACATAGGAAAACCGCTAAACGAGACTGGAGAAGGTTTAGCAAAATTGAAAGCAATAATAAAGAAGAGAAACGACAAGAAGGAGGCACAGCAAGGAGACTAAAGCAAGGAGACAAAGTTGCAATAGTTTTTAGTCATTAGTTGTTAATTTATAGTTGCTAATTTTTAGTTTTCAGAAGTAGAACAAGTAAGGTAGTGTAATAGAATAGAGTGGAAAAAAGGGGAAGTAGACATATAAGAAGAGAAATAGACATAAGAGATGTAAAACCGAAAGTTCGTCCAAAGCCGAAAGGCACGGACCAAGCAATAATAAATAAAAATAAAATAAATATAAAACTTAAATAGAATCGAAGGAATAAATATCTTCTAAAACATTCATGTTAATGAATTGTATAGCAGAAATTAGAGCATGTAAAAAATTCGTAACATGTAGCGAAGCATTTATTATTAATGAGACATTTATAGAGCATAGGATAAGGATAAATAACATTGTTACATAAATGTACAAAAGAATGACATAATAATATTTATTCATTATGTATTTTTACTTTTAATTGTACGATATATGTATACAAAAGTCAAGTTCGTAGAATTGGAATTCAAAAATCGTCGTGAAACGTAAATCTTCAAAATTTTAAATAATTAACATTTCACAGTTATAAATTACAGAAAATTAGCTTGGAATTGCTTGATCTCTGTGAAATTTTCCCAGATCGCGATTGCTTCCTTGGAAAGATTTTAGTTCGTCTTAATATGTAAATTGGATACTAGTTACCGCTCTTAAAAGTAGACCGTCTGTGAAGCCAAGTGTATCGTAGCGTAATTTTGCCAGGCGTATCAAGGCTCTACCTATTTTACCCTGAATTCAAGGCAAGCGTAATAGGATGTAGGAACGTCACGTTATCGTCGAATCAATTATATACTTTCACCAACAATCTTATCAACCGAAATATGAAATGGTAAAACAATTCTAGGAAAGGCAAGACTTATTTACATTTTATGTACAAGAAAAATCACACGAAATCTTTAAGATTCCAACTTTCTGCAACATTTCCTTGCAGTAGCTCAAGTTATCATTAGCTTAAGTTTAACGTTAATCGTCAAATAAAATAAATAAAAGTTTACCTAAACTGTAACAGAAAATGTCTGAATTCTTATAATTGTATGATAACAAAGTAAAAATGGCGAAGTATTAAAATAAAATAAAATAAAATAAATTATAATAAATATTTCTTAATGTGAACATCGCCCGAATAATTTAAAAAATTATATGAACACAATTTTTCTATAAATAATTCGATAATACTAAAATAACGCGTTTTAGACATCGGCCATTCAAATTCAACCTATATCCTGGAAACGAAGTATGTAACAGACTCATCGTTAAGTATTTAATTAAGAATAATAGTACACATAGATATATATGTATATACCTACTTAGAAAACCCTTATTTTTGTAACTTGAAGTATTTAAAAAATGTGTAATAAATTTCAAGCGCAATCTGGCAGAAGATCCACTAAAAGGTGTAATTGAGTTTAATCAATTGGCTCGATCGTTTTCAATGAAATTATGCAATTTTCGTGCATTTACTTTCAATGTCGGGGCTCCATTAAGAACAGGACCATTAACTTTCGTTCTTTTTCAACGCTTTCTTGTTCCTCGATACGGAGTGGTTCTTTTCACTTTACTGTTATGGGCATTCTTAGAAAATGTTTTCAGTCAACCAATACGACGACGGTTGCTTAGACATTTGTTTAAAAAGGGACACAAGAAGAAAAACAGCTTCTTAGCGTAAAACGCAACGATCCTTTGCAATTTCGTAAGTGGTTGATATCACTGAAAGTGTCGGATTTGCGAATTATATGCAGTCATGAAAAATCGAGTCATGAAAACCACAACTGTCCGATTACGAAGGATTATACATACGTCAACTTATCGTCTTTATAAATGTGTAAATGCTTAGATGAAGAATGGAAACTGTATACGGAATCACAGAAATCGATCACGTTGCAAATTTTGAAGCTGCGGTGTAGATATTATTTAAATAAAATATTTGGAAAATAATTATTTAAATAATAGATCATCTTATTTGGTCTTCATTATGATTTAATAGAAATATTTGAACGTGAATTTCCGCACAATATTATGCTTCGGTCAAAATGAACATTTTAAAACAAACTATTGAAAATAAAGAATTTGCTAATCTCACCTTTTCTACTTCACTTTTATTACAATATTATCTTAAATTGTACTTTTAATGTAAAATATTTATCATTTTTGTCTTTATTTAAACCAATGCTAATTAAAGTATACATATTTAAAGAATATATATATATATATATATTATATATGTTGTAGATTTTGTTTGTAGATTTTCAAACAAACAATTATTATATATATATGTAATAAGAATATTACAATTTTAAACACGGAGAACACATCAATTTAACAGAAAAAACAATAACAAAATCTTGATTAATTTCTAAATATTCCCCAATTTAATCTTTTAAAGGTTCAAAAGGTCAAACGTTAACAAGAACATTGAACTCGTTAATCATTAGAAGATAAAAGATACTAAGAAGTTGTTCACTTGCTTCTTTCCTTACTTGCTTCTCTGTTTTAAGGTGGAACATTTCCTGTTCCCTCTTGAAAATACATAAACAATACGTACTTACGAAGCACATGAGATTTATTACCAAAGAAGGTACATTGTTCGCAGATGCACATTGTTCTTTAATTGGGCAAGAAACTTTTCAACAAGACGTTTCATAATCAAATTCAATCGTTAATGATCAACTAAGGATATAAATAGGTTACTTCGCATTTGAATCCATTGAGGATTAGCTTCAAGTACAAAATTAAAAAAGCTGAATTAATACTATCTAAAAAAATAAATATCTCTCGAAAAATTTGATATCATATCTTTTTTACAGAATTCTCGTCCGAAAACTTTGTCCCATATCTTCATCTCATCATTTCGAGAATTGCTCTAGTAGAACAAATTTTAAAGATCATTGAGATCCTTAACTTTAAATCCTTCCTGAGTATGTCTCCGTGTGTTTAATCTATTTCCTCATTAAGAACTACAACTTCGCAACTTACCTTCAAAGGAGAGTTCCTCAGTTCCCACAAACAGTAAATAAAGAGAAAATAGCAACAAACACTGACGTTAGAAAATAAAACAATTTTTTCGTTATTTTAAATTTATATCAATTATGATTATGATAATTGTGCCTCATCACAATGTTAATGAAATTGTTTAATGTTGTTTTGAATTGTAAAATGTTTTATATAATAATACATAAAAAGTTTCCAGGTGTGTTCGAAACTGAAATGATGTATTTCTTCTGTGTTTCTTATTTTCTACATTTTATGTTTAATTTTAATTTAATAGTATATATATATCTGTCATTCCCTCATTAGATTTCTTTAATTGATCATTCAAATTTTGTTTTGTAAAACAAAGTTAAATGGATTCGTTTATAAAATTTTTGCATTCTATATTCATGATAATAAACCAATAGAGGGCGATGAAAGTCAAAAAAATTTAAGATCAAAATAAATAAGTTATTAAAGATGTATTAAAACGTGGAAAAACTCTCAATTTCTACTTAAAATGCTCTGAATCATCTTTTCAAGATGAAGTGTAAAATTAACAACCACTATTAATATCTCCTATTAAATAATACTATTGAACGAAAACCGAATAGTTGCCTCAAAACAATATTGACGACTGGTGAACAATCATGCTGAATGTATGTAATTAAATGTGAAATTCCATGGAATTAATAGAAAATAATATTGACTGAAGCTTTAAGGCAAATATATATTAACTTTTGATGGTATTTTAGCATAAAGATAGTATTAACCTAAATTTATTTTTATGATTTATTGTTTTGTGCCATGTCACTTTAAAATAATTGTAATAAATGTATAATATGTACTATAAAAAGCGGTACAAAATGTGTAGTAATAATGTTATATATACTTTAAAGTAAGATAATATAAAAATAAATTTTATAGTGTCATTATGACGCGCAAGTGTGTATTGTGCAAGGAAACCAATTACAGAAACACTTATAGCTTTTTCTCGGCACCAAAAGATCCAGAGACTCGTAAAAAGTGGCAAAATGCTATAGCTATTGAGAATTATGCTGTTACTGATGATACATATGTCTGTAGCAAACATTTTCACAAAGACGATATTATTACACATTGGGTCAGTGGAGTGCCACCATATGTTATAACTGTAAGTTATAATAGTTTTGTAGCTGCTATGTTATATAAATATCATAAATTTTTAAATCATCACATATGAAAAAATTCTATTATTTTATAGATAAAATATAAAAAATGCAGACTGAGACCAGGAGCTGTACCTGGAAGAAATTATCATCTCGAAGAAAATGCACAAGCTCAAGAAAATTCTGGTGAGTCTGATAATAATATAGGTAAATTTAATAAAGTAAGCACAGTAGAAAAGAAAGAAACAGATTTCCTCATACCGAGAACCGAAGAAAAATTACAAATAAGTAATAATGGGAATCATAAAATTACATCTTTACGTTACCAATTTTCTCGTGATATTAATGATTGTATCCATAATTCTAAGCAAAACTTCTTAAAGAAAATGGAATTATCGGAAAATATTTCAAATGTAAATAATACATCTTATAATGGATCTACGATTAAGGAATCTCCGAAGCAAAGTTTAAATCAAGTAAAACAGAGTAAATCAACAAACTTTATGGAAAACAGTATTATTTCTGATACAAACTTAATGAAAGACATAAATCCTGAAGACAGAAGGGAGAAACAAAATCAAGTATCCAAAGAGGATTCTTATTTCAATGTAACCAAGAAAGTCTCAGAGTCTCCCTTTAAAAATTATATTTCTGAAGAACATGAAACAATGATATGGAAGCATAAAGCAGTGAAAAAAGATATTGCTTCTATTGAGAATCCAATAGATAATAATTTTGAAACCACAGAGAATGTATATATAGAAAATCAAATAATGTATAATTTAAATTATAATCAGTTAAATAAGTATTATTCTATGAGTAATGAAATTGATGAAAGTCAAATGTTGTTTGAAGATTTACTTGAAATATGTACAGAGGTATTATTACCACGTGGTTGGTCTTGTTTAGTAACGTCAAAAGGTCTCACAACAACGATAGTGTATTTGTATATGGGAATGACAGAAGGTGGAATGCCATTCACAGAGAAGCAAGTGTTTATTAAGAGTGATATGATGTTGCATTGTGCTGTTGTAAATAAAGAGATTAATCCACTTATTCATAACCTCATAAGAGAAGGAAAACATTTACAGGTACAGAGTTTATTAGATATAGAAGAACTTATTGATGAATTCAATCAAAGAACCGTCTGTCAAGGTATTTATATATATTTTTTATTCTTTGATTATTTTCAAGAAATAAAGCTTTTATTTTCTAAATTAGGTATATATAATACCGAAAGATTCCAAAATATGCATCGTATCATAGTTGCTTATAAAGATGGTATAAAATGGCGACATGTTTTATGTCCACTGATAGTGAATAACGATTCATCAAGATGTACAAGATGCATTTCTCTGTCTCACACATTACAGCATAAATTGAAAAAGCTTGTATGTCCTCGCAATCCTTCAATATTTACAGAACAACAGCAGAATATATATTCAGTTCGTCGAAAAAACAAACGTGCAAACAGACAAGATCGCAGATATGAATTTATAAATATCTTCAAATAATTTTAAATAAAATTTTTTTAGAAGTACGAATTTTAATTGCGCCTTTTACCTTAATTATCTCATTTCTAATTCCTGTAGGGAGTACACTAATTGTTTTAAAGATTCACAAAAATTATTTAAAAAGTTTTCTTTAATCTCTCTCGCATTATCTTCCAAAAGAAACATTCTATAAGTCTCATTTAAGTTACAATAACTGAGTAACATGATTTCTTAGCTGCGATATTTTGGTCCACTTCTTTTCCTATCTATTGAAGTTCTTTTGTTGGATTCCTAAAACGATTTATAAAAAAAGTTTATAAAAAAAGTTGATATACTTATCCATAATTTAACTGATTAAATTATAGAAATTTTTTATTTTATAGAAGAGATTCTTTTTACCGTAGACCATTCTATTTTTAATTGTTCTAACATTTTTGGTGTTAGGAGACCTCGAGATATCAACGTATAACTTAATGTATCTTTCCGATATTTACCTGCAACATATATATATGTAATGTAATTTATAGAATTATGAAAAATAAACACATAATGCTTTTAATATCTAACAAATTACCATTTCTTTGTAGATTTTTGTCCGGACAAGACGACTGTTCTTTATCAATCACAGAATCTAATAAAAGCAAACATTATTCAACCTATTTTTAATTCCATAAATAAATTTTTAATAATGTCATAAATAATTATAAATCAAATTCTATATAATCGTATATAAATTTTGTTATGAACAGCATACTTCAAACAATAATTGATGTACCTGTTTTCGACTTCTTAAATAATCTTGTAATTCCTTTAATTCCTTGCTCAATAATTTTATCTAATTCTTCTTGTAATGATTTAACTGCATCTGCATCAGGAAACAAGTCTGGCATTCGATAACTACAAATAATATAATTCAATGCATTGCACATAATATCTCAGTAATTATGGTACGATTAATAAGAGGATGTTCCTGCGCTATAAATTTATTTATACCACGCCTTGTTTTCGAAATATGAGACATGCTGAGGAAAGTTTGAACACGTTTCATCAAGAATTAGCTTCGTACATGTGTAATTGACAAATTTTCAAACTCGATTTTGTGTTAAACCTACCAGCGGCGGTCAAATTGACCGCTCTCGAACTTCTACACAAATTTAACCATATTTAAACTTTATCATACCGCTTCATAATTTCTGATTTTTCCTAAAACATGTATACAATATATTTTTCGGTATTTACTTTTAGTTTGCTCTTTTACTTTCTGAGAAAAATTTGTACTCTGCCTTGTCTATCGTGAGCGGTCATTTTAACCGCCCGACGAAATATCTTAGTTATTCTTAAAATAAATGCAATCAGTACAAAGAAAAGGCTATCTCAAGATCAAATGATGGACAAAATCAGTAATAATAAATAATAACAGCTGTTACACCAGTAATCTTGTCATAAAACATAATCCATCCCTCGATGAAGATGGCCACCAGCTGTCAAAACATATCAACACAGACCCATAATAATCCTAAAGAACTGCCATAAAATTTAAATTGTTACAAACATTTTAAAAGTCAAGAAGTTTTTTAGAGTTATTGCTCATTGCGATAAAACACGGGAAACGCTTTCCCATCTCCACCCTCAAGTAACCGTTGGTGGAGAACGGCCAATACTCATCAATGTTTTCGTATAAATATCGCCGTCACAGACCATATTCTAACTTGCTATTGTCCTTTCGACTAGAATACATCTCAGTTTGTTAGTCAATTAGTTAATATCTAAACTTGTTATTTCTAAAACTCAGACAGAAAGCATCTCAGAGCGTTTTGTGCAAAGTTGTTATAAAAGGAAAAGTAAAACATATCAAATTTGACAATAATTTTGTATTCCGTACATGGTATTATTCTGTGATAAATATTTATCCTAGAAATGTCAAGACTTTAAAAAAAAAAATAACGGACGTAGAAGAAGACTTTTTAGTGTGCGATGAACAAAAAAATTCTGCAACTGAAAACGATATGGAGACACATGAAAAGCTATTTACAATCGAATCAGAGTTGAATATTATACATAAGCGTTTACGTAAGAACAAAAAGAAAAGAAATTGTCGTTGACAGCAAAGGGTGAAATTGATGTAGAGAACCAATGTATCGAAACTGGGCCCGATGGGACACTTTGGAGAGAAATAGATACAAGTCCCAAATCTGGTAGGACATCAGTTCATAATATTTTTAGGAATATGCTAAACGGCACATAATGAAAGGACAAATAAAGACGGCATTTTATCCTATCATTGATCACCGTATCAGGCAAAAAATTTAGATCTCATATTTGTGGAATAAAATTTGGAGACCTGCATTTTTTTCAAAAACGATGAGCAGGAATGACTTTGCTGAAATTATGAGGTTTATACGATTTGATAAGAAGAGTGAAAGAAGTGAACGTTTACGAACCAATAAATTGCAATGGTATCTACAGTATGGGGCCAATTTACAGAGAATTCACAAAATTGTTATAAATCTAGTGCATACATTACTTTTACATAAAGAATCGCGGGGAAAAAGCCATGCAATAAAACTATCAACAAGTTCAGATTCATTACTACAAAAAACTTATCAAGTAAAAAATTGTAAAGGTTACAAAATTACGAAAATTTGTTTAAGATGCGGGAAATATTTATGCGGTAAATGTACATTTGATAATAAGATAATTTGTAAAAAATGCACCAAAGTTGAATAAGATATATCTCTATATAAATAAAAGTGTAATTCTATTTAAGTCTATAATTGAAATTAAACAAAAGTAAATTTGGACAAAATTTTATGAAAGTTCATCATTTTATATACATTTAGTTATAAATTAACCATTATCTAAGTTAAATCATAAAAATTATTACTTCTTTAATCACCAATCATTTTGACCGCACACGGTAGAATTAGGTATACACGAAGTGTTGGTAGGTTTAGTATTAAACAAAGTTATAAATGACAAAATTATATCTCATATTTTCAGCGTATTTTTTTTACAGAAAATCGTCTCTTTGCTGATTATACCATAATTGCTGAAATGCTCTGTGTATTAACACAGATCTGTACATATTATTGTATAATTACTTGCCTTAACCAAAGATAAACATCCAATACATCAAATATACTTTCTAAACGTAGAAGATCAGCGAGATTCAATGGTATTTTAGGAGGCCAATTAATTTGTCTATGTAACCATAAAACAGTTGCCGGTTCATTTTTACTGCATTGTCGAGCATACTGTATAAAAAACACATAAAAATTTTTTAATATGAAGTTTTATAATTTTATTGATATTTTAATTTACCTTTAAAAGCATACTGCACGTTAGAGGCATCTTTCTATTAACTGGTGCACAACAAAACACATATCGTGTACGAAGAGGTAATGGTATATGTTGTATCGTATCAGCAAGAAATTTAAAATCATCTAAATTGCAAATAAAATATAAACTGCTATCAAGTTCACATAACGCAATAAAGATATTCTGGAAAAGCAAAAGAAATATATTAAGATCATAATAAATTATAAATTAAATATATATTGAAATACATTACAATAAGATTTGACAATGGTGCATTTGGTAAATAATAGGCATATAATTCTATTTGATCTGCTGTTGGATGAACTCCAGCTTGTTCAATTTCTTCTGGACTCTGTTGTAGTAGTTTTTTTAATAAAGGAAGATCTTCAGGTTTATAAGTTGTTACAAATCCCTAAAAAATAAAAGATTAGTAATATTAAATTTCATCTACCACTAAAATGATTTTTAATTTATTTATTAAATTTGATTATAAAGTACCTTCGACCATTGCGTTCCATAACGACCAGCCCGACCCGCTATTTGTAATGCAGATGATACAGAAATTGTATCAACACCTACTTCTCCTTTCTCATTTATAGTTGATTGAATAATAGAATAAAATATAATTCTACGAATATGTCTGAAAAAATATAGACATGTTTTGTATTTTCATTATATCGTGCAAAAGGATTAAAATTTTTAATTATGATCTTACAAATTAAGTCCCATTCCTATTGCATTAGTAGCTACTAATATCTTACAAGGATCATTGACATCATTAAATCTTGCAGCTTGCGCTATTTTTGTGCCTGGTGGCAAACTGCCATATATTACAGTTACTTTATGTCCCATTTTCTCAATGGCACTTGATACAGAGAATATCTCATTTCTACTAAAACAAACTATACAGTCTCCTGGTTGAATATTTCGTAAGGAACAAAGTGCCGAGTTCTCTACTTCGAGTGGGGTTAATCGTTCATATTTTTTTATTTCTACCGACTCTCCAGTTGTGAGGCAAATAGACTGTACCTACATTATCACAGAAATTACGATATATTATAGTTTAAAAAATTTTTTGTTTCAATATGTTTATAAGTTTATAAAGTAAAGTTATATAACGCACTATAGATATGGCAGCAGCTTCACCACATAAATGTATTTCATCTGCTGCTAGCCCAAGAAGAGCCCTTGTCCATGCCCACCCTCTATTCGGATCACGTATTAGTTGAATTTCATCAATTACACCTACTTCATCTGTAACAATTATTAAAGTATTTTTTGTTCAAATTATTTGATAAAATTATATAAATAAATAATTAAATATAAAAGGTAATAATATTGTATAAATTAAAGATTATTAATTAAATTTACTTACAAACATTTTGTATGTTTGCCATTTCTACAGAACATGATACGTGGTTTGCAGGAGATGTTACATTCTTTGCATATTTGTGTTCTTCTCCCGTTACTAGATCACATGGTGTACCCTAAATTTATTCATATTTAATAAAATAAGTAACAAAAAACAAAATAATTATTTTTTATACTAACTCTGGAGTTACATTTATTAAAAACTTCATTAGCTAATAACTTTAAAGGTCCACAATAAACACCACTTTTTGCTGAGATAAATCTTTCTAACGCATGATACGTTTTACCACTATTCGTAGGTCCAGCATGAAATATAATTTTTCTTCTCTTAGACCTAGCTATAGGATACCTAAAATAATAATAATTAAAATAGACCTTTTTCACGTATCAACCTTTTTAAATTTTATAAGTTAACAACTACCAATAAAGAGGATTTCGTAAATCACTGATTTTTCTCAATTCATCTAAACAGTCAATATGTGGATACATTTGTTTTGCATGGTTCAAAAAGTATGGAAATATATCTGTAATATTTCCAGAGCCTTGTATAATGTCACTTAGAATAATATGAAGATCTGCAGGTAATTTGTCAGATTCTATACAATGTTTCCGAAAATTTCCCATAGCTGAGGTAAAAATTACATCTACAAATGATTAGATAATTAAGAACAAAAAATTTTACAGAATTAATATTTTATCACATGATATACAGATACAAAAAGATTACCATCTAATCCGTATTTTGCACCTAGCTCTTTAATCGATTCAGTTTTTGCAAAATCACATAAAATTTGTATAATTTTACGTTTGCTTAAGGTACCACATAATTCAATTCCAACACTTGTAGTATCCGAATCTTTCTTTACAAGAGCTGGTTTAAATAAAGTACTTATAGACTGTGCATTGCCTTTGCTTTGTTTATTTCTTATACTTTGGGTAAACTTAACTCTAGAACCTAACTGTCTAAAAATCATATTTATAAAATAAATTAATGTAACTACTAAAATTCTACCAAATACAATTAAGGTAATTTCAAGTATAATGAAATATTAAAACACCTTAAAACTGATGACACTATAAAATTATTTCGCCGTTTTAATTGTTCTGTAACAAGATATATAACTGGTATCATTTTTATAACTAATTGTATTTATTTTCATATTCTATAATTTACCGCATATAAACGTAAACCACGCATACTAGAATAGAAAAGGTTAACCTAGGTGGCGACATCTTCGTTAGTGAAACAGATTGGCAAACACTGTCATATAAATCACAGTCTCAACACTCAATACTGGAAGCATAGAGAAAACCGTCCAAAAATTGAGTTGTAAGAAACCAACATGGAAGATAGGAAGAGTTTCGATTCTGCACATGCGTGTCATGTTATTAATACCTCAGAAAGAGATTGAGACATTCTACTCATCTCTGTCTGTCTCGTAAGAACGCGAACTTTGTTATATTCCATGTTGATTTCTCACGACTAGCTACAACTCAATTTTTGAACGGTTTTCCCTAACAAGTGTCGAGACCCGTTTGTACAATCGTGATGTAGACTAATATAGAGGATAAATCGCTACTATATTTTTCATTTTAATTTATTCACAGTATTAATTTGCATCGTTAACCTTCAAAAGTTATATACATTGTTTACTTTTAATGTAACAATAACCATAAATGTACGAACTTAACATGATTTGGAAGATCAGGTAATTTTTATATTTAGAACTATAAATTACGAAATCGATCAAATAAAAATCTACTCGTACATAGTTAAAATACACAAAACTAGTTGAAATAAACAAATTTCTCCAAAGAATCAATTTCTCGAATTTTCAATTTTCATCGAATCAATTAAATCATATTTAACTTTCTCATTGTCATTGTTTTTAACAGTGTAGATATTGCAATTAATATAATATTATATTTGATAAAAAATGATAAATTTTATTAGTTTGAACAACAAGTTTTGTGTATCAATATTAAAATTTATACTTATGCTATTATTTTCTAGTTGTTCCTGATATAAGGGTAGTGTTATAACTATACAATCTAATGTATAACAGTTGTTGCACTTGAAAATACTTCCCCCTTTTAATTTCTAAAATGTGATTGTTCTATATTTGCATTGTATTTTGACAAATTCGTCTTAAAAATGGATTTCTTAAATGTAAAGTTTCTTAATTTTAACTTATTCAAAACTCTTGTTTTAAAATGTACCGATACGATCTTATCAAAAAGTATATAGAGCAAGATTTAAGATAAAAGTTTTTATTGATTAAGAATAAAATATTGTATGCATTATATTTTTACATTAAATTAAATATTATGTATATATATAAATTGCATAAATATAAACTGTATAGAATTTGTATTTTTTTTAAATTTTATTATTATAAACAATATATATAGATTGTTATATAATATATATTATTGTCGAATATTCTAAATTTCATAATATTGCTAGTTGAGATAAATTATTCGTTCTTTTGTTTCCTTATTCCATTAATCATTTGTCATTCAGTCAAAAGTATCAACTTGCAAAGGTTAATTCCTTTATAAAATTAACCTCTTTATAAATTTCTCGTATATTACAATATATTTTAAATACAAAAGTCATGCGTAAGTTGGAATATTAACATGTTTATTACATTGCTACTGCATCTTTAAATAGATGAGAGAAAATGAAATTGTTACAGATCAAACAGCTCCAAAGTGTAATGTGAAATCGTGTTCGAACAACGATGTTCCACCTTCGTCAGTAGTTCGCGCTTGTCTTGGTCCATCTTTGGCACAGGTGTTTTTCAATTATACTCATCATGATACAATAAAGTTGTTGGATCTATTGACACCATCAAAAACATCAAAAGCATGCTTTCCAATTCCATCTGACCATCATTTACCCAAAACCAAATTCATGCCGTCAACAGATTATCAAATCGTAAAAGCATTCGTGCACCAAAATATATTAGGTAACATTATAGTATATATATATGGGTGAATATATATCAAAATATATTAGATAACATAGAAGTATTCAAAATGTTGTATATAGTTGTAATCTTAAATAAAATAATTAGAAATTGGTGAAGCTCTCTTAGGACGTGTGAAAAAGGAAATTAAAGAAAATCTAAAGGACAAAATAGAGAGGCAATCGCGAGAGAAGTTTTATATGTATCAAGCGAAAAAAAGGCAAGAAGCTGAGCTGCACGTTCAACAGTTGCATGAAAAATACGAAAATTATATTGAAACTGTCCGACGTGAATTACAAAAACAACTTGAAGTAATGATTTTCATTACTTTTTATATTTCTTCCGTATAAATTTTATATACATATAAAGAGAGTATGAATATCATTTAATTATTATCCATTCAGACCATAACACGTGACTATTTATTTATTTGTTTGTATAACGAGAAAAGAAATAGAAGGATATATTACTGAAAAAAGATGACATCTATTTTATTAATACAATAAATATTAATGTATTTTTATTAATATTCTTTTATTAATATAGCTTTATTAATACAATTGCATAAAATACCATTGAAAGAATCTAATAAGCTGATAATGCTTTGTAATAATCGGATGTAGAAGCAATAATATTAATGATCTATTAATGACAATGATATATGCATTAAAGCAACAACGAAGGAATTGAAGATCGCATGATTCATATGAAAGAATCCAATACTAAATTACTTTTATATTTGTAATTGGAGTACAAGTAACTTCGCCAAATAGAAGATCCTATTCTAAACACGTTTAATATATATGCGATTGTGTAATCTTGAATTACCTCAAGGATGTTGAGTACGAGAATTATCGAATATTTTCTTTATCTAGCCGTAATGGAATTGTTAACTATTATTGTATAAATTAACATTTTTATCAAAAAGCATTTTTTAGACAGCATTTGTATATTCTCGATCGTGAAAAATATGCTGTTGAAAATACGCTATTGAAAAAAGTTTAATGAGAAGTGAATATGTGTACATATAATGTAGTTTAAAAGTTATGCAAGTCTACGAAAAAGAAAAAAATAAAAACAAATTTACTTCTCAGGGAGAATGGTCTAAAGCAGCCGCAGAATGTGTTAAGAACATTCAAAAAGCAGTTGTACAAGAACGAATAAACGTGACTAACGAAGTGACGCGAAAAATGCGCGCGGAAATGACTCACGTTGTCCTATCGTTGTACAAAGAATTTGAAAAGCTGTTTTGCGCCAAAAGGGACAATATAATTGCCGATTTTAATCAGATAATGAGGTTCATAACTGCGCATCTCTGAACATTGCATTTGCATAAGTAATTTGAATTAAAATTCATACAGGGCGCAGCATGTAAAATTGAAAAAAGAAATGCTGGACTTTAAAGAGAAGATGAGCAGAGATTTACATATTCAGAGACATCAGTTTGAAATACAAAATGCCGCAGATTTAATTTATATCCTCTGTGTGGAACGATTACGAAGTAATAAAGAGAAACATATAATGCATGAATACTTTCAGGTAACGAAATTATTTGAATTTCGCTTGTTATATGAGAAAAAATATTTCATAGGAGATTATGCTTTAATACAGCAACAAATCAATGAATTTTATGAATTAATGGTCCGCTTAAAAGATATAATAACCATCATGAAAAAAGAAATTGTCGATTGTCATATGGAGAAGAAATTATTGGGCGAAGAGCTTTGTAAAGTTACTAAACATCTTCAGAAGTTTATTAATTTTGTGTTTCATGCTATACCGGGCCAAGCAGACTATCTATTACCGTTATGATTACAACATTTGATTAATTCAGATAAGGATAAAGAAAAAAAAGGAAGAAATGGGAAGATAATAGAAAAACAGAAAAGATTATAAAGTTGTAATCGTTAAATATGATACACACAAAGAACGCTCTGCTATAAATCTTACAAGCAATTTTTTCGTAAATTGTTATAAATAGGTACATTTTTCTTGAAGCAATGGAATTTCTATAATTCCCTCTCCTCTCGGTTTTTTAGATGAGGCAATATAATAAATATCTTTTGTTTAATAGATCTTAACAAATTTAGCAAAATCTTTATTACTTTATATATCATCTTATTTAAACAATAGAGAAATACAGCTGTTTAGCTTAGAGGAAAGAATCGTAAAAAGTACGATTTACGAAAGAAACAGCGTATGAGATGTACAAAATCTATTATAGAAGTATCGTCAAGCGTAAAATATTGTTGATTAAATATGTATTGTTTCCTTTAAAAATACAAAAAATGCAAACTTAAAGTATGGACTGTAATATTTAATATTTGATGAAATGAACATAAAAATATATAAAGAAAAGTAAATACCATAAAGAAATATTTAATACAGAAAAAATGTAAAATTTAGGATATTAATATTTTGTATATGGGAAATATTAACGTGATATCAACGAAAGGAAATTGTTTATTATTTATGAAAACTAGAAGTAGATAAAAAGGCAACAATTAATGAATCATAGTTAATCGTAGATCATAAAGGAAAACGTTCACTTACAAAAATTTTGCTGTTTTTAGAAAAGTACAATTGGTAAAAAATTTTCACAAAACACTTTGAAGTAAAAAGTTACCTGACTAAATTTCCGCCTAATCGGAAACTAATTCATTTTATCATCACATATAAATGTTATTCTTCTCGAAGAGCGATACCATTCTGGATCCCTGTGAAGGCTCGATATTTTTGAATGATAAAATTCACGAATCATAACATTTGTTTGTCCAACTTTACTTCGTGGAATATGTGGATAATCTGTTAAGCGCCATCCGTATATCCAACTTGTGCAATCCGGATAGTAATAGCGATTTTCAGGAATGTCTTTTACTCTAAAATAATCAATGAGGATGTTAGCCCAAAATATCAATTTTGCTAATATATATTTTCAATGTAAGAAATCGAAATTAGGAAGAATACCAATGCAATACTGAAACAAAGAAATGCAACATCAATACTTTTTATTTAAGCACGATTTTAGGCAGTCATCTTTTTTTTACTATATTTACAAAAAATTATTATTATGTGTAAAACCTTTCAGACATATAACTTTCAGCGTTAACAAAACTCGGGGCGTCTTCATACAGAACAGTTCTTACTTGCGGATCAATGGGTTTCGTTATGTTCATATTGATAGAACCATCAGGTTCGAGAGGTTTCCAATTTGGTAAGGGTTTTAAATGTATCTATAAAACAGAAAACCTCATCTAATTTTCACTGTACAACATATATGGGTAATTAATATTAAATATAACACAATTATATACAATATCCACGGGTGGTTGTTTTTCTGGTTCATGTTTCGACGGAAGTTTAATTTCCTCCGTTTTTCTCAAATGATCTAATAATTTGTGTTGATTCTTCAAAAACCATCTAATACGTGTGTTTTTTTCTTTTTGTATCATTGCAGTGTGAAATGCTTGGCAACGAGCATCACAGATTCCTCCTCTGGTTGACATATTTTAATTTTCTTATGTGCTTAGTAGTTTAAACAAAAGAGTGATTAAAATTTGAATATACGCCCATTGATTTAAGAAAAAGTTACATTTATAAAGAATTTTCAACATAGCCTAACTCTGAAATAAGATTACATATCATCTCGATATTCTAATGTTTCTCTCATTAATGCAATAGGCAAGAAAAATATTTCCATGACTTGTCTTTATATCTTACAGAATTATTTTATTTACATCATTATTACATGTAATACGTTTTACTGCATGTCATTCAATTACCTTTTAGTGCGCTAACATTATTAACTTATGCAATAATATCAGTGGGAGCATTATTTTATATATAAAGTGATAAAAAAATGAGTAAATTTAACAGATAAATAATGTTATAGGTATATATCGAATATTAATTTTAAAAAAATGTACGAGTAACTTGCTCATTAATTTTTCAGGTAAATAGTCCATGAAAATCGATTGATCATCGTGATCGCTGCAAATATATGTAAAATTTAATTTTGAAGACAATAGTAAAAATTGAGCGGCTAATAGTAATTTTTACTCTTTACAACATGAATATTTATTTAAACAATTAAAAAGAATATACAATTAATTTTGCGCGATAATTAAATTCGGGAGATTGAAGATTACTGTAAACACAAGACACAAATAAGATATTCGTACAAATTCATTAAACACTGGATATCACATGAACACATACTAATAATAATAAATAATGTAAAATGCTTATTCATTCGGTACATTAGTATTTTATACATACAACGTGTATATGTATAATATGTTTACGTGAATAGATTAATGTACCTATTAAATTGTATTGTAAATTTTTTTCTTGTCAAAAATCATATCTTCGCACCATAAAAATAATTTAAATACCTTTTTCCTTCATTTGAAAAAAGATTCTATCATAAAAAATATATATATTTGCGTACATAAGAATCAGTGACATTTTATGACGTCAAATAATGATATATCGGTAACGATGAACAAGAATAAATAAATATGGCGTGAAGTATGAGTTTTCATATGATATTACTCCCTCTTAAAGTCAACATCAAATGACTCAGTAATCACAGCCATAGGAAGCAATATTATGTTATATTATAACGTTTAGATGCACTGTTGTTTATATTACAAACTGACTAAGGAGAAATTCTTAATTTGTACTTGTATAATCAAGGCGAATTGTACTTATCGCACGATAACGTTGCAGTTTTCTTTCTTCCTAACTTGTTTCTTTATACTGTACATACGCGTGTAATATTAACTTATCTACACTGTTCTACAAAATAATCTAAGTTCTTCTGTACCTTTACGCAACACTTATCTAACGTTTCATTCCGTAATTGATAAGTTTTTATAAATTTACATTTTATCTAAACTTAGAACCTGCGTTATCATTTCATGTAAATATCGAATACTAAAATTTCGTATCTTTTCTTTCAAAGCATATATGGTTTCCAATTAAAAAATTTTAAGTCATATTTCAAATATACTCACTTGATTATGCTACATACATTTCTTGTTAATCACTTTTCCATGCATCCCACTGTTTTCTTGTAACTTAAATATATAGTACAATATTAAATATGCTATATAATCTAATTCACTATTCAAGTGGAGCATACTTCTCAAATTTAATGTATCTAAAAATGTTTGTACCAATCAATATAACTTTACTGTATTTAAGTGAAATATTTTCACAATTTTTTTCTATACAAAATACATGTATATTCTTTTGACTAAAAATTACGTATGACTCACTTTAATAGATCATTATTGTAACATTTCAAGTTTTTTTACACATCACGTACTTTACGATTGCCAGAATTCATTCACATGAATAAGCTATAATGCAAATTACTTCATAACAAAAATATATAAATCATTTCATAAATAAATTGAATATAGTTTACACATAATTTATCGAAAAAATTGTTACATTTTATATTTATAAAATAAATTCAATTTTCTAATTTACATAATAAACTTTTCGCTACTCCATATGAACAGTAGGATAGATGATAGCATGTTTAATTATCTCTGCACACCAGACAATAGTCATCTATACTAGCATCAATATTTTATCATTCAAATAATATTGCTAATTAATAATTTCATTTCATTAGTGTTTTTTATAGTAATACATTGCTAGTTATTTAGTTCAATAGAACGTAATGTACAGTAAAAATTTCGATTTTATAGTATCAAGAAAAACGAAATATTCTTTTATACATAATTCATTGTTTTATATTTGCTATTAATTGATAATGTTTTAATTGCTTGGTAACGTGCAAATTCTTACTTGTTCTTTACTTTGACATATTAAAAAATGGAGTCATCATAATGTAGTTGATATATATTATTTAAAACAGTCATACACTAAGAAGTAACGTAAGAAATTTTCTGATACATTTATCTTATTCCGTTGGGCCTGCGTCCTGCACTTGGCTCAAAATGGATTTTTAATTGTACATGTACTCATTCGTTATGAATTATTATACATATGTAATAATACCGGAGCAACAGGTGAATTAACGAAATATTCTTGATAAACTCTCCAAATACGAAAAAACGGATACTTTATTCACCATCCAATAGTTTCTCAATGTGATGTCGATAAAAAATTCAAAAATACCTATCTTGTAGTCACATCAAGTAACACTGAAGCTGGAGCATTGTTGTTGAGGTATGCACTCATATCTTGAAAACGACTACACCTAGAAGTACCTTGCATCTGATTAATGCCACTTGCATAATCGTTGTCAACTTCCGGACTGCGATATCCATCGCCTTGTTTTTCATGTAGTACATATTTGAAAAATTCGTATCTAAATGATTCATAAAAAATTTCTTATGTTTGATATCCTTGATGCTATATACAGTGTCATATTTAAATGGAACATCTAAATTATTTTTGCTAATGTTAAAATTCAGGAAAAATAAGTCAGAGAGGTTTAAAATCTCCACAAGGTGACCTTAAAAATTACTTCAAGGTCATTAATATTTTCTTTGCTTAATGTTGTAATCAAGATGTTAATGTTAATCAAGATGAGTTCAGTGATCGTGATATCATAATTTTGAAGAAGGAAAAGAAATTTATATTGGAACAATATAATAAACATAATAAATCAACTTATTTTATTTGTTTTTAATATTTATCATAATCCAATACCATATTTATATTTACTCCTTTGTTGTAACAATACATTATGCCCATAATAGTAATCTAATCTAATCAATTGAATTTTACTGATCTTGAAATATTGTAATCTGACAGAATTTAGTATATAAAGTGTTTTTGAGAATGAGTTTATAACAGTTGAGAATTAAATATGCACAATGCATTATTCACCATTAGATTCATTTATATTTTTCAAGATTTTTTCAAAATCATATCAAAGTTATAACATTGTAGGTCATTTAATTAGCTTTACCAACTGCATCATCACATTATAAAAAACAACTGTTACCATATACAAAAAATATCAATAACTTAGAATACCCTTTAATTGACATTGGTGAGATTTTTATTATTACCACAAGATGCATGGCTTGAAACGATTTAAACTTTTCTTAGTCATTTTTTCTTACCATTAATGGTAGAGTAAATAATTTAGATGTTCAATTCAAGTCAGACACTTAATCTTTTATAGTTATGACTACTGTATTAATTTGAATAATCTATTTCAAATAATATTGTAGAAATAATATATATAATCATTATTATATTTCATAACGTCATATTTACAACGTATACTTACGTTGACCAACAAATAGTGGTTGCTGGCATTTGATAAAGGACACGAGCATTCAAACCACGGAAATAACCACGTAAACCTCCATATCTATAAATTGTTTTAATAGCGTCTGTCATGCCTTGAACCTGGACTCCACTCTGTGTATTTAGAAGCGTTTTACAAACATCTAAAGGTGTTGTGACTGCAGCAGCAACAGCTCCTGCTAATGCACCTGTAATTTATATAATTCATTTTTAAAGTTTTAAATGTAATGAAATAAAATACTTCCTTTTAAAAATATATATTTACCTGATACCATATGTGCAATTGGATTATATGTGTGGTCAGGATTCGTGAAAACTTGTGCAATTTCATACGTCATGAAGTGAATCATTTGAAAAGGCACATTCATAGCTAACTGTGTTGTATAACTTCTATAAAATGCATATATACCTTCTTTTCGGTATATATTTGTTATACATGTTATAACATTTCGATAAGGAGAGTTATACATTTGTAATCGCTGTTTAACCACTGGAATAAGATAATTTTATTCTTCATTGAATAAAATTCTAGAAGTTATGAATCATATTTAGCTTGTTGTGTTTCTCCCCCCGCCCAAACAAATTTTATATGCTTTAAAATATATATACAATGCATAACAGCTAAATTATATAATAAATAAATAATTTATATATTTGCTAATTGTAGGATGCTTTACCTTCTGCTGGATTCATTATACCATCGTGAAGAAGTGTTGCCAAACAACCAGCAGTTCCATATGCAGCTAAATTTAAATTAGGATTTGTTCTTGAACTCAAGAGTTTGTTTTTAATAAATTCATAACACGAAAAATATAATGCATGTGCAGGGCCAGCTCCTACAACCATTACACTCATACCACGAATTGGTCTCAGAAAACCTTCTTGTTGTACCATTCTAATCAGAACTGTTCCTACTCCACCTCCTCCACCTCTTACTGAACTTGGTGTTAATGCTTGCATTCTTGTCTAAATATAAATAAGATAAAAAAATTATAAATAAGATGAAATAAGGTAAACGTCCATGTAAATAAATTCATTTATTTGCTTAATAATACAAGTAAATATTACTTCTCATAAGTAATTTAAAATATTGATTTTATACGAATATATATAAAAATATTCAGACTATAATAACACACAAAAGAAACTATTTAACCTCTATTACATTTTTAATATTCTAGAATGATTACTTGATGATGGAAAAAGATATGAAAGTATTATGATAGCTTTAAAACCATGTCTTGCAATTATTTATAGATATGATTATTTTTTACTGATCTTTTTAATCATTATATCTTTGTTATTAAAAATGTAAGATGATAATAAATGAAAATAACAGATAATAATGCACATATTTATTATTTTCTAAATAATATATGGAACATATAGAATAGCTCATTAAACTTTAAGGAGAGATACATTGTTTATATGAAATAAATTTTTGTACTACTTTATATCTACATTTCTTTGCAAGTATATTTTCTAACAATTAGATATGAAAGTAATTACTAATATAGATTGTAGGTTGAAAAGAAATCCAAAAATAGAACCTACTGTAACAGAACTAAGGAATGTATTATGTAATGAATATTTGAATCTCATGTTCTATTTAATCATTTCATGTTGTCAAACAATAAATCTTTTGCAGTATCAAAAAAGTACAAACAGAATGGTTTGGATATTGTCTATATACATTTGATCATTTAACATTTAATAAATTATGCATGTTTATATATATATATTCCAATATAACATAATATATAAATCAAATACTGAAATTATCTTTATATTTAAAAAAAAATTACTTTATAAAATGTTATTTTTTTATTGATTATAAACTAAATATTAAAACACAAGTTTCTGAATATAATAAAAGAGTTCAATTATATATTGTAATAATAAAGAGGGATCATGAAAAAATAATACTTGTACATTTAAGAATTAAAAATAATTAAGTAGAGAGTAGAGAGTTTATTTTTTATTACACAAAATCTGTTTTATTCATCATTATCAGTTAACATATATAATTTCATCATTATTTAATTATGTAAATGGCTAAATATATAGTATCAGCAATGTTTTGTGACATAATAAATCGTATACTTGCTGTTTTAATAAGTATTGAAAAATAGTAAACAATTATTACAGAACATTAATGCTAAATCATTTGATGATTAATTCAGTCGTTTGTAAATTCTAAGAATTGGTACCTGGAAATAATTATGAAATTATATTGCTTAAACTGATTGCACAATAACTTTATAGCTGTGATATAAAACACGAAATTATACGGTGAAATGTTAATATCTCATGAAGATTAATTGTATTTATCTTGAAAATTTAAGTACTTCACTATTTACTTAAGATTACGACAATCGCATAACGTAAAACTTGATTTCTAGATTTCGACGAAGGAAATGGTAAAATCCAGAAAACTGTCTTCGAAAATCACATTTATTACTATTCAAAGACTGTGCGACTTGCATTGTCATGATATTAAATGTCATTGAGCTTTATTAGAATACGGCGGAAATGAAATTCCGTGAGATGATAGTTAAGGTTATGTAAAGTACTGAAGAAAAAATGTGCGAGAAATAAAGCTATTACCTTAACACTGTCGAGTGGATACATCACACAATGTTCCATAATTCCGGCGATTGCACCTGCTGTCATGTGTATAGCTACAGAAGATGTAGGCAAGGTCTCATAAACTTCCGCATTCATATTTTTTGAAGACGTTCCACAAAATTTTAGTTGACGCCTTTTAAAATGCCGCAAATTCTATATGCACTCTGTGAAAGCAGACAACACGTTTTTGGCAATAGCTAATGCCGAGTTTACCGTTTATGTAGTAGCATTTGCCTTGGAATCGCCGAAACGTTCATTTGGTAGGATATGAGAATAACGTTCGTTCTTTATAAATGATGAGACGTAATCGTACTCGTTGCTCGTTCCTTAATGGAACCGTATTGGAATTGAAAAGGCTACTACCCCGACAGGCAAATTTACAATGTATAGTCCCCTCCAGGTATTCGTGCCACAAATAAATTATTCTACTTGCTTACACTACTTTCATGAAATACAGGGGCACATGGCGTTTATGTCTGGTTGTTTATTCGAATCGTTACGGAACTCGATACATACTGGCATTCTTCGCGATACGGTTATATGAAGTCGTCATACATTTGTTCGGTGAGGTTAGGTGTTCGTGCACGTGTCGCGCATGCGTCGTATTCAACCACGTGGTTGGTGCGTGTAGTATGCTACGCAGTAGCAGCTTAATAAGTAGTCTGATACTGTTACAAGCATGCTATTCATACTTGTCATATATATATATATATATATATATATATATTGTTTCTTACATATTCGGTAAAAGTTATCTCGGATGTTTAGCATTTTACCTAATGCACTTGATTACAAATTTTAAGGTTTCTCTACTCTATTCTATTCCTTTTAAAATATCACTAACATGTATTAGAAATCAATATAAATGTTTATTTCAAAGAAAATATTCATTGTTTGGTGATGTTCATTTTGAAAATATTACTACTTAATACTTATACGTTTTATATTATATTAATGCATATTTAAAACAACAATTATGTTTTATAACTTACATTTTTTATATCAATTACACTTATATTTTGTTAAAGAATTAACATTTGTCTTCGTTTAATGTTATAAAATCCAATGTAAGAGCCAATGTCACAAAGTAAAGGTAAATGATCAATGTCATTGAAAAATTTAGTATTTGCTTTGAATTTCGTGCTTTATAACAACATTCTACAGGCAGTTCTATAACACTCTAGACAATGCACGTGTTGTAAAAATACGTACAAGATTGTGTTACGCACCGTATGACAAACTATTCACATATTCTATTTATAGAAAATATCGTGATTACGAACTATCGCGTGCAATACTTTACACGTTGCAGTACTTTCCAAGATGATTCAATCGAGTCAATTATATTAACTTGTTTTTTTTTGTATACGTAAAAATTCAACTTATGATATAATGTTTTAAATAATACATAAGGGTCTTTGCTCGTATTGCATATTTATATCAAGTATGATTAAATAACAAGGTCGATCGATATATATAGCTTTCCTTGAGTTGAAAGAAAAAACAGGCTAATTCAACAGATGTAATTGAAATTTCTTCAATGTATAATTTAATTATTTAACCGCTAACTTTATATTTTGTACGATGTATTTCTTTGTAGTTAAATATTTCACAATTCCATCGACATAACCACGCAATTATACACAATTTTATTTTCACCTTATCATCTGCAACGTTTAAAATGAAATCGCTTTTTACATACTTAATTAAAGAAATTACAGTATTACTCCTAATTAAGAAAATTCCAGTTTAAATATATCATACAATGTAGTAGAACTGTTTATTCAAATATATAAAATTAAAGGTAGGATTTAAATATTTATAGATTGTTTAACATGTATACAAAAAGTCACTTTATTTTAAAGCAATTATAGTAATAATGGGTTTTATAAATTGTTAGTTACTATATTACATATAGCAATAAATATTTTAAAAAGTTGGAAAAAATATTCTACAATATTTTCACAGTAATAAACTGTAATCTACTTCTATTTTATATACATATTTATACAAACTTATGCATGTATAGAATAAAGAACATGCTTATTAACAAATATAACATTTTTTTGTAAAAATGTAATATTACAATCTTTAAGTATTGAGTTGGAAGTGAGATAGTGTGCAATTAGTCGTTCCCCTGCATTGCAATTTTCTCGTTGCTGTTGTTTCATACTTAAAAAAAAGAAAAAAGTAAAAACGTTTATAGAAACTATTGCTTATCTTCTTTTAACATCACAGAAAAATTGGTTTTAATTACTAACACTTTCACTAAATTAAAGTGCAATATATTTACCAATAGAATATGTCAAGAAGCAAACAATATTGTTATACTTTGAATCATACATTATTCTCTAAAATAACTGTTCAAAAGTACTAACAATTTTTTCCCTTTAATCTTATCAGGCTTGCACTATTCTTATACATTCTTTATCAACATGTACACTTTAGCAAGTAGTAACTTAAAAGAAAATTACACTATAAAATTTGTTATAAGCATACATAAAAGTTATATTATAAGTAATGTGTTTGTTTTAAATAATATGTATACAATAATTACCTAACTTGTAGTCCTATAAATATATCATGTACATTTTTAATGTAATGTATTATATATTAACGAAAATTGCACACTATTAATTACGCATTTGTGTATTTTTTATAAGAAGTTGAATTTTATACAATAATTTTCATATAAGTAATATGAAAAAATATTAATTCTTTTTTTTATAAACAAGAATTATTCAGATGTAGTACGTAATATAATTTCAAATGTAACTTAAACATACATATTCACAAAAATTTATATATATTCTTGAAAAAATAAATTTTTGCAACAATTTTCAATTCATTCACATACGTATTTGTGTTTACGTTTTTCTGAATTTTTCAAAGTATTGTAAACTTGATTATTTATTAAATAAATGTTCTTAAAAGATCTTTACTTCTATTTCAAAAATATTTTGAAGTGCATATTTTTCTTTGTTAATACTATGTTAGATTTAATAATTTTACGTAAGTAATTCTTATCCAAATTATAACATTATGTAAGAATTCCTTAAAATATATTTAGTATTCTTTCTATTTAGATGTAATGCAGATTTTTCTTTTCAAATTTACAATATATTTAAAGAATGTCAATCTATAGAAAACTTTCAAATTTCTCTAATATAATACATACTTAAAGAAACATTAAATACATTGACTTAAATGTCTTGCATAAAAGATATGACTAAATTTTTAGAATAAATTTTACATATAAGTATAATAGTTCACAAAATTTTTTCTTGGTCACATCAGTATCTCACATTAATTAAAGTTTAAAAATATTTGATTGAAATACAATATAGGGTGTGTTACTAGAATTAGAAAACAGCTAGGATTTCTGTTTATATAAAGTAAAACAATTCAACATCTGAGACTATGAACTACTAGCTATACCTGATTAGATCTCCTACTTCTACGAGAAGAACTTGAAAATAATGGACGTGGTTTGTATAAGTCATCACTTGAATAACGTTGACTGCTTCTATGCCGGCTGCAATTACATAACAAACTAATTATAGTATGAATAGTGAAGATACATCCATATTTTAAATGAAATATTTTAACATTACAAAAAATATGTAGATTTAACTTTTTACATTGTATGTTATATATAATTTGTTGGTATTTGATATCTCAATAGCTTCTAGGTAACTTGTTTTTTTCATAAATAGAGACCTTAAACAAATTTATAATAAATATAAGATTTTTAATTTTTTACATATACTTATAAAAATAAAATATTTATCTAGAAGTTTATAAAAAAAAAACTCTGATATTAACATCCTTCCCTATATTAACCCCTTGACGCTCACGTCCATGACATATATGAACATGTCCAATTCATGAGCTAAGCCAATATGCCCACCGCTTGATGTTCAATCTAACTACGGATAAAATTGAAACTGTAACACTTTATGCTATTTATAAATTATATTGTATGTTGCTTTACTAATTGCTTCCTTTTATACATATATTAAATGAATAAAAGATAACAATATCCACAACTTTAAAGTGGTATGTCTTATTATATATATGTCTATATTATATGTCTATTTTTTCAGTTTTCGAATAACTAAAATTCTTCATTATGTTCTCTTTTCGATAGTTTAGAATTTTGTTTTATTGTTTTTATTGTTACATTTTATTCTTTCTATGATTATTATTGTGTTATTGTTGAATTATTACAATATTATACAGAAAAATAGTACAGAAAATGATCTAATCATTGTATAATCAGGCATGTTGAGTACAATTCTTTATTTTTTATAATGACATCTTTAGAAATGCAGAAATGTTTTCATATCCACATAAAATGAATAAATGAAAAATTTGTGCATTTTATAATGGTGAATTTGAGAAAAGCATTAAGGGGTTAAAAAAATAAGTAAAAATGAAAAAGAAATAATTATTCAACATACCCTTTGTCTTCTTTAATCAGATTTGAAGAGGGTATTTTTTCACTTGTTGCAGATACATCACTTTCTGGACTTAAAGGCATAACAAAATTTTCCCCATTTAAAAGTCCTTGTGGAGCACATATGTTTGGTTGAAGCCTTTGCTTCTTGGGTACCAGTTTTCTCTTTTTTATATTACTTAATGCTTCTTCATTAGGTAGACTCAGTCCTTTTTGACTATCGTTATTATTATTTGAATTATTTAATAATATATCCGTTAATGGGCTAGACGAATGTTTGCGTTTTGGTAAAGGTGGTGCCATAGCTTTTGGCACTGAAGATACAACTTGACCTCCTAAACTCTCTATTATGTCTTCTAAAGAACTGTTTTCTATCAATTCCAATGATTCTAAGAAACTAGAAAATTTTTCTGATTTTTCATTATCTGCTTTGAAGTAACGACAATCTTCGTTATCTTCAGTTTCCATTGATGTTGATTCTATTGCCTCTGGTTGCTCTTTAGATTTTATAATGCAATCTCTATTAATTATACAGCTATTTACATTAGAAAGACTACTATTTTGAGCATCCTGAGAAACATCTTGATCTCTAAATTTTGATGTTGTAGGTATCTCTATACTTTTATTATTGTTTGAACAAGTCATGTTATGTGTATTTATATTACTTAACTGTAATTGCTCTTTTTTCTCGCTTACATCTTTTTTATTACTATCAATACTAAAATGGTTTGGTTCTTGAGGTACTACATGTATTTTTATTTTAGATACACTGGTTTCTTGTTGCATTTCCTTTTTAAAATATATGTCTACAGAATGATCTATTTCTTCTGCCTTTATCATATTGTTGTCTGCTTCTTCTATGCTAGAAGACAATTCTTTGTTTTGTGAATTTTCAACTCCTTTCTTACTAGACAATGTTTTTTGAATATTTGAACTCAGTGGTTGGATAGATTCCTTTTCTATTTTATTGGGAAGTGTTTCACTTAATGATTTTTTTATACACAGTTCCATGTCTGACAATTTCAATTTTAGATTAGAATGTGTCTCCAACAAATCTTTTGCACCAGCTTCAGTTTGTAACATCATTATTGATCTTTCTTCTAATGTTAAATTAGTATATTTCTCAGGATATGGCTCTTCATATTCTTCATCTGGTATTTCTATTATTTGAACACGTTCTTCATCTGGCATACTTTCAACATTATCATTATTTATGGTATTTGTTTGAATTGGTTGTTCTATTTTTTCACTAAGTTTCTTCTCTAATTTTTTATTTTCTTTAAGCTTCTGTTTTTCTATTTGTTTCCTAATTTTCATTAATTTTTTAGCTTCATGTATATTTTTTGCAAATTTTGGTTTTTTTACTTTCATTTCTCCTGAAATATAGTCTTCTTCTAGCAATGCTCGTTTTTTTAGAGGCAGGTTAATGTCATTAAATTCTAATTCTTGTTTAATATGTATTTCATGATTATTAGTGTTGTCAGTTTTGTATTCTGTATGTAATTCTGTTGTTTTATCCAATTTATAACTTTGTTGTTCAAATGATAACTTTAGATCACTTGGATGTGATTCTTCAACATTGTCTGATGTTTCACTGCCTGAATTACTCATATGATTTGTTTCTTTAGAAAAAGTTGATGTGTTTGACTTATTATTTGCAATGTTAGATCCGGAATTACTAGACTGTGAACTTTTGCTACTTGACCCATTTGAACCATCTCTATCTGTAGAACGTCGATCATTAGAATTTCTTCTTAAACTAGAATGGTCATCTTTTGACTTAGACTTTTTCTCTTCTCTTCGCCTTTTGTCTTTATGTTGGGAATCACTTTTATTATCTTTCTTGCTATCTAATTTCTCGTTTCGTGTTGAACTTTTACTTTGCGTATGATTTTTAGTGTCCTTTTTACCATTTATCTTTTCATTATTTGACTTAACATCTTTTCTTACTTCAGGTTTATCAATCTTTTCTTCTTTTTCACTTTTTATAAATTTCTTTACATCCTGTTTATCTAATTTTTCTGGTGGGTCTGATTTCATACTGATATGATTTTTAGACTTCATATGATCTTTAGAAGTACGTCTTTCATCTCGTTTATTCTTATCTCTGTCCTTTGATTCATTTCTTTTTTCTTTCCCATCAATAACTTTTTCAGATGCTTTAATAGTTTTCACTTCATGAGAACTTGATGAAGAATTTTTGGAGGAAGTTTTATGATCTTTTTTATACAACTTTTTATCTTTTGGAGAATCCTTTTTGTCTTTATTTTCTTTATTTGATTTTGATTCTTTGTTGTCTTTATTTAATTTTTCTTTTTCTGTTAATTCTTTCTTTTCTCTAAGCTCCCTAATTTTTTCTTTGTAAAGATCTTTTAGATCTTTTCCTTCTTTACTAATATTATCTTTCTTGTCTGTCTCTCTTATTTTATCTTCCTTTGTCTTATTGTAGTTATCCTTTTCCGTATCTTTAATTTTATCTATAGTTTCTTTTGGTTGATCGTTTTTATCTTTAGGTTTATTTTTATCATATTTGTCATACTTTGAACTGCTATGGCTTCTTTCTTTTTTTTTGTCACTACTTCTATCTCTATGATGCTTCCCATCTTTTACATGATTTTTATCTTTTGATTTTGATTTAGATTCATGGTCTCTGCTTTTATCTTTATTATTTTTATGTTCATATCTATCTTTTATACTGCTATCTGTAGCATCACGAGAATTTTCTTTAGAGGATAAATTGTTTTTAATAGTTTTAGAATCTTTAACATCTTGTACATCCTTATTCTTATTTAATTCAAAAATATTTTTATTACTTTTATTTTTACTGGATTCATATTCTCTGATAGCTTTAAAATTGTCTTTAATATTTTTAACATCATACCTATCTTTATTGACTTCATCTTTCAATGGATCATGTATTGGAGTTGATGCATGATTAGAAGATCCAAAGTCAGTTACAATAGATAATCGAGAATCAGAAGAAACTTTGCTTAGTTGTGAATCTTGATTACTATAATCAAAGTTGTCTCTTGATAATTCGTTACAAAAATCAGGACTTCTAGATCTATGGCTAGTTAATTCTGATATACCTGATAAATGTGAATCATTGGAATTATTAGATTCATTTAGATTCATAATATCAATTGGTTCAAAAGTGGGACTGTCTTCTTCATCCTCCTCTGTTTTATCATCTGATTTTCCAGATGTATTTAAATTTAAAATACTACCAGTCTTATTAAAAATTTTATCACTTTCATCTAATGCTTTTTCTTCTGAAGAAACCTGTCCATTCTCAGATATACTATCTTTACCTTTTTCATTGGAGATTTCTTCGTCTAGTGACTTTTGTTCATTAAATTTTATATCTTTTTTTATTTCTAAATCTTCCATTGCATCCATAGACTCCAAAGATACATCTTTTAAACTATTTTTATCAGACTCTGGTGAAACAGGATCTAAATCTTTGGGTAATAAATCTTTAAGGCCACACAAACCATTTTTTTCTTTTGCCTTAGGTCTTTCTATTCCTAAAAATTTGTATACTACATCTTCAATCTGATGCATGAAGACAGAATATACTTTTGGATTTACTACTTGATCTACTATGCGTTCTACACCAGCATCTAAGTAAGGTGCTTCATGTATGTGCTTCCTTAATGTTTCTCTCAACTGATTTTTGTTTAAATCTGGTTTCCATGATTGTTTGCTAAGGAAAGAATTTACAGATCCTTCTACTCTTGTACGTAAATTTTGATATGCTGGCTGTAATGAAAACGATAAAAATTATTACCAACAATATATATGCCTATAAATAAGCATGAAAAATTGTTATTATATAGCATGTATTTGAATATAGTAGGTAAAAACCATATATATACATTACTTTAAAAATGACTATATTATGATTTCAAAATACTGTTCAAAATGTATATAATAATAGTTATATTATTGCATAAGGTTTTAATAATGAATCAATTGTTTAAATATTATATACAAATATATTGTATACCTTGGTATCAACATCGGCAATACATTCTTTACGAAATTGATCAAAAATTCCTTGAGATTTAACTTCTCCTACAATGTGATCTACTAATCGTGGATCACCTGGTAATAACGTATTAGGTAAACCCAACTCCATGATAAATAAAGTATTTAAAATGATTATAATTCACTTGAATGTTAAACAATCATTCATTTTCACTGACGAAATCATCCTGTGAAACAGTACGTAGCCATAATTTCTTACTTTGCGTCTAGGTTAAATGTTGGATTTGTGTGAATAAATGAATAATAATCAGTAATACCAATCTTTCTATAGCTTCATTCATAACAAGTATCATAGAATAAGGTAGATATTGAAGTCGATAAAATATTTTGTAACAAACATGGGAGAGTAAAAGAAATTTACGTTCACGTCACGTTATCGCGTGAATTTGCTTTTGGTATGATTATGTGAAGTTGGTTTTGATGATTTTTACCTAGCTACAAACATCTCCTATAAGCCGAAACGAAATTTAAAATTGATTTAATATATGACTATGTGTAAAACAGATCGCTTATAAATTATTGTAGCACAATGCGCTTGTGAATTTTTGTAGATTTTTGTACATAGTGCAGCATAGTATAAATCGTATTGCTAGGTATAATAGTGTAAGCTGCAAATAACGAGTGACTTTAAAATCATAAAACTTTTGCGTCCGACCGTACACACCACAGTGATATAGACGGTTCTTGACACTCGCTAGGGAAAACCGCCCGAATATTGAATCGTGAGTAGTTATGAAAAATCAACATGGTAGACAAGAAGGTTCTCATTTTGCGCACGCGTGACATGATATGAATATCTTAGACGGAATCAGAGACACTCTACTCATTTCTGTCTGTCTTGTAAGAACGCGGGGACTTTATTGACCTTCCATGTTGATTTTTCATGACTAAAAACGACTCAATTTTTGGACGGTTTCACTAAGTTTTGGTATATGAATGCTGAGATTTGTTTATATAATTCTGATTCAGCGCCACAGACAGAAGTCTGTGTTCAGTGTTTTATGGGCATCCGAAATAATCTTAAAGCCCCCAGATTTCATCAAATCGAATATAACAGCAGAGAAGAAATTTTCTCTGATAACAGTATAATACACACTCACTTAAATTTGCATGCTTTCAGTAATAATAAATCACAGTTATTTTTATATTTAATTAAAGTTAATTATATTTAATTGAGATAATTAGATTGTTACATGATACGAAACATTATAAAGATATATTTTTTAAATTTTATCTTGGTAATTATCAAAAAAACGGAAATAAAGTAGTTTAGATTTTCTATAATGTAATAATCAAAGCATGGTAATAATTTTTATCTAAATTACAATTTTCTTTATATGCAGTTATGAAAGCGTCAAAACTTTACACTTAAGGCCTTTTCTCAATGAGAAACTTATGATTCACGTTTAGTTGTATGGTATTAACATCTGAAAAATGTATACCTCAGATCTTACAGCCATTTTTAACATGGCAAGTTGGTCGGTGTTAAATGCAGTTTGCTTGTGATTTTATTTTATTTAGTATTGCTGGCTAATACTACTTTTTTATTACATTAAGATTTACAGTTTTCTAGTTATGAAGAGGGTAACACTTTTTGTCAATGGCACCGATGTTTTAAATGGCAAGGTGGCTGCGATTTTATTCATATGCATAATAAATTTTGATTAATTGTTTACTTTTTATTTTCAATCAATTCCTTCACATTATATTTTTTCAACTTTTGCTTTATATCGTAATTAAATTACATATTATTTTTTTTTGAATAATATGAATTTATATATTATTTATATATGATATACTTATAGAGATATTAGAAAAATGTTGCTACATATATATGCTGTATGTTTATTACATAAACAAAATTTTAAGTGTATACTTGGAAATTATCTTTTTTTTGGCGTGGATAGCTGTTTAGGGGATTTTTATATTTAATATTCTTATAATTTCTTTTTGTTTAAATAAAATATTTAATCTACAAAATAGATATATTTTTATTTGTATCTAAATGTGTTAGTAAATTTTGTTAATTATTGTTAATATGTTAATTAATGAATATTAAATATAAGTATGGTTTATACATATTTATATTCTTTAGTTTTTAAACTGGAGACGGTAATATTTAAATAAAATCTTTAATAGAACAATGAAAATTATGAATTAAAATATGAGAAAATATCCTTATAATTTCTAAAACCCATTTATTTGCATTTAATTTTTGTATTATTTGTATTATTGTTTTATTTGTATTATTTGTATTTGTATTTTTTTGTATTTAATTTTTATAAAAGATTTTTATACTTATTAAAAAATTTATATAGTTAACAATTAAAATAAGTATAAAAAGAGGATTGTAAAAATAAACAGAATTACTGTTTTATAATATTTCTATGTTATAGATGATAAATTTATACTCATGAAAGATTTAATACATTTTATGGAGAAATGTAATTTAATTTTACTTGTAGAATAGAATTGTAATAACAAAGTTTTTCATTCAAAATTGATTTAGATGGTTATTTTAATAAATTATAATAAATTTTAGATATATAATTTGATTTGTATTTGTTTTAGGTATTTATAGTGAACAGTTCATTAGATGAATTGCTAACAGCAGCTGGTTCAAAATTTAACATTACTGCTAAAAGGATATTTAATGTTCAGGGTGGAGAAATCGATGATATCAATATAGTTCGGTAAAGTAAACTATATCAAAAATCAAGCTATTTTTCTATTATGTTCATATCACACATAATTTAGCAGAATGAATTTTTTGCAGGGATGACGATGTTTTATATGTTTCATGTGGAGAAGATTTTATTCCAAAGGATAAGCCTTGTACTCGGAGTCAGATAAATCAGAATTCAGTTAATTCAGAATGGATTACACTGAATGTCGGTGGAAAGTATTTCACAACAACCAGAGATACTTTAACAAAAAAGGAACCAACGTGTATGTTGGCCAGGTAAGCAAATATGTTTAATTGATTTATGGTCTAAGCAGAGTTGTAATTACTATATTAGAAAATGTACTGGTACTGTTTTATTGATTTTTAGTTAATATTTTTGCACATACTTATAATACGAAAACACAGAATGTTTACAGACGCTACAGACACAGAACAAAGAATCTTACCTAGTCGACAAGACAAAAATGGTGCATTTTTAATTGATAGAAGTCCCACGTACTTTGAACCATTGTTGAATTATTTAAGACATGGACAGATAATACTTGATGCCAATGTGAATGCAGCAGGTGTGATTTTTAGAATATTTTGTAACTCATTAATTTGTTAGTTGTATGGGTTTTTGGTGTGATTATGATTTAAATAATTTTTCTATTGAATATAAGATTTTTCTTTTTTAGTTGTAATTTTATTTATATTTTTATATATTTCATTTTTTTTAGGTGTTTTGGCAGAAGCACGTTTCTATGGAATAGAAGGTGCCATTGATATATTGACTGCAATGGCAGATGAAAAAGAACTTCAAAGGAGTGGTTTGGTATCCTTTACTCGTAAAGATGTACTTAAAGCAATTATGTCAACACCTACAACTTCAGAACTTAGATTTCAAGGTGTTAATTTTGTTGGTGCTGACTTATCAAAGTTAGATCTCAGGAATATAAATTTTAAGGTAATTAGAATTACTTTGGTGTTATAATAATACATTCAGTTCATGTAAATAAATAAATGTAGTTATCATAACTTTGAAATAATATTTCAGTATGCAATTATGCGTGGCTGTAGTTTAGCAGGTTCGAATTTATCTGGCTGTTGTTTTGAACGAGCAGATTTGTCTTATGCAAATTTACAAGGTGCACAGTTAATTCGCGTAAGAATGTTGTGCGCGAATTTAGCCGCTGCTGATCTACATTCGTGTAATTTTGAAGACCCTTTAGGTGTACCCGCTAATATGGAAGGTGTAAATCTTAAAGGTGCCAATCTTGAAGGCAGTATCATGGCTGCTGTAAATCTTAGGGTGGCAACGTTAAAAAATGCTATTTTAAGAAACTGTATTCTTAGATCAGCTGTATTAGCTGGTGCTGATTTAGAGGTAGTATCTTATTAATAATTATTCTTCTTATAATACATATTTCTTTGTTTTTTTATGATACAAGTAAATTATTTATATTTGTTACAGTGTTGTGACTTATCGGGATCTGATTTACACGACGCGAATTTAAGAGGCGCAAATTTCAAGGATGCTGCATTCGATTTGATGTTAACGCCATTACACATGTCTCAAACGATACGATAAATATGGTTTAGGTTCTGTGATGTAAATATTATATTTATTTAATTCGTAGAATGATTTCAGTAATATCATTTTCATAGATGTGCGATGCATTTAATTATTGTTACGTAAAATTATTGTTGCATCATAAATCTACAGCCTACCACTGCAATCGACGGTTTAACGGATTCATGATTTCTATCTATCTATCTTTGAGTGAGAATATTTACCTTTTTGTAAGTTAAGGATGTTAAGGTGGATGAGAATTGTAATTTCGAAAATTAATGAGGGGCATTACCGTCGATTAATTGATTAATTATGATTTGCTTATCTCCTTTTTTTTACTTTATGTATACATGGCACATATTTTTTTAAAAAATGTAATTGAAGAAAACAGGTACGTATTTTGATACACTGACTTTTGATAAATCATTATATCATTTTACGTAGAACGAGTTGATATTATTTATACAAAGATCGAATCATTAATTTTGCATTCAAGGTAAATCACCGCAGAAAGTGTGCTAGAATTAGGGAAAGGTTTTGTATACATATTTCCTTATTTGATCGTAATATACTTATTTAGAATTTTGTGATCAAAGTGAATTTTGTGACTGATGTGAATTGAATGAATGTATGATGATCATATAAATTATTTATAGTATTTTATCTAAATAAAATACAAAATATATTTATTTTTGTTCATTGTATAATAGAGTCATAAAAAATACATTTATTGTTTTTGCATTCTCAGCAAATATTATATAGTAACATATTTGTTTTACATGTTAGTATATAAATTTCGAAGAAATTGTATTTTTTTTAAACATATAAAAAGAGTAATATATATGTATATATATGTATATAAATAGCCACAAATGCACTTAATAGATTTTAATAATTTAAATGGAAGCAATGTGAGGTAGTTTTCGTTATAATTAAAAACTATAAATATGGTACTATTTTTATGTTAAATTATTAATATTGATATAAATAGTGATACAGAAATGTTTCTGCAAAACAAATGTAACAGATACACCAAATTATCATTTTAATATATAATATTCAAAATAATTATTTCTGTTGATTTTTAAAAATAAATTAATATTGATATACATATACCGATATAATAATAAGGTTTTACAGCGTATAATACAATATATTTTGTAGATATCAGATTGTGACTTCCAAATAGAAATATTTCATACTGTAGAGTTGAAGATTATAAAGTCTCTATAAGATAATAAATTAAGTTCCTTGTAAATTTCTATAAAAAAAAAATAATCGTGGTAGATATGGTTATTAAAAATATGCAGATAGATCTTTAAAAAAAATATTTATAATTTACATAAAAATAAGAATTATAATATATTTATTGTGTACATTTCTTCCATGGGATTGCAGGAGCTCTATTTTAGTATATGTTTGATATTTTTTGCAATGTTTTTTGTAAGAATTATTTTTTTAGAAAGATTTTTTAAGAAAATATTGTTTTCCACAACGTATTTTTATTTTTAATTGATAATAGTGGTAGTACATATCTGTATTAAGAAAAGGTTCTCTCTTCATTCTTTTATACATGTCTTTATGTAGGTGATTATCAAAACATTGTCAAGAATAATATGATTGATACTGAATTAAACTGCTTCTTCGATTTAATTAGAAATTCTATAGTTTCCTCTCATACATCACTTTTCTTCCTTTTTTTTTTATTAATGAAAATCTTTCTCTCAAATATTTCAGTCTCTTTTTCTATTTCTTTTTTCATTTAGGGGCTTTTTATTTTTTGGGAGATTTTTATTTTCTGACATTTCTTTTTTGCTAATTATTTTGATACAGGATATGAAATGGCTAGAACATTTTAAATATTATATCAGACTATTAAAAATATTTCATGATATCTGATTCTTTTTTAGGGAATGATTTACTATGTTTAATACATAACAGCATGTCAAATTTTGAATAGGATTTAAAAAGGATGATAAAAATAAAAATAAAATAATTTTGTAACATATAATAACAGGGAAGAGAAGCTGAACCTTATTTTAAGTTTCTTATATTTTTCATTAAATAAAATGAAAGAATTAGGGCCAATATGCACTATCGACTAGCGGCTAGCGACCATTGGATTCATTGAAGTATATGAGCCCGTACGCTCTTGATCGTGGTAAGCAGCGAGTTTCTAGCGATCACGGAAACATGATCGACATACTGGTGCCTCGTTAGACATGGATTGTCTTTAACACGTTGACTGCCACGACACCCGTATTCGGGTATTTGACTACTTGCGAAGGATCGTCGTAGGTATTTGAAAAGATATTCCATAATAATAAAACTGTTGAATTGTTATAAAAGTAATACGAAAATGGTTTATTCAAAAAATTATTTAGAATGTAAAACTTTAAAGCATTCTATACATAGCTGAGGTTGGTCGGGACAATTTGGACAATAAGTTGTTGTTTTTTTTCAAATTCTTTTGTGCCTTTGTTCGGTCCATTCGACGTCTTCTATTTGCATAACATAGTTTGCATGTGCGTCTAATGCTTCTTCCGGAATCATTTTTCCGAACGGCGATATTATGCTGACTCCGTCGAAGACAAGGATTTTTTGTATTTTCAGACAACCTTAATAATTTTGCAACTAATAATTGTCTAAATATTCTAATATTTATGTTCTTCCTCGTTACAATTTTGTAAACCGTCAAAGCGTTTACAACAGAAATTCCCAGAAGGAGTTGAATGCCAAGTTTTCTGTACCATTTGATTCCTTTTCTAATTGTGGTGGAATAAGAAATCATTTGGTCAAAATAAGCTATACCACTTTCCTTCGTTATATTCAACAACAGCTAGTGGTTCTAATGTTGCGAACAAAAGAAACGAGAGGTCGTTCTTGAGACCACCACTTGAGCGATTCGCATTACTAAAATATCGATGGGAGCACCTAGCAGAGAACGCTTGGTACTGCTGTACGCGTGGCATGACGGAAATTTCTTTGAAAACATGCGTGGCAGTCAACGTGTTAAAAACTGTGTAAATTTCTTTCATATGAGGTTCTTGCAAGAACGTACCCAAGGATGTACCCGATATTTCCCTTTCCCCCTTTTTTAAAATTAACTTTATAATTATAACAGTTTCTTCGGCATCTATTCTGTTCGAGCATTTCTACAATGCTGACAACCTTTGAGTTTTCGAATTGACGAGCTTGGTCGTCGAGTCCATTCGCATAGTTCTTGGTCGTCGGGCGACCAAGTGCGTAATGGCCCTTATTCATTTGATTGAAGTTTCCTTGCGTATTTCTGCACCTCACAACGAAAATAATAATTGGTTAAAGTAGAGATAGATTAACGTCAAAACTGTTAGGCCCGTCAAGATAACGATCCAGTACACATGTTAGTGTTTGACCCATAATTAAATTGAAGTCCGTATTTGGTACGTTATAAAATTAAAAATGAGTCGATGTTATTACTAAGGAAGCGAGAAAATAATTTGTTGATAATAGTAGGAAATAAGAGAAACAGAATTACCTGGCAAGGACAGACAGACATCGTGGATTATAGAATTTATTAAAACATTGAATCCTCATGCATGGGGTCCTGCCTCATCAATGCCTAATTCAATGAATCCTGTATTCCAAAATCCCAACCGAACTAAAAACTTTACCGACGAATATGCGGAGATCATTAATAACTGCATTTTTCTCCAAAAAGACCAAACGATAGTTTTGAAGTTAGTAGAAGGATTGTACATTAAAGATTATGTAAATGCTATTGGTAAAATAGTGGCACCTCGTTCCATAAGATTCACTTCACATACACGAGTGTGCATTTATCTCGATTCAAAAGAAAAAGAATCAGTCGGATTATTTAATAGACAAGTACAAAAACGTTTTCATCAATAATATAAATGTGAAAGTAAGGCCACTGATCTATCCGTTTCAACGAATTATTCTGTTTAATATTATTTCGCATGAAACTTTAGGAAAAAAAAACAATCACGTTTGAACTACCTCCAAGATGTCCCTTTTAAGGGTTAGCCTTCAAGAATTACGTTTTTCCCATATACTAAGCTTTAGGAGGCCCGGAAGATACATCTAAAATTTCAGAACCCTTTTATTGTTACACATGGAAAGACTCAGTATAAAGTATTCATAACTACGGATAAGCCTAGTTGTTTTTGCTGTAATGAAGAAAGCCATATTACCAAACATTATCCAAAAAGAGAACACGAGTACATCTATTTATTTCTCACTATGGAAAATAAGAAAGTAAGTGAATCGATCATATCGGCACAGAAATTTAAAGAACCTCTTGCTACTTCGGTAACAGAGAAATCGATTTTACGACATATCTCAAACAATAGAGCGCACTCTACGTCTACAGAAAGCACCAATATTACAATTATCCAATATTGTTATAATTATACAATATTACAGACATTGACAACACAACTACGCCAACACGCCATTATCCATAGTACATAATACTATACCAATTAAATCACGAAACAATACTGCTAAGTAAAAAATTAAAGTCGGAAAGGTAGACCAAATCAACGAAACGCTTGAACTTGTTAAAATCCTTGTCAACGCCAACCAACACAGAATGCCAGAATTGCGACCAAGATCTCTTGAAAATGCTTTTGTCGTTAATTGATGTAGGTTTGAGGTTGATGATTAATCGATTCACACAGATTTGATTTTTCTCTCTATATTTCTCCGCTTCGTACAACACGTCTTAACACACAGGATACACTTAGTCAATTAATACGTGGTCGACTTTTAAGACAAAAGAGCGTCGTTAGAAGTCGTACCAACTTAGCTTGTAGTAACTAGCGATCATACCAAGCTAACTTTTCTCAACACTCCCCTTTGATCGTAGTTTCTACAAGCCCCATAGCTTTGGTAAAATACTGAGTTTTAACTCTATTTAAGCCTTTGGTAAGAATGTCAGCGACATTCTCAGGACTAGGTATATATGTATAATCTAATATTCCCTTCGACACGCAGTTCTTAATATAAAAATAACGTACTTGGACATGCTTAGAACTCTCAGCGACTACCTCATCCTTGGACCATGAAATATCTCCAATATTGTCACAAAAAATTTTGCATGGACGGGGACAATATGACAATTGACCCAACTCTCTTAATAGTAAGGATATCCACACAGTCTCCCTTACTGCCTCCTGCATTGCTACAAATTCTGCTTCACAAGTCGACTGAGATATGATAGGCTGCTTCTTCGACAACCAAGATACTGCACCACCAGTAAATATGAAAATATACCCACTTCTAGATTTTCTACCTACTGAACACTCTGCAAAATCTGAATCGCATTCCTTCAAAGGTTGTCCTGTCTTTTGGTATACCAGCTTTAAAGGTCGTTGGTCTTTAGCAGGTGCCTAAAAATACGCTTCACTGCCTTCCAGTCAGGCACAGTAGGATTTGCACACTTTTGATTTAGTTTACCTATTGTACACGCGACATCAGGACGGCTTACAGTAGCGGCGTACATTATATGCCCAACAGCTTGTTCATACAACTTTTTGTCAAAAGGTTCATCGCACTCAACATTAAAACCAGCTTCACACTCCTTAGCTAGTGGTGTTTACTCTCATGAGTAATATCAAACAAATTCAGCATTTGACCTATCTGCACGGATTGGTCAAACACAATAGTAGTACTGTTTGGTTTACTCAAATGGACGGACAGAAATTGAGTATCAGTATCCAGCATCCTAACGTTTAGTTTTTCCTTAATACTAATTTTGAACATAGTAATCATAGTCTTTGTTCCAAACGCAAGAATGTCGTCCACATACATCGCGACAATTAGATCTGTAGCGGCACTCGACAGTAAATTTTCCAACGGTTTCTGTCCCGTGGCTTGCTACACAAAGACCCAACTCTTCGGACAAGATGATTGTTAGATGTCGATACATCCTCAAAGAATATTTTCAGCTAGCCTAAGGATCCGCTATAAATCTCAGGATTTATTTAGCTAAGGTCCTCCAAAGTAAATAATCTTTGTCTCAACAGTCTCTAAGTCTATCACCTACTACGGGAAGACACGAGAAATTTGCTTTTTCTCACGTACGATGCTTTCCGCTAGCAACTTTCTCTCAAGGGCAGTTAGCATCCTTTTCCAACGACCAATACAAAATTCGCCAATTAACAACGACGTTCATTTCCCTCACTTTCCGAACCGAGGCTTTCCTCAACGAATCTGATGATCTCGCATCCTTAGACACACCCCATCATAGTTTTCCTTCGCAGCATTATCGTGACGGAATGTCAGTCCCTACGCAGTTTCTACTCAGTCGTTACACAACGGTCGTTGCAGTAGCAACGGTTCGAGACAATCATTGATCTAAGTTTTCGGCATTTCGAGCAATCACCCTCCGAACAAGTATCGCGTATCAAAACACATATCGACTCGAGTCCAAACTTGTAATCGCGAATCGCGAACCGATAACATTAACCGCGAGTTCTACGCATCAGTGTACACATACAATATAAGGTTAATAAATATTTATTGTTAAACCTATTCGAGTGTTCCTTCAGTACCTATCACGACCTAATCACCTCAGATCCTTGAATACATTCACATACACACATAGGTCACTCAGACATGGTTTTAGATTCATACCCTTCAAAATACTGTTAATATGTTTGAACCACATTCTTCCAGCTTGCTTCAGCCCATACAAGCTCTTCTTGAGTTTACACATATATTGAGCCCTGTCCTTTCCTGGAATTTCAAAGAGTTCAGGCTGCTCCATGTGTATGTCCTCATCCAAAGGACTGTTGTATGCGCACTCTACATCAATGTGTTCATAGCTTTACTCATTCCCAGCACACAGAGCAAGTAAAATTTTCAGGCTCCTACGTTTCACTGAAACTCTCCTGAAAGTCTCCGAATAATTTACCCCAGGTCTTTGCCAGAACCCCCGAGTTACAAGCCTAGCCTTATACCTATCAGAATCCCTTTTGACGGCAAGGACCTATTTAAAGTCAATGACATTTGCACCCAATGGTCTTAACATTACGTCCCACACATCTTTATTCACAAGATTGTCCAGCTCTTTTAATATTGCCTCTGTCTCCTCAGAACTTCGTACACATTAACAGACACACACAAACCATTGCAACATGAGCACAACTATTACAACTCTTTGGTTTATGTGGTCTTGCTGACCTCCTAGACACAATAGGTACACCTACAACCTCCTCCTGAATCTCCTGATTATTTTCACTAATTAAATTATCCATGAAAAAATCACCTTCTCTCTCATCATTTTCACCATCACTTTGGACCTCAATATCAACTGGCTCCATTCCCTTTTCAGGTTCAAAATCCTCAACATCCCATATCCAATCAGAAAATTTCTTCTTGATGTTACTCGTGTCCACACCAACACCTTTACAGGGAAACATATTTTCCTTGAACCGAACATGACAAGAGATTATTATTATATTAGTCTTTGGTAAATAGATCCTGTAACCCTTGACTTGTCGGTCGTAACCTATAAAAATCCCCTTATCTGCCCTACTATTAAGCTTCTTTCCACTTGGGCTTATTAGGTACCAAACTTTACATCCAAATACTCTCAGTCTATCAATCTCCCCTTGGATGTCGCATCCCTCACCTTTCCATAACTCCAATGGAATTTTATCTCCAATAGCAGCGGATGGGCACAAATTCCTTATGTGGTATGCAGTACTGATGACTTCCCCCCACAGATTCCTTATGTGGCATGCAGTACTGACGGCCCCCCCCCCCCCCCACAGCTAGTCAAGGAGCCCTGACTGGATGAGCAAACGCCTAGACATCTCAACCAGGGTCCTATTAGTTCGTTCTAAAACGCTATTTTTCTCAGGATTCGTAGGTACGGCCTTCCTGTGTAAAATACCCTTCTCCTTCAGATAATTCTCAAAATTGGTCCCAATGTACTCACCACCATTGTCAGTTTGGAAGGCACTTATCTTGGACTGGTGCAGGGCTTTCACTTCAATGAATGAAGTTACATCAATGAAAGTTACAAAGTAATTTCCTCCACCTAACGATTTACACTGAACTCTACCACTAACATCACTGTGGACGATTTCCAAGAGACGGTGACACATATGATGAGCTGTCTTTGGGAATGGCACCTTTGTCATTTTATCCTTCACACAGACTCCACACAGTTCATCACATTTCTTCGAATCTTCTTTTACGTTTAGTACAGGGATTTTGCTAATTACATTTCCATGCAGATGACCCAATCACTCATGCCACGGCACAACACTCCTAAACGCTTTTGCCTCAATGACTTCAATCTTTTAGTCACTGTTGTCAAACCCACTACGATCATTGTTCACAGAAACATTAGCAACATGTCTTTCATCAGGGACAGTCTCCAAATAGTTTACATCACTCTCTATTTTTGAGGTGAACACAACATCGCCATCATCATGTGTTCCAACAGCCTCATCCTTTCGACACACGGTGGTAACACCCTTCTTTGCTAACTGTCTGATCGAGATCAGATTTACATCCATCTGAGGTACCCACAGAGCATCTGACAAAGAAAAGGTCCAACCCCCACAGGATTCAGCCACTTTTACAAAGATTGTTCCCTCCCCTTCACTTCCAGACGCCCTTTACCAATCCTGATATGTCCAATCGTAGGTACGAAATCCACAAAGCGATACCTGTCCGGCGTCATATGGTTTGAAGCACACGAGTCAAGATAACTAATCCTCTCTTTTTCCAAACAGCCGATGGAGGATAAGGTTAATGCTGAGATGAGCCCTTTGAATTTTGGTTTGTCTTCTGCTCCTCTCTCCTTCTTGTTGTATTCTTGTCTCTTCTTCTCTTTCTCCTTGGGTTTCTTCTCTTCTCTATCTCCTTTCTCCCCTAGACACTGACACGAAATGTGGCCCCATTTTCACATTTGTAACGCCTTTGATTACTTGTGTTTCTGCTCTTTGGTTTCGCACCATCTTTGTTTTGGTACCGCCTGGATTTCCACTGCCTTGCTCGGATGACTTCGCAGCAGCATCGATTTTTCTTTCTTCAAGTAGAAAGTTGGCCTTCACCGCCCTCGAGGTCAGATCCTTATCAATTTTTGTTATTCTGACATAGGTGAATAATCTTCTTTTTTTTTTGCACGTGGAGAAATCCTCAGGACACTCCGCTGCTGCAGTAATCGCGTGACAGCAGAGTAGTGTCGGACTCCTACCGATTAAAACTCCACGATGACCATCCTACACGTGTGACAGGTGTGCTCCAGGAACCTCTTATGAATTAACTTCTGTTGCACCCCCTTCTCGCGTCCTCTTGTTCGAGCCAATCATAGTACCTCCTGCCTATTGAATTGGCGTTAGGGGGGTCATTGCCCCTAGCGCTGTCGCTCCTTCCAGGCCTAGTCCGTTGGGATGGCGGTAGAGCGGCTCTAGGTCGTCTCACTGCCATCCTTCTCCATCGTCTTATCCTGCAAGGGTGAGAGTTTTTCTTTCTCTCCCTTTCCGCTCGCTCCTTCGCGAGCATATCTCGCTCGCAGAAGAGGCGGACGGCCTCGTATTCCTGTGGTCTTCTCAACATCTCCTCTACAATCGCTGGAGGGGGGGGGGGGGCAATGCTCCTCCTATGGCATGTCGCAGAGTGTAGCGGGGCAACTCCCACGCCGGACAGAGCTCCAGGGTGTGCTGCGCCGTGTCCCTGCCCTCTCCGCAGTGGTGGCAGATGTCTGTCGTTTCTCGTCCGATTCTCTTCAGGAACTCGTCAAACACGCCGTGTCCGGTGAGCACCTGGGTCATTCTGAATGTGAGCAGGAGGCCGTGGCGGCTTCTCCATGCCTCCCAGTTTGGGAGGACCGCCTCAGCGCCCCGATGTTCGCCTCCCTCGTTGATCAGCTGGGATCGCCACCGGTCCCACGTGTCCTCCTCAACGGTTCCTATGTTGTTTGGAGCCGCCTGCTCGGTCAGATCTTCTCCAGGATGCCATATTCTCCGGTGGGTGTATCTTTTTTTGAGCGCTAGCGCCCGGAGCTCCCACGGGGGAGGGGGGGGCGCGGTTAGAGCGGGACACTAGAGTGGGACACCGTCCGGTATCCCCTAATGATTCTGATGGCGGTTACCCTGTGCAGCCTCCTCAGGAGCAGGATGCTGCGGCGGCTCGCCATCAGGTCGTCCGCCCATACCGGGGCCCCGTACATCACTCGGGACCAAATGACGCCCTCGTAAAGTCGGTAACAGGCCGCACAAGGCATTAGCAGCCACCGACACTTTCGGAATCAGGGAGTCGAAGTGTGGCTCGAACGTCCACTGGCTGTCGATGACGAGACCCAGATATTTCATGGCAGACGGTTTCCCCTGCCATGTTTATGCATAGGCCGGGCGGTGGGGTCCGTCGCCTCTTCTTGTCGTAGAACCAGGTGGCCTCCGACTTCGCAGGGGAGACCCTCAGGCCCAGTCCGCGCACGGCACGGATCGCGCAGGCCGTTGCGATTTCGCTGATGCGCAGCTTCTCGTGCCAGCCACGACCCCCGACCAGGACCAGGGTGTCGTCCGCGTAGCACACCATGGCCGCGCCTGGAGGCGGCGGGCATCGCAGTACTTCGTCGTACGCAATGTTCCATAGGATCGGTCCCAGCACCGAGCCCTGCGGGATTCCGCGCTCGACAGGTCGCCTTTCCTCCGCTTCCTTGCTGGTGTAGCATATCCACCTGTCGTCGACGTAGGCTCGAATCAGCCGGACGAGGTAGCTGGGAACCTCGAAGTGCTCCAGGGCCGTCAGTATCCTGTCCCATGGCATGAAGTTAAATGCGTTGACGATGTCCAGGGAAACCGCCAGAGCCACGTCGTTCCGGGAAACCATGTCCTCTGTCAGTGCTCGCACACGTCTGACCGCGTCAATCGCCGAGCGTTCCTTCCGGAAGCCGTACTGGCTTTCGTGCCAACCTGGCACCTGGCCCGCTATGTGTCGCTCCAAGCGGGTAGCGACTACCCTCTTGAGTAGTTTGCCGACCTTGTCTAGCAAGCATATCGGCCGGTACGCTGTCGGCGAGGTCGTCGATCTGCCCTCTTTACGGAGCAAGACCAGCCTCGCCGTCCGCCATGCCCGGGGGTAAGCTCTCTCTTTCAGGCATCTTGTGTAGAGGCGCCGAAGTCTGGGGGCCATGACTCCCATCACTTCCCTCCAGATCTGACCCGAGATTCCGTCCGGGCCCGACGCCACGTCGCATAAGGCCATTCTTCTGGTCGTCTCCCATATCTCTTCCTCTGTGACTTCCCAGTCATCTCTCCATTCCAACGTCCGTATCGTTTCCCGCGGCCGTTCTGCCGCCCTGTCTTCTTGCGGGGGAAAAGCGTCGCGATGATCCGCAGCAGCAGCGCAGGTTCCATATCCATCGTTGCCAGGGGGCCCTTCGCGCGAAGTTTCCGCGTCACCATCCTATATGGCCTTCCCCATGGGTCGGCCTCGACTGTTTCGATTAGTTCGGACCAGGCACGGTTCTTCGCGTTTTTAATCTCTTTTTGCAGCGAGCGCCGTAGCACGTGGTACGCCCGGTAGCGCAAGGAGACTTCTTCTTCGTCGCGTCGTTGCCAGTGGCGGGCCCTTAGGTATTGTCTTCGGGTCCGGACGCATCTCGTCCTCAGCTCCGCGATGTCAGGGTTCCATCAGTAGACTGCCCCGCTTCGCACCGTGCCTGGTGTGGCACGTGGCATGGATGCGTCGCAGATTGCTGTCATGGCTCGGCGTAGGTTCTCGGCCTTCTCTACCACGTCTCTTTCGTTCGTCGTCGTCGAGGCCTCCCAGCTCCAAGCTGTTGCTATGGCAGCCGTCCGGAGTAGATCCCCGTTCACCTCCTTGATCTTCCATCTTGGCGGTGGGCGCGCGCTTCCTTTCCTCGGCGGGCCGCGACCATCGCCTGCAGTCACCGTTCTAGGTCCAGGTGTGTCCACATCCATGAATATGTAGAGGTGGTCACACTATGTAGAGTGTCTCGACCCCTTCGGCTACTCTCCAGCCTGAGATCCGCCTGAATGCATCGGGGGAGGCCCATGTGATGTCGACGATGGAGCTCCCTCTCCACGCCACGCAGGTACTGGTCGAGCCCCTGTTCACCAACAGAAGTCCAAGTCCCGCGGTCCAGTTTGACAGCGCGTCGTTGGTCCTGGCGTTCGCCCATTCCGTGGAGTGCGCGTTGAAGTCTCCCAGGACGAGCAATTGCCGGGGAAGTCGTCGCCTGACGTAGTCGCCAACCCCGTCCAGGAATTCCTCGAATGCTGCGCATCCGCTGTTGGGTGACACGTACACACCCACCGCCACCATCCCTGCCCACTCGATCGCGACGTATCCGTTGCCGCGTTCCAGCAGGGTTCCATGGGCGAACGCCCCCGGCGTTGATGTCCAGGTGACAGCAACCATTTTGTCCGTATCTCCGACCCATTCTGGAGCATCCAGAACTCTGTATGGTTCTGCCACCACCGCTAGGGCGACCGTGCTCTCCCGAATGGTTTGGTAGAGCAGGTCTTGCGCTTCCCAGGTTGGTCTGCAGGATGCGCATTTTCAGTCCCCTAGTGTCGTCACTTCTCTGGCTTCCTACGTGCCAGCTTCTTTGTCCGCAGACATAGGGTCGCCTTGCAATGGGGAGCCTTTCCTGTTGCCGCTTGCAGCTGTGGATCCGCGGGTGGCTCCTTTTGTTCCTTTCTTCGGGGGGGGGGGGGCGCAGGCCGGTCCACCCATCCTGTGCACAGATGGTGCTCCAAGCGCCTCGCAGAATAGGCATTTCGGGCTTGCGGCAGTGCATGCTTTCACTTGGTGCCCTGATTTGCCGCATCTGAAGCATAGGTGCCCCTTGTCTTCCTTGGCGGCGCAGGACTTTCTTACGTGCCCGATCTCCAGGCACCTGTAACACTGTAGGGGTCTTCGCTCGATGGCTTCGACCCTCGCCGTCGATCACCCTATGACGACCTTGCCAGCCCGGGCCAGTTTCCTCACTACACCGGCCGGGCCTCGTATCCACACAGATCCAAGGCCGTTTCGGCCGGGGCGGATTGCTCCCAGTCGGACGTCCTCCGGCTTGCAACCGCTTTCCTTCGCCAGGGTGTTCTGGATTTCCTCCTTGGTGGCCGATATGTTTATCATTGACACCCTTGCTTCCGCGGCTCGGAAGGGTGTCGCCACGCGGACCTTGTTCGGATCCAGAGCCCGCGTCAGGTGTGCTGCGAGCGCTGCGGCCTTCTTTCTCTCCTGATCCTCGGGGACCCCCAGAATGACGCCTCCTGTGATGGTCTTTCGCATCCTCATCGTGCTGATGCCGACCTCAGCCAGGGAGACGCTGTTCCTGGCCGCAGCCAGAACCTCCGCGTAGGATTGGCCCGATTTATCTGTTAGGGTGATAGCTACCGCCGACGTTCGTGGTGTATGTGGGAGGGGTAGCTTGCCTCCCCCTCTTCGCGCGTTCTCCGATCCACTCTCTGGGGCTTTCCTCAGGCTCTTCGGCCCTGTCCCGTGGGTTGGTTTCGCCGGTTGTTTCTTCTCTGCCTCCTTCTTCTTTTTATTTTTTTTTCTTTTCGACGGTCTCCCTTTCCGTGGCAGCCGCTTGTCCTTCCTTGGTCGCTGGAGTGTTTGGGAATCCGGACTCAATCCTTCTTGTGCTCACGTCCTGAGCGACCTCCTTTTCTTCCCTCCTTTCCATGCTTTGGAGGCGTTCTTCCAGCCGGTGCAGCGAGGGTCTTATCTCCTCTATCTCGTGTTCGATTGCGGCGAGACGCGCCGTGTCGCTGCTCTTCTCTGCGGCGGGGTGCGTGGCTAGCTCTTTTCGGAGCGCCTCGTTCTCCGCCTCTAGTGTCGCTTTGCGTCCTTGCGTTATGGCGAGGGCGCCGGAGGAGGGGTCTATTTTCCTCACCATCTCTGTTGCGCCCGCAGCGATAGTCTTCGCCGCTTCCTTCAACGTTTTCCCCTGCATGCCCTTGAGGTTGCGAGATGTCTTGGTAACCTTGGTTACCTTCGCGGCTCGACGGATCAGTTCCGCTTCTATGTCTGCCGTAGTAGAGGTTCGCATCTCCTCGGCTAGGTCCTCTTCCTCCGTCGTTTCTTCGGTCTGTGGGTTCTCCATATCCAGCGTGGGGTGGGAGGGCCCCTCTTTTGGCGGGGCCGCCCTCCTCATGCTCCTGGTGCTGACGTGTGACGGCTCAGCAACCAGCTCCGCTTCGCCCCCTTTTCTGACGATTTCCCCTACCTCCTTATCTTTCGCCACTGTTGCGTCTTTTTTCGCCATTGGGCGCAAAAATGGCCACTTCCTCCGCACTTGCTATTCCACCAGTCGCTGTTCCTTTCAAATGGTCCACGCGGCGCGCTTTGACGCACGTGCCAATATGACTGCGTCCGTATAGTTGCTTGGGTAGCCCGTGTAGCGGCGCTGTTGTCACGCGTCCTAATATGGCTACTCCACCGTCATAACCTCGCACTCGGTTTACCTCCGCCTTTAGCGCCTTTCCACACCAGATTTCATGGGTTCCTACACCCGCTTTGCTTTCACGGGCGCTAATCCTTCACTCTGGTTACTTTCCTCGCCTGAATTCTCTAGTTTTCCGGAGATTTCGAGTACGTTCACGGCTCCGTCCTCTCCACGTCTGCTCCACCACACAGTCACCACGAAAACCCAATCAAATTTAACTAACTCATAGGTGAATAATCTGGATCTGTTGCAAGCAATTTTTAAGTTTCATACCGGCTTTAGACAACTTGTCACACAGGACTTGAATTTTTCCACAGTACGCGGAGATATCCACGCTCGGGGTCTTTTCGTTAGTGCCCAGTTCCCGCAGGCACATGGCAGTGTCCATCGATGTGGATCTCCCATGGATGTCTTCCAGTGCTTTCCAGCACTCTTTCGCTGTTTTCAGACCGCTGATGCCCGTGAGATGCTCGGGGCGAACGTGCCGGAAAATCTACGCACGCGCCTTATTATTCAGTTTGACGTACTCAGATTTTGCCCTTTCTGCTGCAGTTAATTCTGGATTCACCGCATCGTAGCAGCCCAGGAAAACCATAGAAGCTTTCGTCATCGTTTTCCAGTACTCATAGTTGTCCTTGTTGAGGATCGGATTCATGTCCTTGTCCATATCGCTCATCTTCTCCTGGTCGGCTATGGTGTGGCCCTTTCTCGAATATTCACAGAAACACAACTCGACAAATAAATATCTTCAATAGCACAGTTCACCGCCCTGGGCCCATAACCTGTTATTAAGTAGGTTTGGGGTTTGATATTTAATTGATTCATACAAATTAGTTTTGTACATTTCACAGCCATTTCAGACACCGGATACTCAGAGAAAAAACGTGGCGAACGGGAAAAAACGGAAGAGAATCGCAAGTAGTCGTACCAACTCTGCATGTAGGAACTAGTGATCATATCAACCTGACATTTATCTCAACGAAAATGTACTTGAAATTGCACGTGAGTACACATACGACACGTTGGCCTTAATTATGATGTTGAAAGAGATATCTTCATCTCAAGGCAAAAGCCATTAAAAATAGATTCTGCAGAATCTCAAAAAAACTTGGAGCTAGTCCACCGAATCCATAATAAATTCTTAGTGACGCTTCAATGTCAACAGATTGCGAATCAGATTATGAATTTGACCAAATATTCATAGTTCCTTAGATCAAAATTCTCTAAATAACCAGTTATACGAAATGCCTATCACTATACAATAGAACTCTAATGGTTTCTTTCGCCGTTTTATCTCAACTAAAGATTCTAATCAATAAATGCAATACAGACGTTATCTATCTCCAGCAAACCAATTTTAGACCATTATTACAAAGAGCCTAATTAAACTATATAACTGCAATTGGGAAAATATTGTATTTCCAAAAGTGTGGGAAAATGTCACAGTTATTCTGATTGTTAAATCTTTTTTTTTTATATTTACGTGGAGGAAATCCGCACGGACGCCAGGCCGCTTCTGGGGAAAGCGGCGTGGTAGTGTCAGACTCCAACCGACTAAAACCTCCACGATAACCGTCCCGACTGCGATCGAGAGAGGCCCGGGAACCGCTGTGAGCAACACCCCTCCGCGCACAATACATCCCCTAATGGAGCAGTGTACGGCCACACTGCGCCTCGTCACACCGCGCCTCGTCGACGGGGCCGCCGTGCCAGGCAGTCCGGTTCCCCTACCGGACTGCTTGGCGGCCCTGAGGCGCTGAGCCGCCAAGCGCCCAAGCCCGAACACCACGGGGGCACGGCGGGCCTAGCGCGCTTCGCCAACGCCACACGGAGTCCCAGGCGATCACCTATCCAAGTACTATCTGTGCCCAGCGCTGCTTAACTTTCGTGATCTGACGGCAACGAGTGCACTCAGCGCGGCCAGGGCGTTGGCTAAGAAGGTAGTGCCGGATTCTTACCGGCTAAAACCTCCACGGGCGGGGCGTAGACCAGTATGAGTCGATCGTCGGGGGCCCCCCTGTTGTGTGCTTAATAACACCAAGCACACCTTTACCAAGCACTCCCAGAAAGTACACCCACAACAGCGCAATGGAGATGCGCGGGCTAGGTGCTTGCCTGTTGTATATTACTTTTAAGAGAGATTTTGGCTTTTCCATCCTTTTGCAAATATATTTTGCAGGCCGAGGTTTCGAACTCGCGACGCGTCGTCTTCGGTTGTGAGCCTTAACGAGCGTAGCTGGCTGCCCCGCCCCGATTGTTAAATCTGGTAAAAATCCAACAATGCTAGAGTGCTATTAATCCATTTTACTTACTAATACCATGTGCAAGGTAATGAAGAAGCTTATCAATTGGACTTCGTTGGGTTTTCGAAGTTAGCAATGTCCTATCTCCATACCAAGGTAGCTTCAAGTATGTTCATTCGACGTTTGATCACTTGGTCAGCACAGAGTCCAACATATGCAACGGATTTATATCTAAACAGGGTATTAGCGTGGCCAGGCCATTGGTAGCATTGAAAAGGCAACGACATAGTATGTAGACAATGCTTTACTAGCTACTTTATGTCCTTGGGGTTCATAGGGAACATCTTAATTTTCATTTAAATGTTCAAGACTCGACGCATAAAAGTATGGTCCAATAATATTTTATTACAATCTTTAGAAATAGAGAATGGTGTTCCACGAGGATCAATTCTAAGCGTTACGTTGCCCCTAATTGCAATTAACGAAGTAATGTCACTTATATCATTCCTAACAAAAGTCTTTCTTTCTGATCATTATCGCCAACGAAAAAGTTCTAAAACAACGATTCTACAACTTACACTAAATAATCTCTATAAATGGAACCAACTCCTCTGGCTACAAGTTTTCTCAGATGAAATCCCAAGTTGTTATCTTCACCAAGCAGAAAAAACAATGTGAACGTAAAATTATATTTAGGCAACGTTAAATATTCAACTGTGTTCGCGGGGAGACGAGTCTGCTATGTGACTCGTCAACGAGAGTCGTAAATTCTCGTCTCAATTAGTATCGACACCATGAATCAGCAGAATTCAATGTCTCGATTAAGATGATAGGGATATTTAGATAGAATCTGACACAGGGTTTTAAAGTTACAACTATATATTTCATAAAGAACACCTTCGAAGACTGAATGTGCGGATGAATGTTAAGTGTGTGGCGGCACTCGACAACAAATACCGCCACTCGACACTAACTTCTGTCGGACGACGGCAGCGCAGTGGTTAGCGCCTTAGGTTACGAATCCGGGTTCAAATCCCGGCGACCGGAGTCCGATTTTTCTTGTACGCATCAAAGATGGAAGAAAATCAGCAGTACCCCATTAGCGACATCTACAGCCAGCATCCACAAGTATCACGGACAACACAATACACCTCAAGTGTATGCGGAACGGTGTCGTTTTACTCTGTGTCTTGTGTGGATAGCTGAGTGCAAGTGAAGTATCGATGATGCAAAAGATAAAAACCTGAGATACGCGTGCCTAGAACATGGGACAGGTGGATTTGTTAGTTACAATTTTTGGTAAAAGAGCAAGGGCATTTTTGCTATTGATAGAAAAAACTGGTAGACGAAATGAGAACTGACCATTCGTGAACTGAATCCCAGGTACGGAACGTACCCTCGTGTGACGCACAGGGAAATACTATGTGCCCCAACGTTTAACCGTTACGTAAAAATAAGGAACTCGACGGGAAATACTAAACCTTATGGCAGGTAGATGGAATTAAGATAATAAAGATTATTTAATCAAAGTAATAAAAGTAATTAATTTGTGACACGGGAGTAACGGCTCTTTAGGGATTATTGCTGGTCCGAGTGAATATGTTAAGGAAAGCGTAGACAGAGAAGTAAATCTGAAAAAAGGTATATGGCATCTTTAGAAATTAGAAATGACTATTCTCAAAAGGTTGTTGTGATGAAGAAATGGATGAGTGTGTAATGATTGGGTCGCGGTACGGAACATTAAACTTGGATAGTTAAACTCAATCAAAATTCTGGGATTAATCTTCGATTGCAAACTTACTTGAAAACCTCATATAATAAATTTAAAAAGTGAATGCATCAGCCGCATTTTAAACGTTTAACAAAAAATTAAACATTCTAACATTTAAAAAATCATTGTAGTGGCAAATAACTGGGGAGCATTTACGCAAATTCGACACAAGTCCGGTGGTATTTACCGCTTTGACTAATGAATTATCTAATAAATACCAAGACTACACTCCCACCCATACTGACGATTCTAAACAGGAAATGGGTACAGGATATGCAGTAATCACCTCGCAATCCACTATTAGAATCAGCCTCCCTGTAAGTGCCAGTTATTCCATCGAAATATAATAATTGACGTAATCTTTGCAAGATAGAACTACCACTAAAACACAGCTTTCATATAGACAAGATAAAAAACTTGCCAAGTTCTTAAATATAGCTAACCTAATGTCAAAAATTATATAAAATAGTATAGTCGCTAAAGTGAGAAAAAATGTAACAGGAAGGAAAACTACTTCGCTGATCCATTAGATAGAGCAGATCCTGGCCTGCTTATGGATAGGTGGGAATAGAAATAGAGGTAAATTTGAGTAAATCAGAAAGGATTCTGAGGAAAGATGCATGACAGAAATGTGCAGGCTATTTCGTCCTGCTTGAGCTCTTACACTGAAAGCTAGGGAGCTGAATTCCGTACCTAGAGATTGGTATTTCGCAAATCAGCCTCTCTGGTTTGAATTCCTAAAAATGTTGAGGAAGCTTTAAGACTAATATCAACCTGATTTGCTATTTCCGTATACACTGATCTGATCTCCCTGCAGTTTGAATATTTTATGTACATGTTTGGGCTTAATTTCCAAGGTAGTTGCGGGAAGGTTATGGTCATGGTCGAATATGACCACTTAGCGGAGGGTATCGAGTTAATCTAGCATATTAGGATATTGTGGATATGAAATCTCGTATTGGTGACAAAGTGTTGACTGCTGCGAGGCTAAAGGAGAGTAGAGGAAAGTAAAGTACACCGATCGAATGATAGTGCCGCCACATACTAAAGCTACAATATGACCGCGATTAAGTTGCTTTACACGCGGCTTCACGGGTTCTCGTATCCATAAGTATACATATGAGTGTTTTTTCACTCATTTGCTAGTGGGAGTAGAATACTTTAGTTACGGCGATGTCCGCTAGAGGCGCTGAGTCGGTAGTGTTGGTGGAGTGATGAATGGTCGAATTGAAAATGGTCGCGCTTAACGTTAGACGGGAGTATCGACGTGCGCACTCGCGGACATGACAATATTTTATTGAAGTGTATTCTAATATAAATGTTTGAAGTAATGTTCGAAAGAAAGGATTACATTTGTGGTAAAAATACAAGGTGGTCCGCATTTCATGGTACAAATGGTGCCAGGGAGATTTTGTGATTTAAAGTAAGGCGAAAATCAAGAATAACAAAATTGCGCAAAATTGAGAAAGTTGAGTTTACAAACTTGTGAAATATACGTAACTTTGCTTAATTCCCAGCTAGACAAGAATAGATAATCAATAGAAGGTTATTCTGCGTATGAAGATAAGTCGAAAATGTACCTAAAATAACTTTTTTTTTAGAAGAAAATCTTTTAAATAGAAAATCGAATTTGGAAATTTGTTTAGCACGGGTTAATTCTTCATTAACATTATTTCTTAAAAATTCTTAAATGGCAAAATTTTGTTCTTGATTTTGCGTTCTTCCATTCACTGTAATGTGTTACATTGTATGTAACTTAAACGTAACAACCGACAAATTGTTAATGCTTTCAAAGATGTTCCTACTCGGCTGCAACACACTTGTCTTCGATAATTATACCACAGATAAGTGCAGTTACGAACTATTGCGAGATTCCTGGAACGTAGGTTTATCGAAGCTCCTGTGGTCATAAATTGCCGCTAAATTCCTTGGAGAATCGGTAGACTAGCTATACATTTAATAATCGGCGTTGGGGAAAAGCCTGGCGCGTGTAGAATGTTCAGTCGAATTAAATTTGTCCGTGCCACGACTGTTTGCAGTTACACGAGACGCGTCGATGGGAGACTACGGTCGCAACTTGCTCGCGGAGATTTGTCCTAATCTCGTTTACCAAAGTCCAGAAACATTCATCAGGCTGCTACGGAGTTACCCTCTACTCAGAGTAACGAAATCACTTTAACGAGACCATCGCAGACGCTCTTCAGGTCGACTATTTCTATTCTGATGGGAATAAGGTTCATTGGAAGTTACTCTATTCTTTCTCTGTGTCCTTCGTCGACATTGAAGTCTTTTGGTAGGTTTGGGGGGGGGGGGGGTTAGGTGAAAAATAAAGAAAAAGAGGTGAAACTATTACAACTGGGATTTGATACCTTAGTCAAAAGACGAAGCATTCTATTCAGTTATAGGAAAAGATTATAATAAAATGTAAAATGAGCTTTCTTGAAACTTTCAATAGTTATGAATATGTAAAAATTTAATTCAATGCAAAGAGGTAATAGAATGTAAGAGTAGTATCCCTGGATTTAACAAGCCAAACTTTATTGCACAGGGTGTTTGGCTACAGGTGTAAAGAAATTTGAGGGATAATTCTTGAAACTAAAATATGATGAATATCAAACATAAAAAATTGCGTTTTTGGCTTTGTTTTTTAGTTATTGATAATTAAAAATCAGCCGAAATATCCCCGCGAGCGAGTAAACCTCCTTACACGAACGAAATTAGGTTAGCCTAAGCAGCGGGATGCTCAGGAATCCTCAAGTTGAACGATACATTGGCAACAACTTATCTCGTACAAGTCATAGAGAAGAATATTATATATGTTGTATATATATTGTTATATATATATCATTTGTTCTATGCCAAAGCTAAGCTAATATCATAACTTCTAATATAATAAATTTTGTTTGTATTAAATTTTAAAAATACTTTGTAAAAAACGAAAATTAAAATTTGTTATGTTTTCGTCTTATGATTTTTTATATTACATAATCTTATGTTTTTATATTTCAAAATTAACCAATTGATTAAATAGATTAGTTTCGTCTAACGGGAGATTTTGTATTTTGTAATTAGAAATGTTGTTTTCAAGGTATATGTAAGTAAATAAATTTTCAATACTTGCTTTTTTGTTGCTTCGATACGAAAAGAAAGTTATTTTAATATTATATTACGAATTACGAATTACTAAATTTCGTACGTATTTAATCCAATTTTAATTGTGAGAAAATGTTATTATGAATTATATTTTATTAAATTTTCAAATAATTCTGATTGCGAATGTGGTGGTGGCAGGAATACAAAACGAACTCTCTGATTCTCTTTTGGACACCAAAAGTTCCGGCACACTCATTTATTAGCTATTTCTTTTGTCATGCGATAAATGACTCGTGTACAGGGTCACATTTGAGACTTCTTTGATGTTAAATTGCTTCGAGAAACGAGGCTGCTAACCATTTTACCTAGTAGTTCAACTGTAGCTTAATTGTACCACGGAGCAGGTCCCTCTATACTTTCACTACGCTCCTGAAACAGGGGCTCTCAGGATACCAAATGAAAATCTCGCGAAATTGCGAAAACGATTATTTTCTATAATAAAAAGTTGCAGAAGGAGTACCAAATATTTATTTTATTATAATATTATTGCTTGATTTTATTTTTAGTTTGCTTTAACCTATGAAATATCTTTAAATTGAAATACCTTCCCTATTTGGACTTGTAAAATATCCTTGAATTGTTTTACTAATTTTATGCCTAAAAGTCAGATTGATCGTTTCTTTTTTGTCATTTTTTTAGTAAAGCTATTTATGTTTTAATATTTATTTTTATTCGTTATTGTCCAATAGGATATTAATAATTATTAGATATTTTTTGTGCAGAGGAGAATTTTTTTACATAATTCAAGAAAACTAGCTTTATATTGTATTTGAATAATTTAATATTTAAAGCTTAAATGTTTTAGATTTAAGAGATAAGGAAAATAAGAGGGAATGCAAGCCGGAAGCTATCCTAAATTGAAAGGAAGGACTTATGAATAATAATAATAATATTAAAATATTTGGTACTAAAATATGATTTATGATTATAAGTATGATATCATTTTATTCAATATGGCAAATTTAATATTAAATTATAAATTACAATTATTCTACTTTCAATTATTCTCTTCGTTTCTTACTCTTTGCAATAATACAACAGGATGTATTATAATTGACAACGAAATAATTTTTTATATTTCTACCAAAAATTTTATGAGGATTGATTGGATGTTATAAAGCTTCAAAATATGCTCCAATTGCAAAATTATTCACTAGGATATGAATTATGATCATTAAAAAATAGTTCATTGATAAATAAGTATATGTGATTATAATGAATCGTGACATAAGAATTGTATAAAAATTCTGTTTAGAAATAATTATTATGAATATGATTTGTACTAAAGTATAGCCGCGAGTCTTTCAAAAGCTGAAATATAAATATACATGTATGAATCTCCAATTTTTCTTTACTTGTATTTTACGATTAGATCTTTTATAGATGGTATACATTGTGTGATGTGAAAATTTAACAATCATTTGGATATATCGTAGTAAATATCGATATTTTCCAATAGAAAAAATAAATCTGGAACATTATTGAATACTTGAATTGAATTGAATCTTAGTCTTCCACGATATAATAATTACAAATGAGTTTATGAATTGATCTATTGCTTTTAAAGTAATATTTCATATGTTTGTTATATGATTTTTTATAGTGTCTTTTAATCAACTTAAAATTGTAATTATTTGCTAGCTGTACTGTTTATTGATAATATACAGTAATTGCATTTAAAACAGTGCAAAAACTTCTTAAAATGTTTTTATAAAGTGATATTAGAAGTTGGAGGTAAATAGTATTAATCAAATAGTATTAATTCCTTGGTAGCCACATAAATTTTTAAGAGAAATACTTTCTTCTTCTTATATTTTATTATACTTTTAACATATTTCAAACGATACACTTGAAATTTCTAAGTATATCCGAAATTTTCTTTGTTCTTTGATTTTTTTCCTACAACACGATATATTAGATACCTGTTCTATTCTACATTTTTCTGTATATTCTAATCAGTATTCTAATTAACATATTCGAATCTTCAGAAATATTCGAATGTAGGTATTCTAATCAAAGTTAATATTTATTTGTTGTATCTCACATTAATATTATATCGTCTTTTAATACTTTCTTCTAATCTATGAAGTTTTTAATAGAAGTTTTACAAGAATTTCACTCGATAAATAAACAGGATTTCTAACAATCTATTGGTATTGTTATTTTTTATATAGGTACTACTTTTATTTTACCTGTTATTATTTATTATCATTACTAAGGCTTAAGGAAGGCGGAAAGGATGAACGGAGAGAAGGAAGGGGAGAGGGTGCAGAGAGAGAGAGAGAGAGAGAGAGAGAGAGAGAGGGAAAGAGAGAGTCAAAGGGGGAGAGGGAGGAGGAAAACCGAAGAAGGGAAATAACTAGTTATAAAAAACCAAACAGAGAAGAAGCAGGGGACAGAGACGGAAGTTAGAAAGACTGTTGTGGATAATAACTGTAGATATTTATAATAATAAGTTATGTGCAATATTAAAAAGTTTTAAAAAATTGTAATCCAAGTCCTATTTGTAATTGTAATCCAAGTATGTCAGGCTGAGATAGAACTATCTATTATTATTACATTTTATTTATTATAATACTACTTTATATCATTACTGTTATAATAATATTTATAGATACTTTTTTATATGATTAATACTAATGATAATACTAATTTTTAAAACTATTACTGTTCTATACAAAATCAGAGTTAAAATTCCTTTCTTCCTCTTTCCATTCACTTAACAGTTCTATCGATTATCCTCTTCTACCCACATTAAACCATAGTTAATTCTTAAAAAATATCGGAGTTCTTCGATTTATCGTCATGTTTAACAATCCGAAAACTTACGCGGGCAAGAGATCGCAGTTCGTGCCGCTGAAAGGAATGAAAGTTGAGAGCCGCATTTGTGACGTAACGTTAAATTGGAGACTCTATATTCCGGCGCACGAAATTGCATAGGTTCACTAAATAGTGGCACTTTAGCACGACCTTCCGTTAATAAGATCCTTCGAGTGATACTCGACTGGTGAAGTGTTTAAAGTTGAACGTTAACTCAGATACCTTGTTATCGGCACGCGTTTTACTCCTCCTCTCGCTCCACCTCTGCTAGTTTAGATTTGGATCAGTACCAAAATTGTATTTATAACTTTCGTCGTCGAGGGTGAAAAAGGGAAACGCGACGGAGGAAAAAAAGGCAGGAACATTTTTCAAGGCGCTTTATATTCGCTTCCCAGCCATATTAGAGATTTAATGCACGTAACGTACGAATGTGCATTACATCGACGTAATTACAGCGTGAAAGAAGTAGGGCAGTTTAAAGTGCACGACGGGGAAAAGTGTTCCAAATTTTTTTTTTATGTTTAGATTTTCATTGTGCGTTTTACTGCGTCTTCCGTTGTTTATTTTGTCTCTCGGATATTTAATTTTATTCGTTCTACTTTTCATGTGTATTTTTCTACATCTTTCTACATACACCGTACCGTATCCTGCGCTATTTATACTATACTGTGTAGTATAATATATTACATTTATATACAGGGTGGTTGATAACTGCTGGTATGATTCTATGCGAAAAAAGAAATCGAAAATATATTTTTTCCATCGAGACAACGATCTACAGTGAGATCTGTTATAACGAGACGTGATACAGTGCACGCGTACCGAGCGTAAATTCAAAGTCGATTTTCTCGAAAACAAAGCTTCAAACGAAAAATTTTTATTCTATATTATCGACTTCTTTTTTCGCGTAGAATCGCCCCCTTTCCGCTTGTACCACCAGTTACCAACCACCCTGTATATATCAGGTTAATGCTGGAATTTTGGGCATTTGACGAACCTTCATTCGAATTTACCATCGTGGTTATAGCTGATATTTGTTGGTACAAATGTGATTATTACAAGAGGCTACAAGTAACAGCGGCCATCGGATGTTCGAGATGTCGATGACAATGAATTCAGGTTTGATAACGAATCCACGGCCAACGGGACGACGAATGCGATGTAATACACGATCATGGTGTCACTGCAAGTAGTACTCCTCTGAATAGACTCTATCTCAGTCCAAGTGGAACTGCCCTTATACAGTCCTCTCCCAACCTCTCGGGTCAATCTTTGTTTTTAAGGAGAGCTATATAATTATTCTATACTTCTGTTAGGTATACGTCCCTCCCGTGACCGTGGTTACTTTTAGTAACCCGTTATGTCACTTCGAGCCCAAGTCCATCGTCATAAACCTTGAGCATAATCGGATTAGAATATTACAACTATTTCTTAGTTTTATTACTTAAGTGTAGCTATAGTAAAAGTCTGGATTAGGGTATTGGGGTTTTCCCCAACATTCCAAAAGGGAAGCCCGATGTCCTTTCATCTCCGACCTATATATGTCGGGTTGGCGTTGTGGGTAAGGTTGTGGGTGTTCAATGAATCTTCATTGAAATTAGCCATCGTTGTGGTAAAACAAAAATACAGTTTATTAACACAAGTATGAATACTTTTTTTTTATATTTACGTGGAGGAAATCCGCACGGACGCCAGGCCGCTTCTGGGAAAAGCGGCGTGGTAGAAAAGTGTAGGACTCCAATCGACTAAAACCTCCACGATAACCGCCCCGGCTGCGATCGAGAGTGGCCCGGGAACCGGAGTGAGCGTCGCAACGGAGCCTCCCCCGCGCGCCTAATACCACCGTTGATGGAACGGTGTGTGACCATTGTCATACCGCGCCTCGTCGCCGGAGCCGCCGTGCCAGGCAGCCTGGTTCCCCTACCGGATTGCTAGGCGGCCCCGAGGCGTGGAGCCGCCAGCGCCCAAGCCAGCAGGGGGTGGGGGGCGGGCCCAGAGCGCTTGGCCAACGCCACACGGAGTTCTCAGGCAATCACCAAGTACTCCAAGTACTATCCGTGCCCGGCGCTGCTTAACCTTCGTGATCTGACGGGAACGAGTGCACTCAACGCGGCCAGGGTGTTGGCCCACAAGTATGGATACTACAGACTTGACAATTAACGGTGGCGACTGGGCGCTCGCGACCCTAATGACAATAACCTCGGGTTCGATAACGAATCTGCGGTCAACGGGATAACGAATTGATTGTTTCGTCAAAATCTAAGTTAGACTCTATGTTAGAGCGTGAGAAATTCACTGATCAAAACCCTACGTAACTATTTGCTAAGAGTGCACGAGAGAGTGTGTCTCTCCGTCACGGTGACGCTGTCGAGGAAAACTATGATGGGGTGTGTCTAAGGGCACGAGATCATCGGATTCGTGGAGAGATGCCTTCGTTCGGAAAGTAAGGGAAATTGACGTTGCTGTTAATTGGTCAATTTCCATATTGGTGGTTAGAAAAGGATGCTAGCCGCCCTTGAGGGAAGGTTGCTAGTGGGAAGCGTCGTTCGTTGAAAAAATAGGTCTCCTCTATCTTCTCGTAGTTGGGACAAAGACTGTTTGTTTGAAGGACGTTAGTTAGCTAAATCTTAAGATTTATAACGGGTCCTCAGGCTAGCTGAACATGCAGAGACGCATCGACATCTGCCAATCATCTTACTGGAAGAATAGGGTCAGAAGAAGAAACGGGACAGAGACCGTTGGAATGTTTACTGTCGAGTGTTACAACTATTTCCTTTTTAAGGAGAGCTATAGAATTACTCCATGCCTTTGTTAGACAAAGCGTTCATCCCGTGACCGCGGCTACGTTCGGCGACTGGCTGTCGCCTCGAGCCCAAGCTCATTATCACGATTCTCGAACAATTATATATGTCGGAGATGAAAGGAAAGTCGAAGCCTTTCCTTGGAAATTTTGGGAACATTCTCTAGTACTCTAGCCTAGATTTTATCATGGCTGTAATTGTTCGAGATTTGTGATAGTGAGGTTGGGTTCGAGGTGACAATTGGTCGCCGAACGTAGCCACGGTCACGGGATGGACGTTTTGCCTAACGGAGGTCTGGAGTGGTCGTATGGGTTTTCCGAGAAATGTGGTTGTGGCAGCATGCGGCCTCGGAGCGGGCCTAGCCATGTGTGATGTTGTCTCGGAGGTGCCGGTACAATGGGACATACATTGTATTAATAATCAAACTCCAGGCAGAAACGCCTTAACGGCGTTTGGAACCTTCTCGATGCTTCCAAACGAGTATAGAAAACAAATGCAATCGTACAGCGAGAAAAATCTCCACGAAGCTGGCATTCGTGCGATTGCCTTGGAGAGTGACACATCGAGCATTTTCAACAATTGTATTTTTACGCCTAAGATTAGTTTACGCTTAGTAAAGAGTTATCCCGTTGACTGTGGATTCGTTTGAACCCAAAAACATTGTTAATAGCGTTCCTTAAACTTATTATTCGTAAATCATACTATTCATTAAACTTACAATTCGTCAAAATCATTATTCATTAGACTTATTATTTGTTAAGCTTTGTAGTAGTCTTGTATATACGTGTAAATATAATCTCGGCTTTGTAAAACAATGGCTAATTCACGTGAAGAGTTGTTACGCGCCCAAAATTTTAATCATAACTCAACATATATATATCTTTCTGTAGTTCACAGTAGTTTTGTACTTTTTGCGTTATCGCGCGTTATCCATAATCGCATATAAATCTCGCCACCTTTTTATGCACATGCGTATATAAATTATATTATACGTTCTTTTTTATTTAATGATAATGTTCCCTTCTCGGGATACATGGTTCTACATAATTCTGGTTAACATAAATATTATAAACACAATAAAATAAGAAAAAGTTACCGTTTTATTAACATAGCAAATCTTTATTTTTTGAATTCACTTTGTCTTTCGTAACTTTTGCTTTTTTCTCGGTTCATCTGTTTGTCTTTCTCTTTCCTTTTCTTTTCGATTTCACGCATTCATTTTATTACTTTGCCTTTTCCCCCATAATTGCTTCTTTCGTTATTACTTTATCATTTTAGACTTTTTAAGTTTCTCTCATATATGTCGCTATGATAATCCATATACTTTTTCATCTCAGTATCTATTTCCTACATATAAAGTATATAAAATTATTATATACATTAAAATTAATGCAAATTGTTCGAATATTAATGTAAGTTACTGTAGATTGTAAATGAACTTTATGGTTGGGTAACGTGAAATAAATTAAAATATAATAAAAGTAAAATAAATTCATAGATTGCTACCACGAAATGTTAAACATCAAATTTTTCAATATCTATCTTTGCACGCTGTTCAAGAAGTCTAATTATCCATCATAAAAAACGTTTATACACGATCTTGCAAAATAAGATTCAAAGCACATACTTCACATCGCGTGATTCCATTCTGAAGTGCACCCTTTACGTAACTTCACTATGAAAGTGCACCTGAGATATTCTATAACAACGTGGCACATTCTTGCAGGGATACGATAATATGAAATACCATAGCCTGCATGTATGTTGCTACTTCATATATGTATTTTTCATACTATCTATATTATTTTGCTTCTTATTCCTCAATTTGGACATACATCCTTACATATTCCACATAAATTGAAACACCCTCAAAAATACGTTGACTTGCAAATCAAACTTTTGTATCATTCTAAATTATATTATATAAGGTGTCCTACAAATTATATCCGAAAGTAAAGAATAAAAGTTTTCTTGAAAATAAAGAATACAATATTTCTTTTTTCTTATTAATATAATCGCTGTTTATTTGTCACGTGTCATAATTTCGCAATAAACAGATATTTTTTAATTTTGTTTAGTATTTAGTTACAGTAGAGTTTGCCCAATAATTTACAGTTGTTTTTTAACTAATAATATCTATATTATATATTAATATTTTTAACTAATAATAATATTTAGTTTTTAATAACAATATTACAAATTTCATTGTTAAATAAGTGATAAGATATACGTACCTTTCCTGATGATCAGGTAATACGTTAATAAATTTTAGATCTTATAAGTAATCTGCTCTAAAATATTTAATTACAAAAAACCACTATTATTCCAAGCATTCTCAGTTATCCTCAAATATAAAAAAAGTCATTTAATTTTTTGCTAATTATATTTTTGTTGGTTGTAAATTCATTGGAAATAAGAAATACCTATGTTAACAAGGCATCTGTAGTTATTAAATATCTACACATCTGTATTTTATTATTCCTGAAAATATCGAGATGACAAATCATTTACTCAAATCTATTAAAATTTATAACTTTTTAAATAAAAACAGTATATACTTTAATTTACAATTTAATTTACAATTCTGGTATCTATTTATTTTCAACAAAAATTTTGTTTTTATAAAAGGAAGGCTTTTTCTTATAAAGATATTTTTTTCCTTAAGAAAATCTTTCCTACGAAAAAACAGTTAATCTTTCCGTTAATTAAATAGAAAAAATGTTAAACTTGTTTTGTATCTATAATGTCCTTAATCCTTTTCGACTGTGATATTCCATTCGGAATCGTTAATTTATTTAGTATCTGTAATAATCATTATAAACCTGAAAATTCGATATGACGTCGTATCGTAATAAATTGAAATCATTTATCCTGAGATATATTTTCCATTAATTTCTAAGTTTTTCTGTTCTCTGAAGCATAAGAAAGGACTACTTGCAAAAAGATATTTGTCATTTGTGAGAAACAATTCAAGTCTGATGTTGTAAAGAAAATTACATTAATAAGAAAGGGATAATGTTTTTATCTATTAAATGGCTTTTTAATTATTTCATTTACTGCTTCTTGTAAATTTAAAACAAGCAACAAACATAACTATATATAACAAAAAATTAAACGATTTCTTCGAAAGTAAAGGGAAATTAAATATGCCAAAATATAAAAGTAACCTTCTATAACTAAATATTATACTGCAGATTAGAGTAATTTGATATTAGAGCAAAATGGTAATATGTAAAACTGATTTTCATCATCTCAAATTAAATTCGAGCTAACTTTTTTTAGTCTGTGGATCAGATGAAAAACATTTTCATTTTATCTGATAAAAAACTTTTCTCTTTGGTATACATGGTAGACCACCGGTGACTTATGTACTGTTACAAAACTTCTTAAAGATCGCTCCAAGGAACGTCCCGAAGATTCGATTCATCGTTTCGACGTCCCCTGGCGACGAGGGTCGAGGTCGGAAGGTCAGGTACCGTTCGCTATTTAGAGCAAGACCTTGGTGCCGTTCTTATCTCGAGCCGTGCGAAACGAGAGTGCCAGGAGAAGGAAGGGCCGGAGGGGAAAAAATGGAAAGAGGTACACGCGATGTCGTGTTGGGTGGGCAAAGATGCAAGGGAAAGTTTCCCGGGCAAAAGTGGTCACGTACCGGCTTTGTCAGACGCCGCCAATCTCCTCGAACGATCTAGCCTCGAAAAATCCTACTTTCTTAAGCACGCTGCTTTTCGTTTCTCTCTTTCATTTCTTCTTTTTCTTCTTTTTCTTTTTTCCACGACTTTCCTCTTCGTGGATGTCATGAATTCTTCGATTTCTAGCTTTCCCATTTTCTTTTTGTTTGGAATAATTTTTATGACGAAGGTATTAGATCGATATGGTAAATTTTGTATACGATGTCTGGAACTTTTTACTTCTATGGAATTAAACAAATAAGTAAGTTTTATAGTTCTTATGAAAATATGAATTATTATATGCACATCTCAATTATCGAAGATACAGACATCACCATTTTGGTTTTAATCGTAAACAATTGTTCTTTTTTATTTACTTTTTATGTTCCTCGAAATGTCGTTTTCGCGAATAAAAATTTAACCACATAAAACATATTGCATTTAATTGAAATAATTTTTATATTTGTGTGATTTTTCTACTGGTTTTAGGATACATAAATTCTTCGAATGTATTACTTTATATTCTCTACATTTTAATGTAATATTTTATTATAATTCCTTAACTCTACAGACGAATGAATACAATATTTTTGTTTTTTTTTTATAAATTATCAATGTTATAAACGATTACGAATGTTCGAATGTTTTTATAACTTTTTGGTCTTTTATTCTTTCAATACGTGTCCTGATTATTATCAACATTTAAATTAACAGAACAAAGTAGAATATTTGGATGAATAGAAACAAGAATAAATAAAGGAAAAGTTATTTGATAATAAAAAATACATACTTGAAAGACTTTACTTTATCATAAAATACTAGTTAAAAACATTAACTTGAACAAGTTTATTGTCAGACTACAGAACATTCGAAAATTGTTGGTGATCGATAACCATTCACGTTCTCCGGTTTCATATCCGTTCTGAACTGAAAATCCGGCATGCTCCATCAAATCGTGTCATCCGATATAACTACATAATCTGGCTCATCACAGCCTATTAACAGCGCGGTTTGTCTTAAGCGTATAGCCTGTTGCGGGATTGATTCTCGGCAATCTATTTCACCCGCCTTAATTTTATTTCGCAGCACATTTTGCTACGAGACAGTTTTTTCCATGACTTGGTTCCATTATACTATTTATAACAGAGAGAAATTAAGAAAAATGAAAATCACTTGGAAAAAATACAGGCTTGAGACAAAATGATTAAAAAAATTAATTGCAACTTTTTTTGTTATTTTCAAAGAATTCAATAAATACATAATATAACAAGCAAAGAAGTTTTAACGATAAAAAAGAAATTGCAATAATTTTGCTATTTAATTATTATACATGTCGGAGATGAAAGGACATCGAAGCCTTCCCTTTAGAACTTCGGGAAAACCCCTTAACACCGTAATCTAGATTCTATCATAGGCGAAATTAAATAATTGTCGTCATTCGATCCGATTGTAATTATTCGAAAGTTGTGATAATGAGCTTGGGCTCGAGATGACAACCAGTCGCCGAACGTAGCCGCGGTCACGGGATGAACGCTTTGTCTAACAATGGTATGGAGTAATTCTATAGCTCTCCTTAAAAAGGAAATAGTTGTAACACTCGACAATAAACATTCCAATGGTCTCTGCCCGTAGCTTGCCACACACAGACCTTATTCTGCGAGTACGATGATTGGCAGATGTCGATGCGTCTCCGCAGTACATGTACACTAGCCTGAGGGCCCGTTATAAATCTTAAGATTTAGCTAACTAAAGTCCTTCAAACAAACAGTCTTTGTCCCAACTACGAGAAGATAGAGGAGACCTATTTTTCAACGAACGACGTCTCCCACTAGCAACTTTCCCTCGAGGGCGCCTAGCATCTTTCTCTAACCACCGATGTGGAGATTGACCAATTAGCAGCAACGCCAATTTCCCTTACTTTCGGAACGAAGGCTATCCTCGACGAATCCGATGATCTCGTGTCCTTAGACACACCCCATCATAGTTTTCCTCTGCAGCATCATCGCGACGGAAAGTCATTCTCTCGTGAGGTTGTATTAGCGAGTTACTTAGTGTCTGTACGCTCGGTGGATATTCCACCTTTTAACAAAGAATCCGACTTTGATTTTGTGAGCACGTACTTCTATCATCCCGTTGACCGCGGATTCGTTATTGAACCTAGGATCATTGTCATTAGTCTCTCGAGTATCTATTTACCACAGGTACTTGTCCAATTCTATAATAATCGTATTTGCACTAATCAATGTCTTCTTTATTGCATAACGACAATGTGTAATCCAAACGAAGATTCGTTTCACGCCCCTAACCCCAATTCTAATGTAAACCCGACATACATATATACTTTCAGCTTTTATTATTATTAATCTATTGTTAATATAACAAATGTGAAAATAAGCGTTTCTATTTTTTTTTATTGAAAGTATATCCTTGAATTTATTGATTTTAGGATACATATTGATTCCATAGAATTCTGTTTTGGGACCAATCCTGTGGATTATCGGCTACGACGCGGTGCTTCGCTGTCCCCTGCCCCACAGGCATGGTATGTTACGTCGACGACACGTTAGTCCTGGCCGGAAAACGTTGGCGGGGACGTTTCGACACTGCGCCTCAGCGAGCTTGCCCTTGCCTGCACAGTGCGTGCAATACGGAGGCTGAACCCTCAGGTTGTCAGGGTGACTTCAGCCTCCCGCAGGGAGGACTTGCTTATGTAAGTCTATGGGGGCTGGCAAACCCACATTCCCGCAGCCAGGGAGGACCGTAGGGACAAGCGTCCCGCTTACGAGAGTCCTCTATTTACACAGCAGGGAAGGTCGCCGGGAGTGTAAGGCGTTTAAGTACAGTTACACTCTCTCTACGTGGCCTTAGGTAGTAGCGCACCCACGATCCTGATACCAAGGATGGGACCGTCGGGATAAGTTCCCGGGTACTTTGTATCTTGAGGCCCCCGCCTACGTGAGTCCCATCTGGCACTGCCGAGCACGGTTAGCAGGTCGCCAGCCGGCAGTGACGTGGCCGTACATCGACACGATAGTCCCACCAATGACTTAGGATAGTACCACGTGGGTCGAGTGTAAGCCCGGAGGGAGTAGCGACCCCTCTGCTCGGCCAATTATGGGATTGGACTCCTGGTGGCAGTGGTTGATGGCCACGATGCTGGCAAGAGAGCCGATTTAAGGGGTAATGGCTTGCCCCGAATGGCCTTCGGCGGGTGAGCAGCGTCCCACCTTCTCCGGAACCGTCCTGGAGAGACGGTAGAGCTTAGAATGCGCCCCGTTCGACCTGAGACGAGCGATAGCCCCTGCAGGTTTAGCTAATCGAGGTGGCAAGGCACTGAGTGCCTTGCGCGATAGTTGGGCGTAATCCCAACCCCTATGGCCCTAGGGGTGCCCGGGTTCTGTGTGGCGATAAGTTGATGCCGAGGAAAGCACCCGTTAACGAAGTCTGACAATACTTGTCTTCAGCCAAGTCTGAGGTTATTTGGTTTTGCAATTGGCGGTGTAAGGGGGATTGGCCTGTGTTTGGATATAAACAGGGAGGATGTCGTGGTGGGGCTCCAGATGAAATATCTGAGTCTCACCATCGACAGTCAATGGACGCCTTTTGTGGCTTGCTGCCGAATATCGGTGAGGCCAGAGTCAGAGTGCGTTGACTATACGAGCGAGTCGCCCGTTTCCGGGCTCTGTACGAGGCTCCGGTGTGGGCAGATTTGATGGCGAGTCGTCGAAGTTTGCTTTTTCTGAGGAGGATGCATAGAACGACCACCATCAGGATCATAAGGGGATACTGGGTGACATCCTATTCGTCGTTGTCTGTTCTGGTGGTAAACTCACATTTTTAGTGTATAATACTCTATGCTTCACTTGCAAAAACAAGAGACATCAGAATATTGCATCTGCAAGTAGAACTTAATATTTTAATAATGGATCACGCCAATTGACATTGTGTTTATTTTCTCTGTTTTCTCTTATGTTTTAATAATATTTATGAAAAGCATTTATTATTTTGTATAACATGATTAATAAATGTTGTATGTTCTGCATAAATTTGTCTTCACTCGAAAAATTCAATTCTTATAGAGATCGAAATATCGGCGTTATAATATTTTATTATTTAAATTTGAAAAAACAAATACAATTTATTCTACTGCTTCGATTATTACAGTTGTGCTACTTATTATACAATGATGTAAAAATATATGCAAATATTTATATATTTTTATAATAACATATTTGTACAAATCTTTTTTTTTTCTTCTTCTGTAACGTGGAGGAAATTCGCACGGACACCAGGTCACTTCTGTGGAAAAGCGGCGTGGTAGTGTCGGACTCTAACCGACTAAAACCTCCACGATGACCATCCCAGCTGCAATCGAGAGAGGCCCGGGAACCGGTGTGTTGCTCACACCGCCCTCCCTCCCCCGCCCACAATACATCCCCTAATGGCCACACCACGCCTCGTCACACCGCGCCTCGTCGACGGGGCCGTGCCAGGCAGTCTGGTTCCCCTACCGGACTGCTTGGCGGCTGAGCTGCCAGCACCTAAGTTTGAACCCCACCGGGGGACCTAGCGTCCACGGCCTCTGCGACGCCCTCGACGGCCGATCCTCTCGGACTGGGAGTCCCGCATCCTCACCCTCTCCGCAGCCTCTTCCCGAAGCATAACCTTCTTCTTTTTTTTTGTACGTGGAGAAATCCTCATGGACACTCCGCTGCTGCAGGACGCGTAGCAACAGAGTAGTGTCGGACTCCTACCGACTAAATCTCCACGATGACCATCCTACGCGTGCGACGGGGGTGCACCAGGAACCTCAATGAATTAACTTCCGTTGCGCCTTCTTCCCGCGTCCTCTTGTTCGAGCCGGTCCTAGTATCTTCCGTCTATTGAGCTGGCGTTAGGGGAGTCCTTGCCCCTAGCGCTGCGCTCCTTCAGGCGTGGTCCGTTGGGGCGGCGTTGGGCGGCTCTAGGTCGCCTGACTGCCATCCTTCTCCATCGTCTTATCCTGCAGGGGTGGGAGTTTTTCCTCCTCTCCCTTTCCGCTCGTTCCTTCGCGAGCATGACTCGCTCGCAGAAGTGGCGGACGGCCTCATATTCCTGCGGCCTTCTCAGCATCGCCTCTATAATCGCTGGGGGGGGGGGGTCAGTGTTCCTCCTGTGGCGTGCCGCAGGGAGTGTCGGAGCAGCTCCCACGGCGGGCATAGCTCCAGGGTGTGCTGCGCCATGTCCCTGTCCTCTCCGCAGTGGTGGCAGATGTCTGACGTCTCCCGTCCAATTCTCCCAGTTTGGGAGGACCGCCTCCGCGCCCCGATGTTCACGTCCCTCGTTGATCAGCTGGGATCGTCACAGGTCCCACGTGTCCTCCTCAGCGGTTCCTATGCCATTCGGAGCCGCCTGTTCGGTCGGATCTTCTCTCGGATGCCATACTCTCCGGTGGGTGTATCTTTTTTTGAGCGCTAGCGCCCGGAGTTCCCACGGGGACGCGGCTAGGGCAGTCGCCGACGCGTGAGACACCGTCCGGTATCCCCTAATGATTCTGATGGCGGTTACCCTGTGTAGCCTCCTCAGGAGCAGGATGCTGCGGCGACTCGCCATCAGGTCGTCCGCCCATACCGGGGCCCCGTACATCACTCGGGACAGAAGGACGGCCTCGTAAAGTCGGCGCACCGCATCTCCCGCCCCGCCGATTTTCGGTAGCAGGCCGCACAAGGCATTAGCAGCAACCGACTCTTTCGGAATCAGGCAGTCGAAGTGTGGCTCGAACGTCCACTGGCTGTCGATGACGAGACCCAGGTATTTTATTTGCGATCCCACCTGGACGGTTTCACCTGCCATGTTTATGCATAGGCCGGGCGGTGAGGTCCCTCGCCGCTTCTTGTCGAAGAACCAGATGGCTTCTGACTTCGCAGGGGAGATTTTCAGGCCCAGTCCGCGCACGGCACGGATTGCGCAGGCCGTTGCGATTTCGCCGATGCGCAGCTCCTCGTGCCAGCCACGACCCCCGACCAGGACCAGGGTGTCGTCCGCGTAGCACACCATGGCCGCGCCTGGAGGCGGCGGGCATCGCAGTACTTCGTCGTACGCAATGTTCCATAGGATCGGTCCCAGCATCGAGCCCTGTGGGACTACGCGTTCGACAGGTCGCCTTTCCTCTCCCTCCTTGCTGCTGTAACAAGTCCACCTGTCGTCGAGGTTTGCCCGGATCAGCCGGACGAGGTAGCTGGGAACCTCGAAGTGCTCCAGGGCCGTCAGTATCCTGTCCTACGGCATGGAGTTAAACGCGTTGACGATGTCCAGGGAAACCGCCAGCGCCACGTCGTTCCGGGAAACTCTGTCCTCTGCCAATGTCCGCACGCGTCTGACCGCGTCGATCGTCGAGCGTCCCTTCCGGATCCTGTACTGGCTTTCGTGCCAACCTGGCACCTGGCCCGCTATGTGTCGCTCCAAGCGAGTGGCAACTACCCTCTCCAGCAGTTTGCCGACCTCGTCTGGCAGGCATATCGGCCGGTACGCTGACGGCGAGGTTGTTGGTCGGCCCTCTTTACGGAGCAGGACCAGCTTCGCCGTCCGCCATGCCCGGGGATAGGCTCCCTCTTTCAAGCATCTTGTGTAGAGGCGCCGAAGTCTGGGGGCCATGACTCCCATCACTTCCCCCCAGGTCCGACCCGAGATTTCGTCTGGGCCCGGCGCCACGTTGCGGGAGGCCATTCTTCTGGTCGCCTCCCATATCTCTTCCTCCGTGACTTCCCAGTCATCCCTCCACTCCAACGTCCGTGTCGGTTCCCGCGGCCGTTCTGTCGCCCTGTCTTCTTGCGAGGGGAGCAGTGTCGCGATGATCCGCCGCAGCAGCGCAGGTTCCATTTCCGCCCGAAGCATAACCTGCTCACAGAAGGGGGTCACGGCCCTCCTCCCTCTCTCGCTCAGCAACAATACCTCGAGGATCGCCGGCTTCGAGAGGTCCCATTCGATTTCCACGATGAGGTCGTGGCGCGTGCAGTACTCCAGCGTGTGTTGCGCCCAGACCACGCTCGCATCGCAGTAGTGGCAACGAGCGGTCGCCTCTGCCCCGATTCGGTGCAGGTACTCACCGAAGCAACCGTGCTGGTGAGCACCTTTGTCACCCTGTAGGTCAGGGGTGCAACGTCCAACCATACGTCCCAGTTTGGAAGGATGGCCTCGAGGGCCCTTAGCCTCGCCGCACCCGCTCTCATGTCGAGGCTGCCCGCCATCTGTCGAGCAAGGCCCGCCCGACACACCCCGAGTGCGGAGATAAATCTCGCGACACCTCAGGGCCTGCAATTCAAACGGGGGAAACCCGGTGAGCACCGCCGCTGCTACCGCCGAAGTGATGCGGAAGTCCCTCACTACCCTGATGGCACCAGTCTTGTACAGCCTCCTGACCGCTAGGAGACTGTGACGGTTGGTCATCAGACCCTCCGCCCAAATCGGAGCTCCGTAGAGGACCCTCGATCGCACCACGCCGGCGTACAGCCGACGTACTCCGACACCAGACCCGCCCAGCCGAGGCAGCAAACGTCCTAAGGCGTCCTAAGGCTCGAAGTGAGCGCCGAAGATCCAGTGGCTGTGGAGGGTCAGGCCCAGATACTTCATACTGGTTCTGACCCAGATCTCAGCCCCCTCCAACCTCAGGCGGTAACCCACCGGAGGCGTCCCGCGATCGGCCCTGCGGCAGAACCACATTGCCTCGGACTTCTCAGGGGACACCCTCGGCCCCAATCCCTTGATCTCGGCGACTACGCAGGCCACCGCCAGCTCCGCCAGACGGACAGTTCTGCCCCACGCTGCGCCCCAGACCAGCACCAACGTGTTGTCGGCGTAGGACCCCAGTGCCGAGTTCGGAGTGTTAAGGTGTAGAGCCCAGGTAGAGAGCTGCGGGAGCCCAACGCCGTTGAGTGGGCGTTGAAGACCTCGAGGACCAGTGACGGACAGGTGCCCAAACGCCTCGCACGAGCCACGAGTCCGTGCAGGAAGGAGGCGAATTCCTCCCGGCTGATGTTGGGCGATATGTAAACGGCCACCACGTCTAGGTCGCCCTATTTCACGGCCACGAAGCCCCGTCTCCGCTCGATCACCGAGCAAGAGGCGCTTCCCGCGATCCCGGTCCAGAATATGGCGATCGAGCCAATCAGATCCCCAGCGCCCCGTGATGCGTCGGGAATGCTGTACGGCTCGGCCACCGCTGCCAAACCGATCCGCCGCTCCGCCAGGCTCTGGAACATTAAGTCCTGAGTCCGGCGGGAGCGGTTAGGATTGCACTGCAGGAGCAATTGTCGTCCTCCTCTTCTTCCGCTCACGTCGGGGAAGGCTCCGTCTCCATGGCCTCCTCCGGACCGTTCCCCTCGCAGTCGGTGCGTCCGACTTCTCCGTCCTCTCTTCTGGCCTTCGTGGGGCCAGTTGACGGCGGCGTCGTTTTCTTCCTCGTCGTCGAGTCCCCGCCACATACGGTGCGACTCGGGCAGTTCCAGGTCCGCGCACACCGGAAACTTAGGTACTCGCGCCGAGCAGTCCCTGGCGCGATGTCCTTCCGCCCTGCACCGGTAATAGCCCGAGGCCCCGAGGAGCGGAGCATATGACTCCCACGTTGACCTCGTCGGCGCGGCAGCCCTCGGCCTCGGAAACGGCGGCTACCACCTCCTCCGGGGTGACCGAGTCCTCCAGTCCGGTCACTCTTTGCTCGGCCGCCCTTCGCGGCATGGTTACCTTGACGGACAAGTCCTTCAGCGTGACCGCCATCCGCTCGGCCAGTCGCAATGCTTTGCTCTCAGCGTCCTGGCCTAAGATCTCAAACAGCAACGCCCCCGTGATCGCCTTCCTCGGTTTCAACTCCGCGATGTCGAGTTCGGAGAGCTTTACTTCCCTCTTCACCACCGACATCGCATCTCTATACGTGAAGCCCGAGCCGTTCCTCACGGTGAGCGATACCGCGGCACACCGTGGAGATCGGGAAAGGCCAGGCACTTCCTTACCGCGCGCGTCCCGCCCACTAGCGTTACGTCCCTTTCCTGTTCCGATAGCTCGTCACTGCCCGCTGTCCGCATGGGTTCTCTCCCCGTGTGGGGGCGCACCAGAGGCCGAGCGGCCACCTCCGCGATAGTCCTTGCCCTTGATCCGGCACTGTCGGCCGCCGTCCCGGGCGCCAAGGCCACTGTTCGCAACGTCGACGACGACAAAGACGACGATACCCGTCCATCGGTTCTCGCGCCCTCGATTGGCGCATGGACCGTTGGAAGATGTTGCGCCGCTGGCTTTTTGTTCTTTCGCCTCGCTCTCCCTCTTCCTCCTCCTATGACGGTGGTGAATCCTAGCTCATCGGCCGACGACTCCACGCTCGACGGCGAGGTGTCTCTCGCCGACCGCAACCGTGCTTGCACGGTTCTTGCGGCGGCGGCAGCGTCCGTAGCCAGGAGGATCGCTCCCCCTGGCATTATTTCTCGCCAGCACTCCTCCAACTTACGGAGGAACAGGATCTTGAGATCCTCTAGTGGATCTCGAGGTCCTGGACCACCGAATCTATCCGTTTTCTTAACTTTTGCACTACTCCCCAACCCGTCGGGGTAGCGGAGACGGTGCGACGCTGACCAAGGGTGTGGGGGAGGTGGACCCATAATCGCTCCCGTTGGAGCCCCGGGAGCATCGTAGAGGTGATCCCCGCGTCTTGTCCTTCATCGTCGTTATTATCACCTTTTGCTGCCCTCACCGTGCATTCCTTGGTCAGCCGTTCCACCGTCTCTTGGACACCACTGACCTCTCTCTCCGGAAGGCGCACCCTCCTCCGCAGGTATGCGCCGTCCTCTTCTTCCTGACCGTGGGTCAGTTCCGCGTCCTTCACGGTTACTTTCTTGTCGACCGGTCCGATCCTCATTTCGCCACTCTGCGCGTCGTCGCCGCTGTCACGTAAAATTTATACTTTTGTTGTGAGAGAAAAAGAAAGCTGAGTCGTAACCTAACTATTAGTTTTCTTTTATCCAACTTTACTATAATTTTGGCACTTACAATAACTGAACTGTAAAAAAAGGTTTCTACAAGAACAGAGACTAAAACAAGAACTGCCCGAGCTGGGTGAAGTATCGGTTTATATACATTTTGGTTTGAGGATGTTGAGACGCTCGGTGTAGGTTATGATATAGAAAAGTGTCCGAAGGTCGGGGTTCGATATCCTATCTCTGATGTGGACTAAGGTGCACCACAGCCTTGGTGTGGGCTATGATGATAAGGTGGTGATGTGCCCAAAAGAGTCCGAAGCTTGGTTGATGTCTTATCTATGATGTAGGTGGAGATGTGATTGATGTCACACCGCCGTCGGCACCACCGCGGATGATAGAGACCACAGTAGCAGGCTCGGCGCCCCTCTTCTTCCTTTTATCGGGTGTCGGCAGTAACGCGGTGTCCGAATCCCCTGCGGACGCGACCCCCCGCCACACGCGATGTCACGCGACTCCGCCGCGGCTATAGGAGAATACGAGGCGTGGTCCTACGCCCTGAGAACTCGTCCCGCCTCGTGCTCCCCATTCGTACAAATCTATCATCTACTCAACTATTAATCAACGGTATGAACTATTTATCTAAAAAATAGCTACGATAAAAATGCTGATGGAATTTGAATAATATTAAATAAATAACATAGAAATAACAATCAAAACCTGTTTGATATATCTCTAAGATTTTATATAAATATATTGATTAATTTGAAAAATACGATTTTTACAAGATCATTATCCACAATAAAACCATTTTGTCAATAACACGTTGACGCTGTCATCTAATTCATCATTGCTTCAAAAAAAAATTTGCAATTCAGGCTTACAAAAAGCATACGTATGTAATGCTGTTAAAAATTGGTGATGGGCTCAAGTCTATTGCAAGTAGATTCAAACATTGATCGACCGATTCGACAGATTCGAATTTTTTATAAGTATTTAGAAAAAATACTTGAATCTGGAGGCGACTGATTCGAATCCCCTACTTTGGGAAAAAAAAGGTATTCCCAATACCTGTAGATACAATCGTACACTGGTCGAATAAATTCCAAACTTTATGACCACCTTATCAGAAATTCTTCATTCATCTAAAATCATTTTTTTCGGTTATCATGATTAAGTAGTTACAAGTACAAACGTTAAAATAAAATTTGTAGGAACCTTGTTTATCGTTTATAGTATTGTTTAATTCACCTAAATTTATTAGAAGAATTCAGTGAAATGATAATGCCTTACTAATACTCATGATTCAATATCTACTTAAAGATCATACAGCAGAAATATGAATAGTCCACTTTTGTTGATTTTCTAACATTTATATTCTTTGGTGGCTAAAAAAAAGTATTGCAATGCGAAATATTTGAAGAAGGGAATAATTTAATAGATTTAAAGATGCGAGCCTTTTGGAAATAGATGATAAATTCATGATGTTTGGTAAGAATATTATTATAATTTAATTAACGTTAACCTATAATATTCGAAAATGTATTTACATATAACTATTTAAACATTTACATAAATGAATCGAACCTCTTACAAGAAATAAAGACCATAGTTAAGAAACATGTAGAAATATATAACTAATGTTACTAATATTTCTTAAACGTTTAAGAAGCTGACAAAAGCACGTATTTAATCCCAAATCAAATGGAAAGATAGTTTTGATCTGGAATCGGTTAACAATATATTGATTTTTCTTGAATATTGTTTTTCTATAAAAGATGGGAAATATAATTTATTGTATATTTTACCTGTGGCTTTCATTTGAAATAGGTTCAATTCATTCAGACATTAAAACAGTCATAAAATTTGTAAAAATCTATACTTCACAAGTACAATCAGTAAATCATTATGCAGGGCCTGACCGAACAATATGTATTATATTTGAAAGCGAGCATAGGGCATTCTTACGGAAAAGTAAGAAGAAAATATATTATAGAATAAAATTTGTTCAACTGGGGTTTAGTTTTTGAGAAAAACGAATTTGAAAATTTGTATAATAGTATACTTGAACTTGATTAGTTACTGATTGAGAATGGTTAAACAATCAGTAGAGCTAATCAAAGGTCCGTATTCTACATTTTATATGCGAAAATAAGTGAAAAACGTGAACCAAATCTTTCCGTTTAAGGCTTTATTTTTAAGAAAATGCATAAAATGATAGGTATTTCAATTTATCTTTCTCGCTTAAACAAAGCGTCTTACGAATTTGAAAATTTTATTCTACATTTTTTATTTATTTTTACTAGTAAAATAATTTTCTCTCGATTTTTACTCCTGTCCAGTTTGGAAATATCCATGTTCAAGTATATATGATAAAATTTCAAACTCTATTTTCCTGAGAACTAAGCGTCACGTAAATAAATTTTATCCTATATCTTCTTAATCTTTTATATAGAAAGCTTGTCTGCTTGTACATGTCATTCGGCCGGGCCTTGTATCTTCCGAGTGGCATTCGAACCTTATGAAATTAATCTTGGCTATTGGATATCATTCTGATTTATAATTGTTGTATATACTATTATAAATGTGATACTAATGCTATAAATTAATGGGAACGTTAGTTGATCTTTCTAAAAAACGGCACGAACTAGGAAATGAAATGCTGTAATCATTACGGACATCAACGTTCGCGCGCCAACAAGTAAAAGGAAACGAACTGAAGCAAAGAGAACGGCGCTCAAACACTGTACAAGGCTATATCCTGATTAAACAGACTGTAACAATTCATGGCCCGTGAATTATCTCGTTCGAGATTTTCGCGTTTTAAAGGGGTCGTTGTCGTTTTTACAAACCAAGAAACTTCTACTTCTGAAATTATGAGAGCGTGCGCGTGCGCATCTATGTAATTATCCCAGCACAGAGTTACCGTTATTTGTGTCAGAGATTTAAAATTCCCTCATTAGCTAACAGATCCTTTCTTCGTTCAGTCTTCCTTTCACTATCCTCGTTCTAGATTGGAAACAACAATAAAACTCTTGTATAACAATGTGGCATTTAAATCCCGCCTTACGCGAATACCGGTCTAACACTTATTCTTGATGATTAGAGGATCCTTGATTTTCGGTCGATATACCCTAGCGTTAACCACAGTATTTTGCGAAATTTTGTAATGGATTATCGTAACTAAATTTAGAAGCGAAGTGTAGATGTGTGAGAGTCTGATTTCAGTAAATGAAAATTCGATATGTTTGAAACGAGAATCTAATATATATTCACCATCCTAGTTCTTAACTGTTCTAACACCATTTTTTTAAAAATGTATAAAATTAACCAATTCATATATGGTCTTATTGCTACAAGAAATAAATATTTGAAGTGTAATAGTAATAGTTAGAGTAGTTGTTTGTGGTGATAGTGCGCTACTACTTGTGTGTGGAGGCCGAGATAGGTTTTGAAGTGGGCGTAGATGCCCGCTCTGCTGGGGTACTGCTGCATTTTCTTCTCATTTCTGTATCGTGGAAAGAAAAATCGTCAAATTCATAATTGTTCGGAATTTTAGTTGGCCGTCCGATTATGGCACAGACAGGCCCATTTCTGTCATTAGGAAATTCCGAATTATCGGTCCTCTCAGGGCAGTAAACGTATTGACTCGAGGCCAGGAAAAACCCAGGAAAGGACCAGCCGGAAGGGCACGGTGGAAAGATGAAATACAACGAGAGAGTTCAGCTTCAACCATCGGACAGTACAGACATAGGACGACAGAATCCTCACTTCGTTCAACTACAAGCAACGAAGACTACAAACATAGGACGACAGAGTCGCAACTTAGTTCAACTACAAGCAACGAAGACTACAGACACAGGACGACAAAGCCCCAACTTAGTTCGGTTAAGTGCTACAACTAATACAAATAAAGTGTCGTCAAAATCTAACGCTCGAGTTATTCCATCTCCTCCACCTTAAATGTTAAATCATTCGAGATACGCGATATCAACCGATCGGTTTGACCTGACCGGTTGCTCTTTAGTCGATAATACGCAACAATAATAATATGATTAAAATCCTATTTAGAAAACAACTGAATGTTTAGTTCCTTAATTCCTAACTCTATATAGTAATTCATAACTTCATAAACTTTAAACTCAGTTTTCGCAGTTTACAAACTAGAACTCCGATATCTGAAATATGTGGATAAATATTTGGAATCATTGTAGGCACAATTAAGGAATAAAATAATTGAAGTGTTCGTACAAGAGAGTAAAGTTTGCGATGCTGTAATGATAGGAGCGAAAGAAAGAGAGAGTGAGAGAGAGAGAGGAAAGAAGGAAAGAGAAATGAGACAGACAATAACATTAGATATATTAGAAAGTTCCAAATGACCAATTCATAATTCTTCATAATAATTTTTAGATTTAACTCTTTATGTCTTAAATTATCTTATTTTAAATTTTCATTGCAATCATTGTTTTAGATATTTCAAAATTTTTCAAATAAATTTTTCATATAAATAGCGTTTACAACTATCATGCCGAAAATGCATATATGGAAATAGTATTTTTAAGAATCACCAGGTTTATAAGCATATTTGACAGACGAGGAAAACAATTATAGAAGTAATGCCTTACATCTATTTCATGCGATAAGTTTTACAAATTCAAAACTAAAATTCTGCTAAACTAATGGTTCTCGGACATAATAACGCCTTTATACAAAATGCCAAGACAAATCGATTAATGTAATCCATTACATAATGTATACAAAATATATATGGTTCTATTAACAAAAAGTGACAAAAACTGACCTCCGTATGTCTTCTACATTTCACCTACGAAAATACCATTGACGTCAAATTGTGGCCTCCTTAAAAACATTTAACTTTTGTTGCAAACATTTTCTGTTATCATAGTTTTGGAGGTACTTTCAGAGATCGATTTAAATGGGACTTCCCATATGTATGTCGGAGATGAAAGGACACCGAAGCCTTCTCTTTGGAACTTTGGGAAAATCGTCTAACATTATAATCTAGATTCTAATCATAGCCGTAATTAAGCAATTGTCGCCATTCAATCAGATTGTACTTGTTCGAGATTTGTGATATTGAGCTTGGGCTCGAGGCGACGACCTGCCGTCGAACGTAGCCGCGGTCAAGGGATGAACGCTTTGTCTAACAAAGGTATGGGGTAATAATATAGCTCTAGCTCTCCTTAAAAAGAAATAGTTGTAGCGGCAGTCGACAGTAAACATTCCAACGATTTCTGTCCCGTGGCTCGCCACACGCAGATCCTATTCTTCAGGTAAGATGATTACCAGATGTCGACGCATCTTCACAGTACATGATCAGCTAGCCCGAGGACTCGTTACGAATCTTAAGATTTAGTTAACTAAAGTCCTTCAAACAGACAAACAGTCTTTATCCTAACAGTCCCTAAATCTACCACCTACTACGGGATACTACAACCACCAACATAGAAATTAACCAATTAACAGGAACGTCAATTTTTCTCACTTTCTGAACGAAGGCTTTTCTTGACGAATCTGATGATCTCGTGTCCTTAGACACGCCCCATCATAGTTTTCCTCTGCAGCATCATCGTGATGGAAAGTCATTCTCTCGTGAGGCCTCATTAGCGAGTTACATAGCGTCTTTACGCTCGGTGAATATTTTACGTTTTAACAAAGAGCTGGTTTAGTAATACTTGTACCGTAATACTTGACAAGTAGATCGAGTCCGACGTAGACTTTGGAATAAAATACATTTGTTATCCCTTTGACCGTGGATTCATTATCGAACCTAAGACTATTGTCATTAGTGTCTGTAGGGGATCGAATAATGAGACTCCCAATATGTGTACTCGTTAGTGTATTTAAAACAGATCTTGTCGCGAAACGATATCTATACAGTCGTTTAGTCACAGTTTATACTAAATCGCCTTCGATCACGTTCGTTTATTCATAATCGTCAGAAGAAGGTCAAAAGATACAAATTCGTCTTGTTTTACGGTTACATGTAGCGGCGCCATTGTTTTGCCCGGAGTTTATAACTCCTTACAATACCTGTGACCTAACGGTCTTGATACTCCGAAGCAAAACAGCAACATGGTTTGAAGCAAATTCTAACTCTTGTGCCGCTACATGTCTAATCGCGGTTACCTGTCAATTCTGTAATATCCATACCTGGACTAATAATCATATTTGTACTAGTAAATATCTTCTCTATTGCATAACAACAATGCCTAATCCAAATGAAGATTCGTTACACGCTCCTAACTGTAATCATAATGTGAACCCGACATATATAATGTTAAATAAAATGCAAAGTATTCAATATGTGTTATTAAATATGCAATGTTAGACTAAAGATTTTTTAAAAACATTAGAAGTACTCTTTTTGGTAAGACGAAAGCGAGATTGGGATAAAAATATCAAGGGGTAGGAGGATTACGTTCGCACGTGTCAAGGAAAACTCTATGAACCTTTTTCGATAAGTGCTATGTTAAACCACATTGCCACCGCAATATTCACATTCAAAAGTTAGCAGAGTATTCTGGTTTATCGATCGAAGCTCGAAATCCTCATAGGTTACAACGATTCGAGGGGAGTTGGACGTTTAGGTGGTGGCAGAGATAACCGCAGCACTGCGATAAATTCGCGGTGTACTTTCTGTTTTACGGCGACATTTATTAACCTGCTGGCTAGGGATGAATAACGTGACGGTCGCGTAAACGAGTACAAAAGTGTCTTTGCTGGAGGAGAGCGAAAGAAAAGAGAAAAAGAATGCAGGATGAATGAGAATGGGAAAGATCGTAGAGTTCACAGGAATGACGGGAAAAAGTGAACTGAATGGGGTGGCCGGTTCTTTGGCATGGATGATGGCGATGAATGTTTAAAGCGCGTTTGAATATTTTTGAAGAAATTTTTGTGAAAAAAGGAAAAACGCGACAGTCGGGATTTTTTGAAGGATTAGAGATAATTATAAGGATTTCGGATGGAACTGTATGTGGAAAACTATCGTTTTACTTTTCTATGCACAGTGAAAAACGATTACGCGTTTTAAAATTATACTAAAATTAGCGACATGAAATTGGAACTTTTTTCTTTTGGATAAAGGGATGTTATTTGAGTTTGAACTATTTGAGTTCCGATTTTCGGAAAACGCGACATATCTAAAAAATTGTCTCTTTTACGATATCTGTACAAATTGATTATAAAATTGTATACTAGGATGGGGATGTTATACTCATAACTATTCGACAAAATTATATCATTTAACAAGAAGGATATCGAAATATACAAAAAACTGTTCTCTAATTTTTAATCGCAGTTGTAATATTGTAAGTATCATGATTGTTTCATGATTAGGTGCGTGGAACGTTTCTTATTCTATGTTTTTCTGAAAAACATCTACATATTCTCCTTGGTGTTTATATTTCTCTTGTGTTCTCGTAACACAAGACGTCTCCAAACACCAATTAGTAGCGACCGTCTTGCATAATAATAACTAATTAATAATATTAGTAAATTGACAAGACACAAATTATAGATTATAACTCGATCTTCATAATTTTACAATCATTATTTACAATTTCAAGCCAAATAGAACAATCAAATGACTTGTAAGTTGTAAAGTTTACTTCCAAAATTTCATATACTTTATTATCAAGCTTGTTATTATTGTGTGTTATAGAATTTATTAATACTGATAACTTGTATCTTGTGACTTGTAAAATTTCACTAATAATATTAATTTAGTTGTACAAGATTTTTGATCTCAAATCTAAATCGAGGATGACCTTGATTCAATGAAGAGTGATTCGTTTCAAGAGTGATTGAAATATCTTCGGTCAGAGATTCGGCCTCCCTTCAACTATCCCAATCTTCAACTGTCCCGATTATTAAATACAAATCACGCGCATTTTGTCTATTTCCGTTTTTGATAGTAAAGAACATGTATGTTTATTATAAATAATATTTTATTAGAAATTCTCGAAACATAAAGGATGTTAGTTGAGTCATGAAAGAAAAACAACTTTTTCATTGAATAATTGAGTAATTAATAATTTGTTATTTCAAATGAATGTTGAAAATTTTACTTTTACAATTATGTGGAGGCACTCGACAACAAATACCGCCACTCGACACTCGACAGGTATCCATCGTCACATTGAAGACAACGCCGCAACATCTACACGGGCTTTGACGACAATCGGCTGACGCTTTACCACGCAAAGAAGAAACGTTATTACTGGTAAGGCATACCAGGTACTGTGGCGGCACTCGACAACAAATACCGCCACTCGACAATAACTTCTATCGGACGACGGCAGCGCAGTGGTTAGCGCCTTAGGTTATGAACGTTTGGGACACCCGTGTCCTATTTTTCTTCCACGCATCTAAATTAGAAGAAAAATAGTAGTACCCCATCAGCGATATCTACAGCCAGCAGTTATAAGTGTCACGGACAACATTTACACCTCAATTAGTTTTACTTTGACAATTTACTTCTTTTGATTAGTTGTGTGTATGTGACGATTTTAAACGGTTAGTGATTTTGAGGCTGTTAGCTGTATTCAGCACGTATGTTCTTTGTGACTATGTACGAATTCCAGGTTTCGACTGTCATCATTTCTTGCTGAGAATGACCTAAATCAAGCTAGTTTCCTCAGTCCACGTTATTCTAAAAACATAGCAATCAAAATTAATCGAACATTGCTTTACATTGCAAAGTTAAAAGTCGGAGAATATACGTGTAAAATCTTCAATTCATCGATCTTATGGCTTATTTAAACAGTTCATAAAAATAATCAAAAAATTTCTAAAAAGGAAGATAATATTAAAGTTTTTGAATATTTTGAAAATTATTGTAAAATTCTTTTGCAAAAATGCCAGTAATTAACGTATTCCTAAAACAAGACGTAAATATGATTAGGAATGTTTCATTATAGAGAAACGACGTATGCCATAAGAAATATAAATTTCTCTGAATGAAATGTGATACAATTTTTTGATATGTTCTTTTATTATTTAGTACTGTTTTTGCAGCCTGCAAAAATTTCTGGTAAAATAATGTAATATTTTTTAATTACTATATTTACACAGTAAGTTTTAATATTTTTAGATGAAAAAGATTATATGAGATACTTTACATCTTCCACCACTTAAAGGCTATTAAAAATTCAACGTCCATTTAAAAAGGACTGTTATGTAAATTTTGAAACATTTGAAAGCTTTTACGATTTAAGAATTTCATAGAGACATCCAACAAACTGCCGGGTTTTAATGCTGTTCATTGCAAAGTTGCAGGATATTCAAGGATTCTACATTTCTTATATCATAAAGACTTGAATATATTTGAGGAATTTCTAGTGCACTTTTAAAACTACTACTCTCCTCATGACTTTCAAGGTTTCCAAGTATCTCAAGTGGCAATTGTAATCAATATCCTAAAATTGACACTTGATCCGATCGCCAAATAAGCTTCAAGTTAAAAATTCCCAAACATGAAATCATTTGCGAACTTGCTGAAACACGTTTTCAAAGGTTTATTGAGGTTCTAAATTTCTTACACCATCAGATTATTGACAAAACTTTAACCTAAAACTCTATTAAGCTTCGTGAAAAGTCTTATGTAGTAAGCTGAAAGTATTCTTTTAAGCCCTACGTCCTTTCTAGGTATTTTTTCAATACCGAGTCATTGATAAATTGTCAATAAAAATATTGACTCGTTCAATTTAATATCAATTTCGTTACACTTGTAAGGAATTTTTAAATTTTATATCCAGAATTAGATATCGCATTTTAAAATTATAATTTTTTCGAAAGCATATATGTTACATATATGTTACGTATATGTATGTATATAATATGTATTTCTACTTTTATATATACGTATACTGAACATAATAGTATTCAGTATTTATGTACATTCAAAATTTTAAAATTTTACAAATGCCAACATGACAAATTAAATTTTTTTTTGTTTTATATCCTTTCAATTCTATGGATGAAACATTTCACATTTGAATAAGATATTTCGTGTATGAGTTAATTTTAAGTTAGGCTTAGATAAGATTTTTCGACACATACAGTCAGGGTTTAAAATAAGCGAGCAAGTAGTCGAAGTAGGTATTAACAAAGTTTAGTCAATCTAGTACTAGTATTATATACTTAAATTTTATTTTTTGTACAGGACGTCCCTACCTTCTCTGCAAAACGATGTCAGTATATTGTATGAGTAAAAATAAGAAAAAAGTTTTATAAACATAGGTTCAAAAACGTGAAATAACAACGGACTGGTTTTCGTTTGATTCAGTATAAAAACAGATGGGCGATATTTATTTACTTCGGTTTCTTTAAACTTTTGTCTAGCACCATTTCTTTTAATTTAACGCTCCTCAGAAGCAAAACTTCACTGGCGTGATATCTGGCGATCTTAACCTGCTTCAGACTCAACCTCGTACAGCAGACCCGCCGAGAAAATCCAATCTTAATAAATACGACATTAGCACTAGATCAACTACACTTTGTTAATATCTGCTTCAACTACCTGTTCACTTATTTTTGTGTCTGGCTGTATGTCTGAGTATGCCAGAAAATTTTATCCAAGCCTAACTTAAATCTAACTTTAAGGCTGCTTCAGACGTAGCTGTGTACGGCGGTAATGCCAGGAAAATACCAACTTTAGATGTTATTGGAGATAATATTTATTTAACCATTGTCTTTATTTAGAATCTTCATTAAAATGTTTAGATTTTTGAGCTGGAGCATGTTTATATGACACATCTGTGATTTTTCCTGGTAATGTCTGCATATTCTTATAGTACCTAGATTATTTAGTAAACAATTGAAATTATTATTTAAATTTTTGTGTAAACAAGTCACATTTAACGAAATTTCGTTGATACCTATCACTACTATCTGTCCATTTATTTTTACCCCGATTGTATAAATAAATCTTTTCTCTAGCACAATTCTAAAACATTTAAAGGTATAAAGATAAAATGATCACAATTATACATACTTCATGTTTGTCAGAGGCTTCGGAATATTCTCTAATGTTTAAATTAGATGTTTTTGGTATTTATTAATGTATCTCAAATAATTACAACTAGAAGATAAAAACCCCGAAGAAGTTACTTTAAATAGATAATTTTATAAATATTAATATAAGGAAAAATATAAAGGACTCTAGTACAAAAAAGTTAATATTTGATACGCTATTGCGATCGATTTTTCCTTATACAAGAAACAGTTGTATTTAAAGAGGATTAAAACAAATCTTTTTTATTTTTTATTCACGTGAAATGACATTCAGTCATAGATATCAAAATGAAAAACAAATGCCAAAGGGTCGTCTAAATAACATCGTATCGTGAGGTAGAAGATAAGGTGGGATTATGTCAGTCAGTAGAATATTTGAGCTAAGATAAAATATTCGCTTTTTAATTTGCCAAATTTGGTTATTTGAATCATTGTTAATAGCATGATAAATAGTGAAATTATATTTGTATATAGCTAAACGACCACTTCCTATCAGTATATAAGTTCTACACATCAAAAATCAAGAAGTTTGTTCGACGAATGTTAATATTCTCACAATCAGTTGTAATTCTCATAATTACAGTAGTGTAATTTAGTAGCGGTAGTTTAGTTATTTTATTTTTTATTTTATTAGTTGTTATACAATACCTCCTCACTGATACAGGTAACTCTATCGTAGGATCAAAAATTAATAGTGTCTCATAATACGCAACATATTTATTATACTGCGCAAAGTTCGAGATTGAATTTTAAAATGTTGTAGATTAACTGAATCAAATAATTCAATGTGTAATTTGTGGGTGAGATAAAAACTCATCTGCGTTGAATCCATTTTCACTAAACATTACACCAGTTCTATCGAATATTCATAGTCCTACGAATATGAAAAGGAAGTAGTGTAAATAGTAAAGCGAACAAAGAAAGCAAGGTAGAGTGCATTTCGGTAGCAACAGCGACGCCGTGGGGGGTTGGGAATCGGAAAGCTGGGGGTAGAAAGCGACTTCGGGCAGTAGTGTCTCCGCGGACAGCAGCTACACCGCCACGCAGCTTGTCAGGCTTTCCATCATAACTTTCCTGCGCATCGTTCTCTCGATAAACTTCGGTTGATTTTCCCGCGCAACCCCTTCAACTCGAGTTCATTATTCGCACGTGGTCAAGTCAGCCAAAACACCGTCTATCGTTCCAGTGAAATAAACGAATATTCTGAAAAACGACGATTCAAGGGTCATCTGATTTTGTTTTGTCTCCTACAAAGATTCCGCAAGTAATCAACCGCCTTGAACAAATTACTGAACGCATTCGTTAAAAGGTCGAAATATGATAAATCGTAAAAGTGGTTCGAATAAACGATAAAACGCAGGACTATAGAGATTTATGAATTGATTAAGGTTGAAACGTGATATAGTGACGTTTGAAACATTGGGATTAGAAAGTAGAAAAACACGGTCGTATTGCGGAAAGAGAGAAGAGGAGAGAGAGGGAGAGAGAGAAAGAGAGAGTGTGATGGGTTTCGACGTTTGAACACTCTGTGTCAATTGTGTGTTAGAATTACTTCTTCTCTTTTTGTTTTATTGCTTTTCTTCATAAAGTACAATCGAAGGTTTTTATTTTTGGGAGTTCAAGCACAAAATATTTTGACTATTGAAGCTGACGCTAGAGAGAATCGAACGATTCCTCGACGAAACAATGATGAAAGTGCCGGGTTGCATCGATTCGACGTCTCGATAGTTTTCGAGCATTTTGCACCGTGGACCGGGAACTGGAATTCGCATGTCGATCTCGCCCGTCAGATAACCCAGGAAGACGTCTATTCTTTTTTTGTGACAACGTTATCGTCCATTCAGGTAAGTCCCCTGTCACTTATTATTCCACGCTAAAAGTGTATGATGAACGACGCTTCACCACGTGGCATTGATCTGTCGAGGTAATTTTCCGAAGTCGTTTCATTGTAAATCGCTGAGTTAAATAGTTGGAATTGGAGAAATTTTTTGGCGGAAGTAATAGTAATTATGTTTCTTTAGTGGATAACTTAACAGATAAGAATTTTAGCTTAGTTCCTGGGTGATAATGTGAAACCAATTTTCCTATTCGTTTCTTCAATTTTTTTAATATATATATTAATGTGTATTTGTGTATGTACACATATATTTTGTTTCCGTACGCAAACATTCTGTATATGTATTCCTATATATTGTATAACATATTGCACATTACAATTTATAATTTTTATAGAACTAAACAGGTATCGAAAGAAATTTGTAAAAATGGAAATCTATGGATCTAAAATATGTAACATAATTAGTTAAAGAAAGGGAAGGATTGTATAGGTAAATGGGTATAGTAATAATAAAATCAACAGAATTATAACAAGAAATAATATATTATAATTATCAAGATATATAGACATACAACATTTTTTCATTTCATAGTTTTACTGTGGGGAATTTTGAATAAAATTCACTTCTTTTAGCAATGTTTAATTATATCAGATTCATCAAGGGTGGATAATTAAGTTCATCTTTTTGTGATTGATCGGTTAAAAGGTAATCCACTGGAAAATTCATTACTTTTGGAAATCAATAAAGTGTGTGTTTACTTAAATAATTTAGAACGTTCATTTTAGCATATCGCAAATATAATTTTTTCTTCTTTATAGTAAAAAGGAAGTTTTCATTATAATTATATGTCTTTATGTAATTATCGTTTGCTTATTTTTAGGAAGTTTCTTTTCCCATATTTATATCTCAATGTTCTCTCATATCCGGTGGTGCGGTTATCCAATTCTTTCAATCATCAAACTGCAATATCAAATTTCATTATTCTCCTGTTTTTCCATTGAGACACTTCATTTCGTCCAGAAGATCTTAATTACCGCCACGCTGCAAAGATTATGCGGAGCGATTAAAGGCTGGCTACCTTGGATATCCAATGTACTGTTACAAGAGATCCCCGAGGTTTGGGGAGAACACCAGGAAGCAGTAATGCTCGGCTCGCTTTGAGCCGCTTGTCACCCTCGAAACACGCTGTCGCGATGTCCCGTGCCCTGTTACGCTTAAAAGCACACTTTCCTGAGCTCGCTGCTGTCCCTGAGGTCACCGCTCCGTATAATTAATTTCCCATTCAATGTCAGATTACATTGGCTGTAGCTAGAAAGCGTATCAAAATCCAATAGAGCCGGATACCATGGGAAGACAAGCTGCGGCATTATCGTCGCGTCAAAGTCGACACATTTCCTCGAATTTTCCGTCGAAAGCGGAAGATTTGATCGTTTCTACTGAACGAAATCGAACGAAACGTTCCAACGTTCCCACCAGCGCGAATTTATCGTTTCCGGTTTAATTGAAAACCTCCCTCCTTCCGCCCTGTTTCGCCCCTACTGCGAATAGAATCGAAATTTTCAGTTGGCTTCGGTTCATTCGTTTTTTCGTTAATCCAGGAAAAATGAGGGTTGATATTGTGGAACATGGAAGACGTACGAGTAGACTTTGCGTGTTCTGTTTGAGATGTACATATGTATATATATATTGGTTGAGGGAGATAAAGAGATTTAATGTTACTGTTAATTTTTTCTGGTACTTTAAGGCGAAGCCTGCATGCAGAATTGTAAATGATTGATCTAAAATCTAATTTGGACTTAATAAGTAATTTGGAAGCGTTCATGAATGTTTCCTAAATGATTGTATGTCTTATTTAAAATGCATTCCTTTCTCAAATTTGTTATATGCATTTTCCACGTTACTCTGCATTAAGTGAATATATTTAATTAAAATAATTTCCATATAAATGAATGCACTTTCCTAACGACTAATTAGTTTCAGTATTCCGAATTGATAAGAACTATCGATTTTAAAATTTAAAAATTCTTGTAATAGAACAATTCAATAATTTCTATATTAAAAGAATTGTCCAGATTGAATAGATGATATCCTTAATCTTCTCCAAATTATATTTTCAGTAACTTTTATAATATTTGTTTAAAACTCGTAGAAGGAAATCACGCAAATATTTTGATTATTCATGATGACTAATAATGAGATCTTGAGTATTAGTATTTATTTATTTTATTTATTTATCGTTCTGTAAGTTCCAATTTATATGGATTGGAATTTTTCAATTTTAATATACTACATTATAATACTTAATTATAATTTCTTCATCAATTATAATATAATACATCAATAATCATCAAATATAATACACTATAGCACTGTTTTCTAAAATATTATGTCATAATGAAAATTATAATGAAAATATGAAAATTATTAAGTTTTAATGAAGCTTCTTTTATCTTACAATGTTATCTAGTTATTTACGTAAACCAAGATATTTTACGTAGTTCACCTTATTATAATTATTCTAAAAAATTCAGTAATGTTAGATTGCGACTATAGTCAATGTGTTAATATCATTTAATTATATAATACTGAAACATTTATAAGGCGATTATAAAGCGATTGTAAAATTACTATAAAGTGACTATAAAGTGACATAAGTGACAAAATATTTGACAACAAAAGTGTATTTATAATTACTAGACTAGTATAGATTTATAGACTAGAGATACTTCGCAAATATTTGTAAAATCTTTTCTCATATTACGATTTAAATCTAAAGTTATAAACTAATTACTTGTATATTTTCTAATTTTAACTGTTAAAATATTGAATAAGAATATTATGTATAACATCTCAAATATTAGTGAAGCTAAGTTAATGTAATTTATGTATCAATTCGCAATAATCTCAGATTCGATTAATAAAGCTTCATCATATGCAAAAATTGTTTTCGCAAAAAATAAAAGTAAATTTCAAAGAAGACTGATTGAAGCAAGCTCTCGATAAAATCGAAGCTGACTTTACGATTTCTCCGTCTATAATATGTACAACGTTTGGTTATCGGAATGCTTGACCTTGCTAGCCCTGCATAACTTCAGGCTGCGGTATTGTTGGGAAGTATCTTCAAAGGTCTCGTAAGTAGATTGGTGCTCAAAACCGCGTCATTGTGGTGGTAACGCAATAGACGTTATTGGGACATCGTCCAACGAAGTAAAACTTACTTAACAGAGTGGATACTTTCGAGGCGTGACGAATTGATAAATTGCTCGATTAACAAATTTTCAATTTCATTTGAATTCAATTCGTTTTGTTCTTCGAACGTACTGGGATATATTTGTTGCAAACCTCTTTATTCGGAAATAACGCTTTTTAAGGAATTCTTAAGATTCTTCTGCAATAGATAGAATTTATTTGAATTTTACTTGTTTCGTGATGATCATGAAATACATTTGTCGCAAATTTCTTCTGTTTGATAATAACTTTATAAAGTGACATAATTTCTTAATAGCTTTTGATTTTATTGGAATTCAATTTTTTATCATGCGGATTGTAAAATATATTTGCAGCAAATTTTTGTACTTGACAATAATTTTCCAAAGAGATACTAGTTTGTGAAATATGTCGAATTTAATTTACTCATCATTTATTTTTATGACAATCAAAAAATGTATTTTTTTTGCAAATTTCTTTATTCCAGTTCTGTTCTCTAATAAATTTTTTCAATTTTTTTATGATCTATGGTTTAATTTTAGTATTAACGACATCTTATGTTATATAAAGTGACAATATCGAATTTTCATGAATTATCTTTATTGCGATGTCATTTATACAATGATTTAATTGTAATTTCATTAACAAATAGAAAAGATTTTGTTTCGTCCATTACACTTTCGTCTAATACTAGCAAATTCAGAATAATCATCCTGTTGCAATTTTTTAAATAACAGATATATTTGAAATTTTGGAAAACATTCTCATTTTCGAAAAAGAAAATTATGTAAAAATTATATTTTTTCATATCAGGAAGTTTCTCTTGCATAATTTTTTAAATTCAAAAATATATTTCAGTAGAATAATCAATAATTCAGTGGACGTATTCGTGTAGAGCGTATCTAGAGAGAAAGAAAATCATATTTTAATAAATGTAACAATATTATGTTAGAAAGCAAAAATAACTGTATGCATTTGAAATATTATCTTTTAAAATAATTTTATGGAATATATCAAATTCAGTTGACCATATATATTTCCTTGAAAAATGAAATGATGTTTGAGATGAAATTTATGGCGCGCTTTGAGAGGTGAGTTTTAAAAAATAGAAACTCTATTAAAATTTAAACGTATAGTCGAAAAAGTTTTTCATTGAGCAAAGTGCAATTACATTAAATATTATACACGTATATATAATTTAGCTCTATGCAAGGAAAATTAATTTTTAATGTTAAATCATTTTATTTCCTATACACATACTTACATATGTATACTCTATTTGTACAAATGTGTTACATTTGTGTATGTATGTATACGTATATGTATATATATGTTACATATGTATATACCTTAATTCAATAATTGTTATTCTATTTTAAAATATTATACTGTAAAATATTTGAAATTATTCCAATTTTCTAAATCTCACTTCTTGAAGAATATGTTACACAATTAAGTAGTTAACACTTAGAACAAAACGTAATTGTTTAATCAAAAGATAGTTATACAATTTCTAAAGCATGTAAACTTTTTCCTGTTTGCAATTCACATAAAAGCAGATATTATGAAACTTCACGTGCGGGTTAAATATAAGCTAAACCTTTGTTTCAATCCATTAATCAAAAAATTGATTTTGTGAACTGATTTATTTATAACTTTTTTTTTATTTTATAAATCTCCTTTTTTATAAATTGGATTTTTCCACTTTTGTGCTTATAGATAGAATTAAATAGAAAAACAAATAATATCGGACAAGCTCCTTTCTCTCGAGAATTAATATCAAGAAAGATATGTATTACACTAAATTAATTTTTATATAATATGTAAATTATTTATTTTTTTTTAAATACGCCGACACATCGTGGAGGAAGAATTTTGGAATGTGTCCCACGAAAAACATATAGTGGCATAAACTCAGCATACCGAATCTTTACGAACATATTACGTGTATTATACAAAACTTTTGGAAATCTCATTAGTAATAAGATATTATAACTATCATGATTATATGTAGTGGTAGAATCGGAAAAAGAAGGTACAAGACATTTACTACAAAAATATAGCTAATAAAAAACCGTGTACCACGAGTTGCTTTAAACATATCATGAGTGCTAAAGCTGTTCCCATTAAGTATCAAGGCTTACTAATAGGTTTACTAACCAATAATTTACAGTTCAAATAATTTAGCAATCTCTCTGCATGTTTCGCATTGTGTTTGTAATAAATATCTTGCAACTTTCATGTACATTTTTGTATTTGTTATAAACTTTACTATCATATTGTACATATGTTAAACTATTTTATATTATGACTTTCAATTAAGCATTTATGGTCTTTTTCCTACATGGCATTTTAGTCTTATTTTTACTTATAGAACACACTGAAAAAGCTCTACACTAAATTACGGGCTATCTTGTATACATTACCGCTTAAAAGCATGTGGATACTTGTTTATTTTTGATAGAATGTGATTTAATTAGAAAGTTATAAATACACGGAGAGAGGAAAATTTTATCCTTTAATGCTGGCGTACAATGTTGCGATACGATAAAATTTAACTTTAAATGACAATATGCAATAAAAAAATTGATATTTGTAAGTGTCAAATATTACAGAGTTTCTTATCCTCAGCTCGTTTGATTTTCGAGTTGTAGACAAGATGGAGAGAGTTTCTTCAATATTTTCAATATATCATTTATAATTAATAAATATTTCTTGCTTTCATGAGACGATAGTAAATATTGTTTCTGATTGTTAATTAACTGTTAATTCATAGGTATATTTTAATAATCGATGTATAAAGCAACAAAAGTGTCTACATACAAAGCCTAGAAAATCATTTTCCAATGAAGCGTTTTTTTAATTAGTTTCTATGCTTTTTTTCCCGTAGTACCAAATTTTTGTAATCACATGAGAGTAGATATGTATTATATGATACAAAATTTAATATACTTGAACCTAATTAATTAGCAATTAAATGCTATGCTAAATACAATGATGTGTCAATACTCTTTATAACTACTGTACCTATAAGCCACGCTGCATTTATCATAGCCCAGTAGATTCTTTTCCTCAAAAAAAACTTCTGGATGACTCTAAGAAAGACATAATAGCATTTTATAGCATTTTCTAACAGGCTAAGTAGATTATCCTTTTGTAGCTACAAATACATTCTTTTCATTCAAAAATTGTACGCATCTATGAATCTATCGTTTTCGCGGATTTTTCAATATTTGAGAGCCATGGGTGGCGCAAATCCTAAATCAGAACGAACAAGATCCGAGGATAGCAAAAATATTCCCGGCATGGTCGGCCTCGAAACTTCGCCGGCAATAAACCACGCCAGGGAATACGATTCATGGCGTTGTTATCATTGATCTGGCCGAAATTCGCTACAACGTCGAGTTACCATGATCCGTAGAATTTTCAGCGACAGGATCAAGGAATGGGCTCCTCGAGCAGCTGGTTTTGAATTTGTATACGTTCTCGCGAATATGCCGGAAACACCAAATTATGCAAGTTATTGCGATCTTTCAAGGAATATGTTTCGTTCGTACACCGGTATTGTATCATGGCTCGAGAAAATTGATACATGTTTCTGCTGATTCGAGTCGTTGCTTCTCAATATAAAAAAAAAGCTGGCGAATGACGAAAATTCCTGAATGGAAATGAGGATGTAGGAAGCTGTACGTCTAAGCAAATTTTATTTGAAATAAAAATGGAAAACAATAATTTGCAATAATAAATCATTTGAACTATTTTGTGACTTTTATTTTACAAGTAACACAGGTTCTTTCGTGTTAAGATTAAACAAATAATTTTCAAATAATTTTTTATTTCAATCGCTAATGTTAATCATTTAAATTAATTCTTTAAATTAAAATGACACATAATTTGAATTTTAATATTAATTCGAGATTTAGATGTATTTTGCACACGCTTGAGGCATAATTTAGTCGAATTATTTCACAACCCAACAGTTGATCAGATTTATTTTAATTTCAATTGTCATTAAATAATGTCAGAACTTATCTATATACGGGAAAGTAATATTTATATAATAGAATTAAAAACCACTTGAGACGTTATTTTAACAAATATTTATTCAGACACAAAATAACAAATTATTTCATTTGATAGATAAATAATGAAATAATTCGAAAAAAGATCATTTGATCTTGGAGATCATGCAAACAGTCATATTTCTGCTTTTTTTCTTGTTTGTATAAATCCTGCATCTATGTATTGTTGCTTTATGTCGCTTATTAATAATATAAATAGGATTGAGCTTAGTGTATCTCCTCTCGAACTTATGTAATTTCTATGTCATTCGGGTAGTTATTTTCTTGTATTCTTACTCTGAATTTTGCATCTGTATATAGCTTTCATATTGTTCTTATAAACTATGCACTTACTCATTCTTCGTACAGTTTTTTCTATAAAACTATGTGGTTGACTTTTACATATAAGATCCTTCCTAAGATCAACAAAGCTGGTACATAATTCTGCTTTCTTTTTCATTAGTCTAGTCTTTATTTCCGCATAAAGTGTAAACATGTTCTCGCAAGATTTTCTTTTTCTGAATCCTGCCTGTGCTTTTCGTAGCGTTTTCTGTTACTCGCAGCCGTCATTTAGCCTACTTACTGGTATTGTTGTGAAAATCTTTTTTATTCAAATATTCAAATTTAAAAATTACACTAGAACTTGCGAATCTCTCGATTTTATCGATATCAAGGAGATTGTATGCTATTCCTAAGGAAGAAATCATAAAACAGATAGATTTAACATTATATTACTACTAATATATTATTAATATAGGACATAATGTTATGCCTATCTTTTTTGTGACTTCATAGAGCTAGAAGCAGTATTCATAAAAATATTTATGATACGAATATTACATAAACTTAAATTACCTTATATATTATAAAATATAGCAATAAAATATTTTATTTTTTACTATATGTGCATATTATTCCATATACGTATAGTACTTACTCTTTAAGTATCATTGCTTGCATTAACATTGAAAGTCTTTCTATCAATTTAGACCTCCTTTTTAATACGACCTATAATTAAAAAATTCAAGTAACAGGATAGTTCCACAAGATTCTATCATTACAAATGCCAATTTTACCACTGCATTTTCGCTTGTAAAAATCAATGTAATTACGTCATAACATTCCATTGCATTTAATTATAGTAATTATAAAAAAAGTTATAGATTTATCAGAGTAGTTATAGATTTATCAAAAATTTTGTAATTAAGAAACATTCTGACAAAAGTAAACAAATGTTCAGATACTTTTCAGTGATAGTATACGTCTTCAGTAAATCTATTGCAAAATAGCAAAAAAATTATATATTTGTCGTTTAAATTTTTACTACAATTCTCTCATTATTCAACTTTTATAAAATAAAGAGCTTTTATTATTCAAACAAAATTCGCTTCTACGAGGAACGCGAGATGAAAAATAAACAGCAGAAACAAATTAAAACCCTAAAGTATATAATAAAACATCAACTGGTAAGTAAGTAATTTCAATTTAATTACGATGAATATATGATCTGAATTCTTTAAATGAAATGCTAATTATTAATGCTAAATAATTTTCGTTGAATGACAGAATAGAGGGGCACGTGAGCGCCAGCGCTTCGTTTTCTCCGCTCTGTCCCGAGGACAAATTAATTGCCTGTTTATACAAGCCGAACTAACAAATCTATTTCACTTCAAACGCATCCTCTATACAACTTCTGTATCCTAATTACAACGTATCCTTTTGATCTTCCTTCGAACCAGTTCCGAAATGCACAGTAGTCGCGACGTACCTACCGATTGTTATTCAGTCCCTGCCTTTACACTAGAGTCGAGTGCGTAGATATTTGTTGAATAATTCCGGCCACGAATTCATTCCATATATTATTTTGTTCTTTGGTTCTATTATTGCTGACGTGTCTCTGTTCAAACGAGAATGCGAACGAAACCAGTGGGAAAGAAATTTAAGCAGTTTCCTCCTCGGTTAGAAAATATTATCGTACTTCCATTGTAAACTTTTTCAATTTTTCAAAAACTATTTTGAAAGTAATATTTTAGGTTTCTTTCTTAAAACTTTCTTTTTTATACTTATGTATTTTTTACGAAACTTCATAAGGGTGTTTGTGAGATGGGAAAGCATATTAAGCTAAATAATTGGTCAAAACTTAAGATTACAGAAATAATCTGCCAAAGAGAAGAACAAACTCAAAATCACAAATTATGAGACAAATTTTTATTTCGTATAAAAGGAAATTCAACATAAACACGAATGAACGAACTTCTATATCTCGAAAAATGTTACAGAATATCTTATGTCACTACTGAAAGTTTACTTTTTTCTCGATTTGAACCCTTACAAATATAGTATTGCTATTTTTTATAAATAAACTTTTTATAAATAATATAAATTTTAAGATAAAATTTATTAATTATCATTATTAATGAAAAATTTAATCCTAATAACATTATCTTAAAAACAAAATATTTATAAACTATTAATAAATTAACATTAATGTAAAAAATGTCTTTAAATAAATTTTGTTAAAATTAATATAATTAGTTATATAGTTATTATACAATATCTTATAACATAATCTTCATCTCAATAAATTAAATTTATTATAAATCCATCTATTATTAAAGTTTTTATAATTCGAAAAGAATAAGATACAGTAAAAACTGTTACAATAATTAAATTTATTAATCTACAAATTTTTATATTATTTAAAACAATAAAACAAATTATTATAAAATAATGAAAAATGTACGTCTCCTGTCTTAAGGTCTTTTTTAACTTATGTTGTGTTATTACTATTTAAGAACAATATATCAGACGTAACAATTGCATTAAGTATTTGAGTGTGTTCTTATTACTAACGTATAAAGGGTAAATAAATTGCGTTCAATCTCTGAGTATTATAAGCCGAATATAGTTTTAAACCATTCTAGTACTAATCTTTTTTTGTATTTAGATTATTATTACGTTAAAGTACTGTAAAAATGCGATATACAGCCATCTATTTGTATTTTTATATTGTATTCTTGTAATGATTCATTTACAATTCGTTTATATTTATTTTGTTGTTATATATGTGTTTCTATTTGATGACAAATCTGTTTTTGAAATAAAGAAATACGAAACAACGATGTGAGTTTTGTAACACATAAATTAGCAATTTCAAAATTTTCAATTATATTTGGAAAATAGGAATTAAATACGGTTAGTAATAGTAAAAATTATGAAGATTATTAACAATATGATATATCTTTAGTCGTTTAGTCATTTTTAGTTCTACAATATTGATTGTGTGGAAACAATATAGTTTTATAGATATCTTTATTATTTTTCCGCATTGTTCGTGCGGCATCGAAGATGGAAATATATAGATATATAGATATATAGATAAATATATAGATAAAAATAGCGTTATATACTTTTATTTAGGATTAGGATAATAGATTATATTCCTATTTAGCAGAGATCCAAAATAACAGTTGTTTTAAACATTTTTTGGGAAGAAGTCATTGAGTAAAAATTAATTTTTATTTAAATGAGCCAGTTGTAAATAAATTTCAAAGAAATTTCTCAAAAAATGAAATCACTGAAAAATATTAATTTGCAATTGTTCTGATTACGATTAACCATTATGAATGATTAAAATTTTTTTTGGGTATCAATAATCATTAGCAATATTGGAAATGTTATTTTGGGTCCCAGTAACCAGTATAAATCATCGATATTTTTTTCGTTATCAGTAACCATTATCGATGAACTGAATTTTATTTTGGTTTCCGACAAGCAATATCGACGGCGAAAAATTTTTTTGGTTACCGTTTGTCAATATCAACGACAAAAATTTGTTCTACTTGCATTTGGTTATTGCCAATTGTTTGTAACATTAATAATAATTAATATTCATAATACAATATTAATACTAGCGTTAATTGTACTACAATATTTTTTATCCTATTCTTTGGTTCATATATATGTTCATACATATATATTATTTTTTACTTAATAAAATACATAAGTTTTATAATTAATTGTTTTATATTGTCGATGAATATATACCAATTATCAGTAATGATAATAACAATTAATAATAGTCGAATGTAACCAGGACAAATTTTTGACGTGGATAATGATTATCGATGTTGAGAATTGTGGATCTTTGAGGCCGAAATAATGTTATAGGAACACTAAATTTACACTGAGGATTAATAATAAAGTAATAATGTATTTATTTTACGGACGATTCCTTATATATTCATCGATACACATTTGCACGCGTCTCAGCACTTTCTTCTATAACCGATTGTAAACCGACTCTTCGACGACCCTTAACCGACTGTGGAGTTTACATTCATCTGTTTTCGAGACGCTTCGGACACACATACTTCCACACACTGATATTCACATACAAGTATCTCTACTACACACTTAACCTAGTCCAGCACAGAAAATTATACATATCTCAACAATTGATAACCAAAATAAAATTCGAGTCATCGATAATCATCACTGGTAACGAAAGAAAATTCTGGTCATTTATTATGGTTATTCGTAACCAAAATTTTGTAATTGAAAATATTAACTCTTATACTATAATTTGTAAAATTTGCTTTATAACAGTTATATCTACTATTTTGGTAGAATAAACGATAATTTACAGAAATATATATATATATTTAATGCAAAAATAATTTTCATTCTGCGAAATTAACAGTCTCCTTTTCTTTCCTCTTTGTCCTTCTCCTTGAAGTTTACTTTAAGTCAACATCTGTTACTTCAAAAGTAACAGCAAACTTTCTATTATATATGTACCTTCTCTCGTGAAATATTTGTCGAAGAAGCGTGCGAATATATAAAATCAACTCTTCTACCACAAATTTTCCGTTAACCAGATTTTCCTAGTTCCTTCCTTCTTCTCTTGAATTCAATCTCTGATTCGATCAATACTCTAAGAAAATTTCAATTATTTTAACGAAAGTGACAGGGTTAATAGTACATATGTTAAAGTTCTAAAATTTTGTTCCATTTACGACATTCGATTTCAACGATAAATTGTACTACCTTGATACCTGTAAGAAAAATGAATCAGAATGTTCCTACAGAATCGAATGTAATTAGTAAAAATTTGATACTATTATTTTTATATCAAATCTTAATTCTGTCATTTTTATCTTCATAAGCTTTATTATTTTATTTCTTTTTAATATCAGTAAAATTTGACAAATCACAGTGCACAATTAATAATGCTAATAAATTATCTTCAATAATAATAATATAATGAAACAAGTAAAGTCTTTCAGGCGAATTTTATAATTTAGTTACAACCAATTGATCGTCATATTCGATGTAAAATTGTAAAAGTTTGTGCAAAAATAGCCTGTAACCCAGAATTTGTCACTTGTCAATTTAGTAGTATTGTTAAAAACTTATTGTACAAAATAACATACAAAAGATATTTTTCTAGATAAATCTAAGTATCGTCATTTATGGACCACATTTTACTCCGGGGAAAGCTTGATCATTTAGATTTATACGTGATGAATGCTACACAGGCTTAGGGTAGTCGTTTACGATCCTTTTACACTCTCTTAGAGACAGGTGGATCGATAACCCCAAAACCTGTGACCCAAAGAATCACCTACTACGGGCATGAACTTCTACAAACATCTACAAACTTATCTTATCTACGGTGAAAATAGAGAAGTGTTAAATTTCCAAGAGAAAGAATAGTCGACCTTAAATACTGTCTGTATAATTACATAAATACCATAATTTATACAAGAAATTATATATTACGTAAAATATGATATAATTATCGCGATCATATTGATAAGATATGGAAATTTAGAATTGTATATAGAAGGCATCAGGTATTCAGACGTACACTTCACAAAGATCACATAATTATTTAAACAACTGACTATTCATTATGTTAATAATCTCCAATATTCAGTGGGAGTATCACTAACACCAATTGCATATATGTTTAACACATCTACATATTCTTGCTGTATACTGATACTTCTTGTACTAAATATCTCGCAATTTTATACTCATTTTCAGGTTGGTTTCAAGTTTTGTCCAATATAATTAGGATAGTTGCGTTTCATATTAATGAAATTTTAAAAACTTTTCTATAACACATATAACACGAGCATGAAAGTTTTGTATGAAAAGCGTGCAAACACTTTCGTGAGTCACCGTAAATCTCCGATATTTTTATATGGTGATAAGGAAACAGAAAAACTTTTGCTGGGTGTTGTAATATGTTTATCCTTTGATAAAACGGATGAACAAGTTTGATCAATTTAATACATATATAAAAAATATAACCGAAATACTTCCATACAGTTTTTCATGAATATGCATTCGCCTACAAGAATTGTAGTTTTTTATATCATGAATCGATACGAGATAAGTTCATAGAACGTATGAGAATACGCAGAAAACTTTATTGCGAAGAAAAAGAATTTATAGGTCGATAAAATTATATTTCTCTTTATAAATATGATTTTTATTTTTTCTAAGACAACTAAGGTGACGAAGGATTATATTGTTAGAGAATTTCTATCCTTCCTATCGTAAAATTTTTTCACGCTTTTATGTTTGTATCTCTGTAAATTTAATCGTTATTATATCCGATTTTATTTTTACTTACCTTTACCGAATCTTCCTAAATTATTTAATTTTGTTACCTTTATACTCACTTTAAAAATGTTAGAAAGATATGCATTATAATTATTATAAACTTATTTTAATAAAATCAGTTCTTATAAACAAAACTGTAAAGGTAAAGCATATAAAGGATACAATATATTAAAAGTATAAAGAAAAACGCAAGAAACATTTACTTGAGATGAAGAAATGATATTTGACGACATTAACTACATTAATAACAACGAAGCGCCGAGATGTAATATTCACTATACTTTCTTGGTTTCTTAATTGATACGTGATCAATAAAACAGTGAACGAGAATTATCTACAAGATCAAATGATCTTTTTTCGAATTATTTCATTATTTATCTATCAAATGAAATAATTTGTTATTTTGTGTCTGAATAAATATTTGTTAAAATAACGTCTCAAGTGGTTTTAATTAATTCGAAATCTAAATTTCGAATTAATGTTAAAATTCAAATTATTTGTCATTTTAATTTAAAGAATTAATTTAAAGGATTAACATTAGTAAACTAGCAAACAATGGAAAACAATAGAAGTTGATTTGTACCAATATCTAGGCATGCCATTCACAACAACAAGAACGCTTAAAACGGCAACAAAGTGTTTCAAAGGCGAAAAACGAAATAGGAACTGTATGGAAAACGTTAACAGCAGAAAAAGTATGCAATTGGATAGCAAGAACCACCATGCACAGAGCAATAATATAGGCGATTTCACTATATGCAGCAGGATAATGGGGGCTTGGATTTACAAAAGAATTAGAGAAAATACAGCAGTTATTCTGCAAAATGCTACTACTGGTATCACTAATATATGATAAGACTATAAATAAATTTTATTTTATTATTTAAGGACAAACGGGGTACATTTCCATTAATATACAACTTAAAATCAAAATAGGGCACAGAGAAAACATACAGTTAGAGCGGGCATGTGACAGTCCTTATAAAATACCGTGAAGTGAATTTCCTTAACTATCGGTGCTAATGCCGAGAAAATCAAGACCAGCGCAGTAAGAGTTCATTGTATTGCATATGCAATTTACTAGGTCCAAATTCACTAGGAAGGATTCATAGCGGTGTGGGACTTTGTCAACCTAAATGATTTTGTTGTAAAGAAAAGAAAAGATGTTTTGTTTTAAAGAAAAGGCAAGTCAGCCTCGATTTTCTTTGATTCAAGCGAGCTATTTGTATTTAATTTGGTTAGGAGACCAGATTACCAGATAGAAAGTTGAAATTTTGAAAATTATGCGATTTTGTGGCATACCAAAATTGATGATTCAAGAGTTTTATTAAATTCGAAAAAATTTTGCATTTAAAACTTAAAGAAATTTTTGACATTGGCAACCCGCTTGACAGCAAGCAATAGCGGAGGTCAGAGTTTCGAGAACAACGACACTTCCCTGGAGATTCGATACGAGGATCTCTGCTCGTGATTCTTCTCCGATGCTTGTACGAAGAAATTTCGCTGTTAGTGATTCTATTCGGTTCGTTCGGCGAATATCGAGTTGGTCGACGTGGCGATTTTCAACGACTTTTAAAAGAAAGTTTTCGAGTTTTCGCAGAAATAAATTTTTATAGATAAACTTTGAGGTAGATGATACGTTTAAGGAATTTTAATCGAAAGAAATAATATTTAGAAATTTTAGATAATAAAGACGTAGAATAAGATAATAAATAAGGGGATCAGAAAAAAAGCGTAAAATTTCCATTTTGTATAAGCCATAGATAATTCAATTTTGATAGAAAATACCTGTAAGTTTCCAAGCAACGAAATTTTTACATAAATAAGTTTTAAATATAAATCCTATATATCTCGTTTCCTCTTCTTATTTCGGTTCTAGGAAAAGCACACTTATCTTATTTTTACTCCAAGTTCTTCAATTATATATATATATATATATATATATATATATATATATATATATATATATATATATGTAGGGATAGACTATTTTGTTGGTCAGTTTTATGTGGATATAACAAAATAATAACAATATTAGTTTTCAAAAAATTTGTAGATTAACAGAAACAATAAAAGGTAACAGTGGAAGGAAATATCATAAACTTCGTTTCTGTGTAACAGTATGTGAGAACATTTGCTTAAAATATATTTAGTTATCATTAGAAAACTAACGACTACATACATATACAGATGATCTTAGATTTCTGCACAGACTTTCATACATGTCTCATATTATAAACACAGATTTTGTAACAAAATTATTGGATATTATTGTAGTATCGTGGACGAGGGGCTTAGGGGGGGGGGGCTCGTGCGAATTGTAAACGAGCGGTTGCTGAACGTGTGCATGATGGGGCTTAAACAAAAGATATAAGACAAAAGACAAAGAATTGCTAAGAGGCATAAACGAATTAACGGGAGTATGAATTGAGAAGCCAGAGAGTGCGGATTGCGTTGTCGAGATAGTGTTGTTAGCGTTGTTAAGAGAGAGTTGAATCTGTGTTGACGAGAGTTGTTAATTAATTATAATACGTTGTTACGATTAGTTCATGTTAAATAACCATTGTTTTCTGTCTAATCCATTTATTATTAATAAACTAATATTTATTATATTTACGATACTACATTATTATATTAAGAAGTGCAGATCATAATCAAATTAGATTATAAGATATTTAAATGTACGAAAACGCACAACATGCGCAAGATATGGAAGAATATAGAACACATATAAAACAAAGTACTTTTAAAAATTGTGGTATACTTATGGTGTGTATACAATGAATAAAATAAATAATTATAGTTGGTCCTTCGAGCCGGATATCGTGTCATTAACAAGGAACCAGTAACTATACAGTGTCACATGAAATCCACATTCCAACGACTTAATCAACTAACCAAAGGAGCTGCCATCGAAAAGGAACTCCTCCTTCGCTCAGCATATAAGCGAGCCCACGCCGCACTGTAACGAGTAGCAACCGATTCCCAGATCAACGTTCATTTGATTAAGGTAAGCTCGTTCCTACTATTAAAATCAAATATGGCACACGCTGAACCGATCAGCACATTGCGGCGGAGACGAAGCGCCTTAGTTAGCCGATTTGCAAACACGAAACGTCAACTCGACGAATATGAAGAGTTGGGACGGGTAAGCAAGAACTTTTTAATATCTTGCCGCAATGCGTTCGACGAGAATTAAGGAAGATAAGCGCGGTTCAAGACGAATTAGAAGCGTTAGATGAGGGGGAAGTTGCTCGTGCAGTCTCTTTATTGCAAGAGTATCATGAGATTGACATACGGATCCTAGATCTCTTTGACCAACTACCATCAACAACCCCTTCGACACCAGAAACACGCGATTCATGCGTGAAACCCGAGCCGACGAAGAATATCGCATCGACTCGAACGCCGATCCCGTCGCACGATATGCGGAGCTCATCGCATGACACTCACAACGTGTCACCTATACGCGACCTGACGACGACCACGTTCACATCGTCAGCATCACAACAATCTGATTCAGCGCCACAGAACGCCTTGAATCTGCCAACCGCTCAAGATACTCTGGACCAGAAGCAACTCAGTCCAGTCCAGGACAACAGCGGTCATACTCCGCCGACGGAAAGTATCGCGTCGGATCTAGCGCCGATACCGTCGCCTGACACGCGCGACTCATTGCGTGAAACTCGCAACTCATCGCCCACACGCGTCTTGAAGACAACAGCTCACATGATTCTCTGGATCAGCAGAGAGAGAAAACCTCACCAGGCGACAAGATGTCGCAGACATTAATCTTTCCGAATCCGTTACAGGATGGGCGATGTCCTGTAACTGTAATTCAAAACGACGTGAGTAACGGGTTAAATCCCGTCAAGGACACCGAAGCCAAACCAGAGTCGAAACCTACGACAGATTCTCCGAAATTCACGATGATAGAATTATCTAGGAACAGGCGTTCCTCGATCTACACTTCGACGGTTAATAACCTGTCCTGCATCACGTCACACGTAACACCTGACATAAACATCGTATCGGACACTCTCATTCATTCTCCGGGACATTACGTGAAGATTCCTCCCTCTCCATGGCCGAGAGGGGCCACATCTGCGAGTGACCCGAATCGACATAATATATACGCCATTACCACCGTGAATAATCACTCAACTAATATCGATAGTTTTCAGAACACTCCTTCGGATCCTAACACTTGGCCACTGAGCCCACAGATCACTGCACCGTACAAGTCTCTGATTTTGCCGCGATACGGATGGGTCAGCAGGGGGAGCCCTGTCCTCCAATCAACCATAGACCTCCTTCACGCCTCCACAATGCATCTACATGCGAATTTCACTTTCCGTTGTGAAATCGACGAGATGTATAACGACACCTTCTGGGCAGAGGTGTTCAACGATACTTCGTGGGCCGAGTTGTTACACGACACTTCCTGGTTTGTGAGCTTCAACGGCAAATATCCAGGCAATGCCGAGGACCACGGCGATCCAGAATACAAGGAGGACAACATATTCTCAACGCACCGGTCTTTCGGCCGTATCATCGAATTCACCCTGGCGACAACGGCCTCATCCAGACAACCACAATCGTGGATCGAGGTGCCACGCAGATCGTCCTACTATCGAGCCAACCCGATTCAGCAGAATACGAACAATCAGCAATCAATAAAGAGTTGGGCGGCAGCTCCAGTTAATTCTACCTTTACAGAAATTTTGATCGGTACCTTCTCAACGGGGGGAGGATGTTACGTCGGGCGATCCTCTACCTAGACCAGGCCATACACCGCGAGCCAGACGGACATCAGATGTCCGCTCATCCTTGCTGCGTGCCCTCAATAGTCTTAAGGACCCATCATAAATCCCAGTAATTTGCTAGCTTAGGTCCTTCAGACTCAACAAATATCTTTTTTCCGAATCATTTTCTAAAGACTATTGTCTACTACGGCTTGACACGGGAAAGTTAGTTTTTCTCACATACGATGCTTCCTACTAGCAACTTTCTATCGAGGGCGGCTAAGACCCTTCCTAGTCCACCAACCTTCGTTTATCCAATCAGAAGCAATGCATACTGTTTTCACTTTCCTGACCAAAAATGTCATGAACAAATCCGATGGTCCCGTGCGCTAGACACACCCATCGCTAGCTTTCCTCCGACACAGCATCGTCACTGTACTTTACTTCTTCTTCACTGCTATAAAAGTCAATTTCTTCTTCTACACCGCTAGAAAAGTCAACTATTTCTTCTACATCACTAAAAAAGTCAACTAAATACAAAAATCTAACGCCTAACGTCTAAGTGTAAGCACAACGCTAGAGGAGTATAACTTACATCAACTATCTAAGTCGGTTCTCGGGATTATCGAATATTCACCTCCTCTATTAAGTATCCTCTAGTGCTACGTCCACTAACATACTAAATTCAACTATAAGAGCCTTGCTCTATTGTGCATATCTATCTTATCTTCGTGCGACAAGTTGTTATCTACGATTTATACCTACTAAACAGTGTAACTTAACTGTTGGAAATAAAAACCTTAGAATTCTGTGAATCACAGTGTTATACAAACTGAATCACCCCTATTATTTTAACGGAAATCAGGGGATCGATCAACTCGTGGTGTCAATTATTATAATCGTAACGGGAATTTACGACTCCCGTTGACGTCTCTCCTCGCGATTGCGTCTTCCCGCGATTGGTCGAAAATACAATAGTATTTTCGCAATACTTACTCATATATTCTCTGGATGTTATAACTTGTTTTTATCAGCCAAAAGAAAAAAAAATAAAAAGTGAAACAATTCTTTATATTGGTTTCATTGTTTTAGTGGTATTCATAAAGATATGAATTTACATAAACATTTTATTGTAATTTTAGTGTAATTTAATATTACAAAGATCAGCAGCAAACGTATGTTAATGTATGAATATAAGAATCCACTAAAAATCTCAAGACTGCATTTTGCAATTTTCTTTCAAGAGTTGTTCAACTTCTGTACTTTCGCAACTAATCTTTTTCACGATTATTCATTTCTGCGAATAAATCCTTCGCCATATAGACAGCCGAATAATGAAAATAAAATTTCATTCTGTAATCCCTTCTAACAACGATGACGCACGTGCCATGCGAATGCAGAGCATCCACGAACATGGAGAAACGTGCAGCCATACGAATAACGAAAATATAAATAGCTAATGAGCAGTTAAAAGAAGCGAAAGACCATCAAGAGCGAGCTAATGAGTATTCTGTGGCTGTTGGCTATTAATGTATAAATCGTTACAAGCCCTGTTAAATGAGCTTTCTCAAAAGTGTCGAGACGTCGTGCAAGCTTGCACGCTTGCACGCTATTGAACTTTCACTCGATCAAGTAAAACAAGCTTTCTCCACCTTTTTTCTTTCATTATTCTGTATATCGTAGTGCACAATTGGACAGATGCTCGTTTCATTGATATCTTGCATGATTTTGCGTGGTTAAGCAGATCGAGTAAAAGAATATATCTTTTTTCTCTAAAATATCTTTTCTACGAAATATTTATAATGTACTTTCTAAAAGATACTTAATTTTTATTTAAAAATTACTGAATTTTTTTCTATGCATAATTTCGTTATATCTTTATTTCATATTTATGTTTAATTCACATATAATTTATATTTAGTTACTTATTAAATATTATTATTTATAAATGTTTGTAGAAGCCCAAGCTATCTACGACGATAACGGATTGGATAAATCTACTATTTACAGTAAATGACACTACGTTCTAGGACAATTTCTGTTATGATATAGTTAGATGAATTTGTGGACAAAGATATTTTGTAAAAGAATTTCTGACACTTTTCCAATTTGATGATTTTCAGAAGTTTTGAGAAATTCCTATATGAATTTTTCATAGTCGGATTGATAATTTATTAAGAACTTGTTAACAAATAAGTTATTCCAAATATGAAAAGTTGCTTCGTCTATAAAAAAATATTTTATTACTTGAATTTTTAGTATGCTACTGGAACATATTTTTTATAATATTCGTCAAATAGCTAATCAAATAGCTAATCTTTTATAACATAATTCCACAATATCTTGTGTGGGGGACAACTGCCACTTTTTACCACGTTAATTAAGTACATTTCGACGGATTTTCTTTCTAGTTGATATCAGAGCGTTACGAGCTTTACCATTTAACACCATTTCCGTTACGTTAATCAATTTAACCCTCTTATCGTTCGTGTCTTACCCGAACACTCATGCTCTTCATAAGTGGTTCATTTACTTCAATCGTCGAAGTGGGTGATTATAGTTGATGGTACCTCATCTTAAGCGCTGTATTAAACCATTAACACTTCCTGTTGACGGTTGGATTCTGATAATTTTGACGATTATTTCGATCCGTATCTTTTAATTGACGCTATCAATTTTTATTAATAAGGAATAGAATATAGAAAGTCTATAAAATAATTATCTCAGAAAGATAATATCACCTTTTATTTTAAAGGTAATTTTATTGGTCTTAATTGTACGATTTGTACTATTTAAAAGTATTTACTTAGGTATTCAATTTCGCAAGTACTTCTCTGACTTATATTAGTAATTATATATTATATTACAACGTTCGTATTACATGGATTTAATTTTACAATGCCATATATTATACTTACACTATTCCTCGGAAATTTTGGATCAATTACTTGATATAAAAGTAACTTGGATTTTCTAATGGAAAGGCATGAATAGAGATTAGAACTTTAACACTTTCTTAGTTAATTAGAGTGCATCTAGAGTGTAACTACTGCTGGTTTATGTTTGTTTAAAATGTTTCAAGGATTTGGTTTTGGACAGAATACCGTAAATTCCTTACCTTTATATTCCTATACAGTTAAAAATGATCAATAGTATGACGAGTTAATCGTTTAATAAGGTGAAATATTATGATGCAGTGCATTAAAAAAATGTCGGATTGGATAATTCTATAACCCATGAAATTGCTTGAAATATACAATGAAACAATGAAACAATGAACAATGAAAAACTGTTGTTTGCGAAAATATGTATACAATGGATAAAATCATTAAGAAACTTACTTTAAGAAAATGAAAAATAGTGCAGGAATATCAATAAAGAAAAATAAAAAGATTATTGTTATTAATACAAATAAAATATCACCACGTTCCTGCAACACAAATTTTTATTGACCTTATTCTCTCAACTTTTACATCACACTGTTTGCCGTTTCTTATAAACTATGAATATTAAAGGTGATGCTAAATTTGTATTGTATATATCATAAAATAATCATATCGTAAAGTATTGCCATATGTAGGCAATACAGTTAAAGAAGAAATATCCAAATTCAATAATAGATATAACATAAGAGTTAACAACCACCAAAACCCACTAATCACTCAATTACTTGACACGATGGATCAGATTCGCAGGCTAAAAAGACATTACCCTTTAGATTTAAGCATTAGATTCAACTAGAATCAAACATATGATAAATACTTATCATACACGACATAGTACCACGCCAGAATAATTTACTTATAATTCTCAATGTAAAATTCTTCCAAATAAAAAAAAAAAAAAAAGAAAAGAAAAAATGTGTAGGCAATAAGACATGGAAACCTCTCTTGAGAATTCGTGTCAGGCATTGGTGTTCGCGGCGGACTGAGCGCTGATAATCTGAACATTCCCCGACATCGAACTGTCGACGATCGGTTTTAGTCAGTCGTCGAGAAAACATCAAGAGATTTCGGTCGCCTTCATCACATAAAATACCTAAGTAAACGAACGTGACACGTTTTTTTTAAAACCATTTAGCCCTCTCCCTACACATATAACTCCAATACTCAACAAATTGAATAATTCGCAGTGTAAAACAAATGTGAGCACAGAATATTCAATGCAAGCGCCAATTTTATCGCGTTATCTGGTTTTAATTTGAAAAAACTAATTTCATGTTTGTACAATTAATGTAGTTAATACTATAAACTGACATTCTCAAATCTCTAAAAAAAATTTTAAGTTCTTTGCATTCGATGTTTCAATTAGACGATTCTTAGATCATAACCGAGTTAATTATAACAAGATCTCAATTACCAAATGAATTTTCATATTATCTATTTTTTGTAACTTTCGTTTTCCTTGTACATCAACCAACGACAGTTTCATGAACCTCATCGGTTTTCATCAAAATGCTATCTAACTTTTTATCATTGTCTTCGTGTTCATTCGAAATTTACCGCACAATCTTCCGGCACATTAATCAACCATCTTTCGTCAGTATAAAAAGCAAAGCCCGTTTCCACCGTTATCAAGCAATTTCGTTGGCGTTCGAGGGAAATGGGTCGAATCGGTTTACGAAAACGAGAGGGAAGAAAAATACATGAAATTGGCTGGCCCATTGACATTCCACAGGCGATGTATTGACGTGGACCGTCGGGAACGGAAAAATATGCTCCATTTAATATCGGTTCAACGTGTTCCGAGTACGAAACCATCTATAAATATCGCGTTTCTCCCGTTTTATTCTATGCCCAAACAGCTTTGTTAAAGATTATCGTGTCATTATTGTCTTATTATTTCCTGGTTTATTGTTGAATAAGATAAAATTCATAATGGGAATGCATTAAATGAAATTGAATATTATGTTGTGAAATATATGTGTGAATACTGTATTAAATATTAAATTAATCAGGGAATTAATTTTTATACTAAATATTATATCTGTTTATTTGACCATTCGCGGAGAGACGCAATCGCGAGAAAGCACGTCAACGGGAATCGTAAATTCCCGTTACGATTAGATAATCGACGCTACGAACTCATCGATCCCCTGATTTCTGTTACGATAATAGGGATGGTTCAATTGAGTTTACATTGAATTAACAGGTATAAATTAATGTTTATTCCAACAACCTTGTAAAGAAGATAATTACACTGATGCGTATGTATAAGTTAAATAAGTGATTGATTTAAGGGTAGAAACCCGGTAATAATATGTTGACTATTCTAACGATGCAGAATAAGTAAAGTAAAGTGACGATGCTGTGTCGGAGGAAAGCTAGTGATGGGTGTGTCTAACGCAAGGGACCATCGGGTTTGTTGATGACAATTTTGGTTAGGAAAGTGAGGGCAGCAGACATTGCTTCTGATTGGATAAAAGAAGTTTGGTGGACTAGGAAGGGTCTTAGCCGCCCTCGATAAAAAATTGTTAGTGGGAAGTATCATACGTGAGAAAAACTAACTTTTCCGTGTCTTCCCGTAGTAAACAATAAGCTTTAGAAACGATTCAGTAAAGAGATATTTATTCGGTCTGAAGAACCTTAGCTAGAAAATTCCTGAGATTTATGATAGGTCCTTAAGACTATTGAGATTACTCAGTAAGGATGTGCGGACACCTGGTTGCCATCTTGCCCGCGGTGTGTGGTCTGGTCTAGGTAGAGTGTCGCCCGACGTAACACTATCAAATAATGTATTAAATGTTTCTCTGAATACTGTATCAAATATCAGATCATATACAAAATTTTTAAAGGATGATTTGACGGATTGTAACGGCCCGATTAGTCAAGTGCTATCCGGACGAAATACCGCGAGCTTTACCCAATAACATCAAAGCGTCACATGCTTCTGCAGGTATCGGTCACGTGCCTCTCATTAAGAGAGAGTTCAGCCGTGAACACTATTCAGAGAGTCAGTTTCGTCGTCAATTCAAATATCTTCTCCACCAGACATGGAATGAAAATAGTTAATTTCCTCAACCTTCAGGGAGAAAAGTCTTCCGATTCCGAGTGAATCAGATGTATTCTGCTATTGCTCTGTTTATTTCGATTCTGCATGATCGTACGTCTGGATTTCTATTTTTAAAAATTCAAATTTCTCGTGAACTTGATTGCTTGTGCTTAGTCAAAATGTTTAAAGCAATAAAAAATACTACTCTAATTTGTTTGTAAAGGCTGTGATAAATTAGTGACAAACCCGATTACATACAATTCCTGTGAAATGTCATCACACACTGGATCCAAATGTCTAGCTACAACTGGCCTTTCTTGCAACAGCGGCAATATGATCTGCTGTGAAATTTCATCTGTCCTGTTATCATCTGAAGGCGTTAACGATCATAGTGACGACGACGGCTTTCGCTAACAATACGTTTGCATTTGGTATTCTCGCCTTTTTTACCAATGAGTTCAGAAAACTCAGTGAAATTCTGACTGTCAAAATACACAGCGATCATGGATACATTCATGCTTCTCGTAAAGCCAAGATTACTGAACTTACCAATATCATATTTACATTAGAGATAGTAATGAGGCCTCATACAAGATAATTAAAATGGTAGATGTTATTATGGAACTCGGGGACAGGCGTGCGAGATTCAACAATCTAATTCTGCTAGATCTATCGGAAACTAGCAATTTAGATGGATCTCTGATTTCGAATTATATACCTAATGACCGCCTGAGTGTTGTTAATACGCTAAACAAAACCATGCCCTACAACTACGATAATCAGCCCTAAATCGCCGTAGACAAGATTGATAAAAATATTGCCAATGAACCAAGACTTTTGAAGATAGCACTTTCACTATCGTTTTCCACTATCGAAATATTTAAATGGAAAAATACTACATGGGTCCTAATAAAATTCCATCTAACCAGACTGAACACAATAGAAAATTCATCTGCGCAATCTCAGAAATCAACTCCATTCTACCAATGATCCTACTCTAACAATTCGCCATTGGTACGGATTGCTTATGTTGATGCGGAGAAACACAGCCAACCGAGAGAAAAGCAGCGTATCCGCTTTTGTGTCTACTGCATACTAAAATGTGAGCGGTCTTCGAACTAAACTTAGCGATCTACACATGGGACACCTTTTATACGTCGGATGCGTACCGTGTAAAAACAGCTGTGTAAAAAAATCATAAAATAATTGATTTGCAATACAGTATCGAAACTGTGTTAAACTAAAGCAAACAAGAGAAAAAGAAATTTAAAATATAGAAGTGCATTCGAAAACAGTTTATTCGATAAACAAACGAGAGAAAAGATAATGTGCTAAGGAAAATCAGAAAACCATTCTTTTAAAAAATCCACATTTTATTCATCGTCACTTTCTACTATTATTATTATTATTACTACTACTATTATTATTATTACTATTATTATTAGTACTATTATTATTACTATTGTTATTATTACTACTATTATTATTATTATTATTCCTATTATTAATATTACTATTATTATTATTATTCCTACTATTATTATTATTATTATTATTATTATTATTATTATTATTATTATTATTATTATTATTATTATTATTATTATTATTATTCCATTATTATTTATTATTATTATTCCATTATTATTATTATTCCATTCCATTCCATTATTATTATTTTTTTATTATTCCATTATTTATTATTATTATTATTATTAATTATCATTATTATTATTATTATTTTTGTTGTTATTATTATTATTGTTATTGTTATTATTATTATTGCTTCATCCGTGACTTATTGTTATTGTTATTATTATTATTGCTTCATCCGTGACTTTTGGCTTTCAACGAACTTTCGGTTTTACATCTCTTATGTCTATTTCTCTTCTTATATGTCTACCTCCCCTCTTTTCCACTCTATTCTATTGCACCACCTTGCTGTTACTTTCTATTATATTACAACGAATACGTTTTCTTATTACTGGAAACTTTCGTCGCTCGAAATATCCTTTGCCTGGTAGTTTCATATCAGTGGTGGTGACATATGTTTTTTGTCTTTTTATGCAAATTTGAGAAATTTGAAACAATACAATCTCAATTGTTTAAGTTCTAAATGTTCAAACTGATACTTATTAAATAAATGAATACAGCTGCATACTAAAACAGCTGCTTGTCTATATTACAGCGATAATAAAGTAGAATTTGTATGTTGACAAAACTGGTCTTCGAATGCAGTTGTCGATTTCCTTGACTGAAAGATAAAAGTAAGTAAAACGTGTGACAATATCGTGTAAATATAAGTAAAACGTATTAACAAAACTGTGTACAGATGAATAGAACGTGTTAAAAAAAATTGCACAATTGTAACCAAAACGTGTTAAATAAATCGTGTAAAAATTAATAACACGCGTTAAAAATCATATAAAATTGAATAAACCATGTAAAAAACCGCGTAGGAAAGTACCGTGTAAAAGCAGTCTCAGTGTTTCTATATCTTTATCAAGATCTACTTTTCTTATTTTCTTCTACTTATCTTTCTTTAAATATGATATTCTTTTCATCGAGACTTGGTTGTGTGACGACGATAGTTACGTAAGAGCTGTCTTTTAACAGCTCACCGTCGATTCCTTCACTAAATAAAATTGAACGTTTTTTCATCAATGTGTATTTATGAGAAACGAATTTTGTTATCGACGGTACATGATACTCAATTTCTATATTTTGACCATTGTGTATGTGTTGATGAAATATTGTCAGTTGCATAGGATTCATGAATACGTATATTAGGTGACTACAATCTATTCAACATACGCTGCATTCGCACGCCTGATGATATTTTGTCTCACGAGTTCCTGTCTCCTAATACAAATGCATTTCTCTCTTCAAGTACGATTGCGGAATACTATAATGTATATAATTTAAAGCAACACAATAATATTGCAAGTCACGGCGGAAACATGTTGGGCTTATTGTTTCCGAGCATCCGTATTGATAATCTGCTGAATCGTTGGAATACTTACTGCCCTCTAAATCTTACCAACCACCTATTGCCTTTGATATTCATAGCATTGGGTTTAATTCGTGATAAAAAAATTCTTAATAATGCTATATTAAATTCATTCACCCTTAAATGTAATATAATATATTGCTATTTGCCAATTATTCCTGATAATATAGAAAATAAACTTTCAATTGCACTTATTATACCAGAACGTCCCGTGCTTCAGCACTAGCTATTTAAATATTTATCCATTATCCATGATAATGCTGTACTAGTAACCTCTAATTATTGTTAACTCAACATGTAATGGTTAACTCTAACACTAATTACCGCAGTGCTCAATTATCTACGGTTATCTGTGATATTCGATTATCTAGAATAATATAGACACTTTAGCACCTAACTGATATTGCTAACGATATAACAATTATGTTGCTTTATCATTTAACACTATTTTTTTACATATGTCATATTATGCCATTGTCATATAATGCCATTGTCATATAATGCCATTGTCATATAATGCCATTTCCTTGCATATTTCATAGATCTACATATTTCTGCGATTAAACATTTCGCTATATTATACCTTGTGATATGCGAAATGTCGGTTTAATAAGAGGAAATGTTATCGTTAAAAATTGTTTCATTTTTTGATCAAGTTACACATTTTAAAATAGAGAGCTTCATTAAGAAAAATGTTAATCGTACGCAATAATAATACATATAATAATACTATACTATAGTACTATAATAATAATACATTGTTAATAATACAATTGTTAATAATACAAAATAATAATAAAATTGTTAATAATACAAAAAGAGCATAAACAATGTACAGAAATAAACATTGTATATTAAAATGATCTTGATTTTTTTATAGAGGAAACAATGTTTTAAACATTTCTTACATTGCAATTGATAGTCGATTGAAAATAGTCGTCAAATTATCGGAAGTAGTTGTAAAATCGTGGCGAGAGTTGCGTGATACATCCTGTGTATAATAACGAAATAAGCTTAGATAAATATTATTTGAAATAAATATAGAAGCTGATAATTTGAAATAAAGAATCATTACAATTACAAAAGAATCATTACTTTAGCGTTTCTATCTTACAAATAATAGACGTAACTTTATTCTGTGCTAATTTGAATTTTTAAACATTTTGTATTTTGTATACACTTTGTATAAATATTATTGCTAAATTGCTAAATTGTTTTACAATATAATAATATTCGCTCACAAAATTGTTTCAATTTTAATTACTTTTGTATAATCCGCATTTGAATTTATGCACATAATACACTTAATACATACGATTAACATTTCTGATGCAAAATGACACTATATATATAATAGAAAAGAAATGATCTAAGATATAGATAGATAGATATAAGATAACATTTATGCATTCAGATATAAAATACGAAGTAAAGTAATTGTTTATTTTATTGTTATTGATGGTTGTTCATTGTTAAATAATTAAATACTTTGAAGAAACATCGCTTGCTTTTTCAAATAAGCGCATAATTATTTCAAAACAACATTTAGTCAAATAAAATGATATATCACATAAATAATTATTTTTCAAACATTTTATTTAAGTAATGCCCAAGCGTATAATAAAATAACTAGAATTTAATTCTCAGGAAAGGACTTACAACTATTTGCATATATATTTTTTGTATTTTGTGTCGGAAATGCAATAAATCTGCATTCATTAAAGAATAAACTATTTTTAAGTTTAACAATTGCAATTACTGGAATTTACAACCCAGGAAAAGCCAAAAAGATCTATAAATTTTTATTTGCTGAAAAATGGAAATCAGAAATGTAGGAAGTCTTGACAATAAGAAAGTAATTATTTTGCAGATCGTTCTTCCTGAATTCTTCGTTCTTTTATTACGCTTTGTAAAAGTTAATTAATAAATGCACGATAAAAACCCTACAATAGAGACTATAATTCTACAATCAGTGTTTTTGTAAGAAATATCAAATTTTCTCGCGCGTTGTCGGCTACAATCGACAATCAGCTGTGTAGAAATTAAAATCGTGATTTTATTGCAGTCACTCGATTGCCGTTCGACGCTGCAAGATGGAGAGAATGGAGATTAATTAGCGTTACGTTCGTTTATTTTCGAGTTTGGCGGCTATATTGCAAAATGCAAGCAGTAAAGAAAATTAGTATCGTGGTTGAAGTACATGTCGACCTACTTAACACGCTTCCGTAATTGGAGAGTTTTCGTTGTCGCATACGGGAATAGAACAAAATATTTACAACCCCAACTGAAAATTTCAGGGAATTTTTGTGCAAATTTTTGTATGTGTATGTGTAACTCTTTGAAGACTTGAATTATTTCGTGTTTAGAATTTTCTGAGAGATTTTGCTCCTAAATTAATATTTCAGTGGATCGATAAGTATACAGACAAGAGAAAAAATAGAAGGTAATTACAGTTTGACGAAGTTGTGAAATTAATAATATATAAACTATATCTATGTACAGGGTGTTTCATTTAACATTAAACCTACCGACATTTCGTGTTATCTATTCCTATCGGGCGCGGTCAAAATGACCGCTGATTTAAAAAGTAATAGTTTCTGTAATTTAACTTAAATAATGGTTAATTTATAACTGAATGTATATAAAATGATGATCTGTCAGGAAATATCGTCCAAATTTACTTTTATTTAATTTCAATTATAGACTTGAATAAAATTATACTTTAATTTATATAGAGATATCTGATTCAACTCCGCTGCATTTTTTTACAAATTATCTTATTATCAAATGTACATTTGCCGCATACATATTTCCCGCATGTTGAACAGATGTTCGTGGTTTTGTAACCTTTACAATTTCTTACTCGACAAGGTTTTCGTGATAATGTATCTGAACTTGTTGATAGTTTTATAGCATGATTCTCTTCCCACGATTTTGTACACTCAACAGCGAGCTTTGTAGCTAATTGGAATAAAAATTCCTGTCTTGAAATATTTTCACCTGTTGTTTCTGTCTACAAAGTCCAGGTATTTATTCCAGCTGGGTCCAAAATGTTGAAAAATACCTGGAGGGGTCACCTACAAGATTTTGACTTCACGCTGTATTTCCTTGACATCTGGTCCACTACAACTACTTCATATTTTGTATCATTATAAAATCTAATCGTTTCCGGTATAGGTTTATTGCCTTTTTCAATTTCTATCGCTCTATGCATGGAACTTAGCACAAACACTTTTTTTGTTGGTTTGCATTTATACACCGTAAAAGAAATTTGATTCGAAATATAAAATTTGCTTGAAAACAGAGTCATTTTGTCCTTTCGATCTTTGACTATCTTTAACAATTCCCGTTTATTTTCACGAATTGTTCCAACGATTGTAGTTTCTTTGCGAGTAGCTTTGTGGTCAGTGATGCACTCGTAAAAAAATTATCTGTTGTTAGGTTCCTTCCACATCCTGTGAATAGTTCCATCAGCTTCAGAACAACAAATTCTCCAAGTGAAATTGAATTTTCTCTCTTCTTATCCTTTCCCAAATAGGGAAATCCATTTATTGTATACTTGCTATTGACATCACACGCCAACCAGAATTTTATGCCGAATTTGTCTGGTTTGTTCGGCATATACTGGGTAAATCTACACCTAGTCTTCGACGGAAACAACTGCTCATCAACAGTAATATATGTACCAGGTTTATAACTGTTAGGGAAGTGATACATTTACACTGTACATGAGAGTGTGTGTGTAAGGGTTAGAGGGCGTCCAGGTCTTAGTTGAGACAAAAGACTGCCGTTAGAAGATTCTGGATAGTCGGTTGGCGACAAGCGTGCGTGCAAGACGTTCTTCAGAGTGTAATATAGACGTATAGCTGTTGTGTGTGAAATATAGTCAATTATTTGTATTTCCAAATCCTCGAATTTCCTTAACAATAACAATTTTGTGAATTTTCTATAAATCGGTCACACACTGTAGATACCATTGCAAATTTATTGATTCGTAACCGCTGGCTTCTTTCGCTCTTCTTATCAAATCGTATAAACTTCATAATTTCAGTAAAATCATTCCTGCTCATTGCTTTTGAAAAAAATGCAGCTCCCCAAATTTTATTCCATAAATATGAGACATCTAAGTTCTTTGCCTGATATGCACCGAGGGCGTATAGCAGAGCAATAAATGCATCTAGTTTTGTTGTATCTAGCTCCCACTTAGTCCCCGATACTCTAAATGCTTCTTCTTTCGTACGTTTTATTATATGATCCTTTATACGATGATCAATGATAAGATACAATGCTGTCTTTACTTGTCCTTTCATTATATGCCGTTTAGCATATCCTGTTGGACCTGACGCACCCCTAAAAATATTATGAACTGATGTCCTGCCAGATTTGGAACTTGCATCTAGTTCTTTCCAAACTGTCTCATCGAGTCCAGTTTCGATACGTTGTTTCTTTACATAAGTCTTACGCTCTGCTGTCAATGATAATTTCTTTCTTTTTTGCCCTGGACGTGAACGCTCATTGATAATATCCTCCTCTTCATTATTGCTGTCTAACTCTGATGGTTGTAAATAGCTTTTCATGTAATTCCATGCTGTTTTCAGTTGCTGAAGTTTCTTGTTCATCGCATACTGAACATTCTTCTGCTATGTCCGTTATTTTTTTTAATAATTTTTTTGCAGTCTTGACATTTTTAGGGCAAATATTTATCACAGAATAACACTATGTATGGAATACAAAATTATTGTCAAATTTTATATGCTTTACTATTTCTTTTATAACCACTTTACACAAAACACTCTGAGATACTTTCTGTCTGAGTTATAGAGATAACAAATTTAGATGTCGACTGATTCACTAACAAACTGACACGTATTCTGGTCGAAAGAAAGATACCAAGTAAAAATATAGTCCCTGACGGCGATATTTATGTGGGATGGTGTGACGTTAGCGAAAGATGTGGCTGATTGTTTATAAACGTTGTTAAGATATGTTAATGTTGTCAAAGAGTGTTGTGACCGTTGCCAGGGTTTGTTACAGTAATGGTAATGCTGTCGGAGTTGAATTAATCGTGGTCGAGAGAAGTTCATCGTGTTGCTATGACGTAGAAATAGTGTTAAGCGAATTCGCCAAGTGCGATATTATATTCAATTTTGTGAGAGGGTTGCAATATTGTGTTTATCATACTGTCTTTTCTGTTAATTTATAATAAACATTCCTACAAATTGGGGGATCGTCCAGTTTTAAATCGTGCCGATCTAAATTTCTGGAATCGGTGTGATAAAATATCGTTAGCTGTTGTGAATAATATTGTGTGTATATGAAGAAATTATTGTGATGTTAAAGATGGCAAATTGTGAGGAGGAACAATTTTCAAGCGAGGAAAATTTAACGTTAGAAGAATTGAGGAATAAGCTTGCTCAGATGAATCTTCCGATATCTGGGGTAAGGTCAATGCTGGTGGCCAGGCTAAATAGAGCAATTAGTGAAGGTCAATCAAATTTAAAAGAACAAGCGAGTGGTGAAATGTCCGCAGAGAAGCGAAGTACGGGGATGAAACCAAAAACTAAGCATGGTCGAGATGTAGATGAAAGTCTCGAGAAGCTTAGGTCGAAGGAATTGAGAGAACGTCTAGCAAGTTTGGGGCTAGAGACAAAAGGAAGAAAAGCAGAATTACGTGAGCGTTTACGGGAGGCCTTAGAAGAAGATGCGTCGTCGGAGGAGGAAACCGACTACGAGAGTGAAACGGAAGAGGATGAAGAGGATGAAAGTGAACGCAGAAGAAGCGTGCGAGATGGACATCAAAATTGTGATAGATGCTGTAGAATCGTAGAAGACACGTAGGCGAACAACATTGAGTTTTCAAGATGTCCAAGACGCTTTGGAAGTTTTTACAGGCGAAACTAACGAGAATATTAACCAATGGTTCAGGACATTTGAAGAAACAGCGAGTATGTGTTTGTGGACGGAGGAACAAAAAGTAATCTATACAAAAAAGTTGATGAGAGGATCAGCTAAAATATTTGTAAACTATGAGTGCCGTGCAAGAACTTGGTGTGAATTAAAAAGAAGTCTAATAAAAGAATTTTCGAAAAAATTTAATACATGGCAAGTAAACCATAGACTTCAAGAAACGAAAAAAAGAGAAGACGAAGGATGTACAGCTTATATGTATCGCATGCTTGGCATAGCAAGTCACATGGATATGGAAGAAGCAGCAAAAATGCGGTACATCATAGAAGGAATAAAAGATAAAGAAGTTAATAAGACAATACTATATGGGGCAAGATCAATGAAAGAACTTAAGGAAAATTTGATCATCTATGAGGAACAAAAATCTCGCAAAGCAGAGTCGTCTGTGAGACAGGTTAGACCTGAGGACAACAGGAAATGCAGGCAATCTGGAAGTGTGATGAAGTATAGAAGATGTCATAATTGCGGCGATAAAGAACATGTAAGTGCTGATTGTCCAAACAAATCGAGAGGTCCTAAATGTTTTAAATGTAGAGAATTCGGACACATTTCAACAAACTGTGCGAATATACTTAAGGTTAAGACGCGTTGTGATGGGTGGCGAAATGAAAATAAAGGAGGGGTCAAGCAAATTAAGATTATGAACAAGAATGTAGTGGCAAAGATAGACACAGGTAGTGATCTAAATTTAGTGAGAATGAGTATGTATTTGCGTTTAGGAGCACCTCAACTTGAGAACAGAATAATTAAATTCGATAGTATAGAAGCCGTGAACGTACATACCATGCGACGATTTAAAACGGAAATAGTGATTGACGGTTTGAAGGCAACTCTATACTTTGACGTAGTTTCTGATTGTTGAGGTTATTCGGTGTGTAAACAGAGAAAACACGTGGATAAATTGTAAGGTAGACAAATATATTTAAATAGAAGTGAATAAGTAAAATACAATTTGAGCTGGTCCAGATCCGCACGCTAGCTGTGTTACCTAATAACTGAAAACCCCGAAGCCAACGTCGCCTGTCTAGTGTTTATGGCCTGACTTCGTCGCAGTCTTTTGTCTACGCGCTGTCGATGGCTTCAGTGCTTGAAAAAACTAAAAAGGACCAGATGTAGAGTTTTCTTAGAAGTGGTAACCACTTCAACACTGATAACTACTTAGGACATGATGTACTATTAGGAATTGAGTTAACTGAGCAAATGGAAATAAGAGTGAAACATAAACAAGTTAAGTTTATACAAATTAAAAAGGAACAACGTGTGAACCAGTGTGCTGTCGAAGTTAGTGAATGGAATGAAGTATTAAATATAGACGTATGTAGTGAAGAAGACGATCGAGATAAGGTCGAATTGGACCATATTGAAGAGAAACAACAGGAAATCGAGATTCTCCGGAAAGAACGAAATTTAGAACGTGAACGAATTACAAAAGCCGCAAATCAAGCAGATCAGGCAGAACAATCGTTTATTTCAGTAGTAAAAGAATATGAGCAGTATCGCGAGAAAATGCAAAAAACCGTTACTGACGCGGAGGTTGCGTTTTCAAAATTACTCGAAGAGAAAAATGCACTAGCTTTACAATTGGAGGAAGAGAAGAGGAAGTGTGAAGATCTCCAGTTTCGTTTTGAGGAAGAATCGGTTAACAAGGACGATATTCAGAAAGAAAGAAGAGAGCAATTTGTGATAAATACTGTAAATGAAAATAAGATCAAGGATATCGAAAAGCTGTTGCTGGAAGAAAGAGAACGTGTCGGTCAGCTAGAACGTGTTAGCATAAAATCATTCGAAACAGAAGAAGAAATGACACGTCTACGCAATGAAGTCTCAAATGCTACTGCTCAAGAAACGCAGCAAATCGAAGACTTACAGAGTCGCAATAAAAATTGGGAGGGAAGTAGAAATAATCTTGAGGATAAGGTGCAAGAGAAAAGAATAATTATGGAGCAATGTATAAATCAAAAAACTGAATTGCAATCAAAATTGAAAGAAAATCAGCAAGAAAGCGCGGTTCATAAAGAATCAGAGAAAAGTTTGCGGACAGAAATAGAACGTGCGACGAAAGATTTGGAGAAAAAGAATACGTCGATAGAAGATATGAAAAAGCAATTTGAACCAAGTACAAATACTTTGAAGGAGCAGTTGCAAAAAGTTGCAGAAACGATAGAAAGTATTAAAAGAAAGATTGAAAAATTAGATTATAAAATCGAGCATAGACCAGGTACCTTTAGTAGAAGAGTTATTAGTACAAGAAGGCCGAAGCGGTTTGGGTGATCGAGTTTGCAAAGCTCAAGAAGTAGGAGTCGATTTTGAAGACAACGAAGGATAATCGTTATCCATTGAGGTTGTTAATCGTTGCAGAATAGCAAGAAATCAGAAGCGCAAGTGTAATTAGTATTATTGGGTACATCTGAGGGCAGATGTGTTTGTCAGAATAGCCGAAGTTGTGGGATGGTGTGACGTTAGCGAAAGACGCGGCTGATTGTTTATAAACGTTGTTAAGATATGTTAATGTTGTCAAGGAGTGTTGTGACCGTTGCCAGGGTTACAGTAATGGTAATGCTGTCGGAGTTGAATTAATCGTGGTCGAGAGAAGTTCATCGTGTTGCTATGACGTAGAAATAGTGTTAAGCGAATTCGTGAAGTGCGATATTATATTCAACTTTGTGAGAGTGTTACAATATTGTGTTTATCATACTGTCTTTTCTGTTAATTTATAATAAACATTCCTACATTTACATGAAAATATTGATGGGTACTGGCCATTTTCCATCAATGGTTGTTCGAGGGTGGAATTGACCGTTGAACATGGGAAAAACCGACTTTTTCCGTGTTTTACCGGAATGAGCAATAACCCTAAAAAAATTTTCGACTTTTAAAATATTTGTAACAGTTGACCATAAAAATTCTAAATCTTATGGCAGTTCCTTAGGGTCATTACATGGGACTGTGTGGCCCTCCTGATTGAGGGACGAGAAGTATAATCCTATTGAGGGATTATGGTTATGACAAGGTTACGTGTGTAACAGTTGTTATTATTTGCTATTACTAATTTTGTTTGTCATCTGACCTTGATGTAGCCTTTTCTTTGCACTGATTGTATTTATTTTAAGAATAAATAGAATATTCCATCGAGCGGTCAAATTGACCGCCCACAGTAGGCAAGGCAAAGTATAAATCTTTCTTGGAAAAGAAAAAAGCAAACTAGAAATAAATACCGAAAAATATATTGTATGCGTGTTTTAGGAAAAGTCATGAAATATGAAGCGATTTGATAACGTTTAAATATGGTTAAATTTGAATAGAAGTTTTGGAAGCGGTCTAAAAGATCGCGTCGGTAGGTTTAATGTTAATTGGAAACGGTGGAATATCTTACGAGAGATTAAATTGATTAAAAAAGATGTTTTAAGAAAAGTTGTTTGTTTCGAATGTGGGTATTATATGGGCATTATATGGTACATTTTTGCAGATTCAATAGTGCAGAGAATTTTAATGTGAACTTTATTTTTTTAAAAGGAACTGTATATTTTTTAATACATTGATTAATCCATCTCGGCTTTCCCTATTAGGAAAGGATTAATCTATTTATGTCGATATATTACTTTTTGTACTATACTATTAGTACGATGTACTATTAATATAGAAGATACTTTAAATTTAATTTGTCGTATGGGGGACAAAAGGTACAGAACGATATTCTTGTGTTCACGTTGTCTTTGTTTTTCATACGTTACAACGTAAACACAAAAAGTTAGATTTGACAGAATAAAGTTAAAATATTCGCTAAATTATATATGGTTCCATTTAAAAAAATGATGTTGACTTAAAATCTCTCCTACTTCTGTTACATTAGATCTCTCCTACATTTTTCCGATAACTTTTAATCGCTTGTAAGATATTCTACCGTTTTCAATTAAACGAAACACCCTGTATATGGTGTAGCGACCAATCTATTACTTTGTCATTTTTCATTTATTATTTGTTTATACTTTTCTCACTATGTAATTATTACTCGTTATTTTTGATAGATTAATAATTTACAAATAGACGCAAAAATAAATTATACAACAAATTTTATATGTCACTGAGATGTTTTTCATTATAGTTTAAATGTATAAAAAAACTCATTTTAAAAGGAGAGTTAGTTCAACGAATATAATATTATTTTATTAATATATACAGGGTGGTTGGTAACTGGTGGTACAAACGGAAAGGGGGTGATTCTACGCAAAAAAAGAAGTCGAAAATATAGAATAAAAATTTCTTTTTTAATTTTTTAATTTTTCCATCGAGACAACGATTTACAGTGAGATCCGTTATAACGTACCGCACGCGTACCGAGCGAAAATTCAAAGTTGATTTTTTCGAAAACAAAGCCTCAAACGAAAAATTTTTGTTCTATATTTTTGACTTCTTTTTTCGCGAAGAATCATCCCCTTTCCGCTTGTGCCACCAGTTACCAACCACCCTGTATATATAATGTAACACTCCTTGCGATATGTAACCTATTCTTCGATCATTTCAGTATTATTCCTTAAGAATTCCTAGGTTTATGCACAAATTTTGTAAATCTACGAACAAAAATTGTAACATTATGTCTGTAACGCACACTATACAGTATTGGTGGTTTATTTAATTGGAATTTTAACATAACTTATTTAAATCCATTGCAAAATGCTATTCTATAAAGTATAATAATATAAATATTGTTACAGTGGTGAACGGAATTTGAATACTTATTTGAGTAGTTATCACAGAATTTTTTTTATGAATATAATATTATGCATTATTCGAAACTTTTTGAAATTTCGATAGCACTGTAATGAGACACGACTATTATGAGTGTAATAGTTCTGAAATAAATCCGAAAATGTATATAGAAATTACAAAGCATTTGTTGCAGACATACATTTAGTGAAAAATTAGTATACGGTGTGAATATTAGTCTTAAACATATGTTTAACACAAAAGATGGTGTCACTATATATTGTGACTTATTTATGTAGTAAATAATTGACTATTCAAATACTTCACTGATCTTTGAGAAATATATACTTCCAATAAATATCTTATAATTTCTCAACATATTTTCAAATTCGTTTCAAATTTTCCAACATCTCGTTAGAGTACTAGTGACATTTCAAAATGTTTTGTGTAATATGTAGATATATGTTTTCTAGGAGTGCAGAATACTAATTATCATTAGTAACAGGATATTAATAACGTACTATCATAATATAATATTCTATTTGGTCCAATTATTGTTGTTTCATTTCCTACAAATTCACTTAAATACTTATATTACTATATCATATAATGATATCAGTATTTAAATGAATTTGTTGGAAACGAAACAATAATATTAACTGGATCAGACAGAATATTGTACTATTAAATGTATAACTAAAAATATCTGCAATTTTGGTGGTATTGCGTCAAGATTTAGCCCCGAATATTCTGAGCAGTAACTAACGACAAAGATAGTTTTATCTCGGTTATTCATTAACAGGCATCAGTGTTATCCTATAATAGGTAATAGGATCTTCTTGATTTATGAGGAACCTGTGATATTAATTTTCCTCACCATAAAGTATGACGATAATTCGAAACATGGCTTTTGGAATATAACAAACACACAGTACCTACCTAGCGTACGTATAATGCGATATTCTCCTTAATTATGCATTGCTTGCAATTTAATATCTTCCTATATCATTTTATCCACTTTGTTTCTGAGGTTACAATAGGCTTATTATATGTTATCATTGTTATCACATGTACGTTGCAAATAAACGAATATACAGTGGCCTACGAAAGTATTCGAACGCTTGCTATTAAAACTTTAAACAAGTAAGACATATACGTTAAACTTCATGTTCTATGTTAAGTATCAGAATTATATATCCCAGATTTGGAGCGAACCCGATAACATTTGTGGAAGTTATGAAACATTTATTGTAATTGTGTATAGAAACAAGATTACGAAAGTAATCGAATGGTATTAGTTATTTTTCATTAAAATGTTCATGCAGAAAGCTAAAGCCAAAGAAGGTCCAACTAAATATTAATGAAAAATAAGGCGGTGACATAGTTCTATGACATTAGTCACTACTTGGAAACATCGCTAGATGTTGTGTACTAGCATTTTAGTTATTTTAGGTCCAATAGAAATCTATGCATCTAAAATATTTAATTTAAGTATATCTTTCGAAGTTATGTCGTAATTTTTGAATCTTTTACCGATTTCCTCCCATAAATGTTCGATCGAGTTAAAGTCCGAAATTTTCTATACAATAATCATTTTTTCACAATTCTGGTTGTATGCTTGGAGTCATTGTGGTGTTTGAAAAAAAAATTATTTAATAACCCCAATTTTGTAATTCTGTCTTTTAAACTTTTTTTAAGAATACCTAAATATTTATATTTATCTAAAATACCATCTACAAAAACGAGATTTCCAGTGCCGCTTGTAGTCATGCACCGCCTCCCGTTGCCTCGCAACATCACGGAACCATTGCCATACCTTATAGTGGGACGTAATTTTTTAATATTCATTTCTGAGTTAGGTTGCCTCCAGACATAACGATACAAACACATTATATTTGTTTTCATCTGAGAATGTAACTTTATTACCGTACAGCAGAAAGTAGTATCTTTATTTATAATTCCTTCACAAATATTAAACGTCCAACTTCATTCATCTTATTAACGTACATTTTGTTGGAGTTCTACCATGAAAATCATTGTTTCGCAAAATTCTACGACATAATTCTGCTTGAACATTCTTTCCAAAATAGTTGACAACTACTTCTCTTTCTCTGTTAGTTAGTTTCTAGGGACTGCCTGTAGGGTGTTTGTTTCTAGACATTTGATTTTTCATCTTTGTATAATTTTCATATCAATTCTCTCTTGAATATCTATGTCTCTGGTTTTTCAAAACTCGTCAATACATTACTTATAGTGAAGCACAAAACTCACTACATGATGTTTCTACATCAACTAAGTGTACTAATGTTTCTATTTTGTATACAAAAGTATTGTTTATTCGTTTAAGATTTAGATTTCGATTATTTTTTTGAATCATCGCAATGAATGTTTTATAACTTCTACAAATGTTATCGAGTGCATTCCTAATTTTAGATATAGAATCTTGATATTTGCATCTATATTTGTATAGTACTTATGATATTGATTTCAAATCTTGTGTAATGTGCATATCGTAATTGGTTACATTATTCAATAGCATGCGTTTGAATACTTTCGTGAGCCGCCATATGTTTTTAATACATCCTATCAAATTTATTAAATACATGAATTGAGATCATTAAGTAAAGATCGTTATTTATTATGATGTTATCTATTTTTAGAGACTAATAATAGACTTATTATATTATATTTTATTATTAATAGATTTATTGTACATATATCAATATATCAATATTTCATATATTTTATTAGATTTTTTAAGTAAATCGATTGATACCATCAAATAAAGATTCTTATTTTTTATGTTTGCAGTTGTTTAGTAAAGCTAAATTTATTATATTTTATCGTTATCCAAAATATTATATCTATATCCATAAATTATATCCATAAATATTGCTGGGATTGACGCTTAAGTGAACTGGTCAATCATAAGTCAGGCATCGATCGAAAACTCGAAACGGGAACTATTGTCAGGGATAGAACCGCATAAGTGGTTGGATATCAAGTGTACATTGGTTGACGTGTTGAAAATGTAATTTGATATCAACAACAATGGCATTGCGGCGGCTATACCAGCTGCAATTTCGCTTCCGTAATCAATATTTCGTGTTTCTCACTTTGAACGTTCGGTTTTTATGAATGCTTTTTTCTCTGGTAATTGAAAACTGAATGAAACGAAAAAATAGTTGCTTTTTTGTTTTTATTACTTCATGACGGATAATATATTTTTAGAATATTCCTTATTTCGAACTTAGTAAAAGAATAGATAAACACCTAAGCAGAAAAATAGATTAGTTACATAACAAATATATTAATTAAAGTTCGTTTGTAGAATTCTAATTATGAGCAAAAATTTCATTTATAGAGATTTTGTTAAACATGTTTCGAAAATGTTTCAAATATCTAGAATAGTAAAGATGTTCTAAATACCTAATGCTTTAAGTAGATATAATATATCTTTTTTTATATCAAAAACATCAACTATTTTTAAAAGTAATTCCATAATATTTTTTTATGAAATTTCTTTTTTGATTTATGTGTAAATTAAAAAACTAATTGTAAATTTAATACATTCTTAACTTATGTATCTTAAACGTATCATTAACTATCTTTATCAATGAATGAATAATATTAATATTATTATTACTATATTATTAATGAATAATATTAATGAATAAGAAGAATAAGTAAATTATCTTTGGTACGTAAATACATACGCATGCAGAGCATTCTGCGAACAAGAAGATTTTTATTCTATTTTTCAGATTATAATGATTAAGATTAAAAATTTTATATAATATATATGTATAGGTCTATTATTCTTGTTACTAGAGTATAGTGCTGAATTTCTAGAAGCGTTTATTGTTAATTTTATCCATCACCTGTTTCTTATAAGTCTTTATCAGTTGTTTTTACTCTAGCAGTGTTTGTTCTAATTAAGAAATTTATAAACGTTTAACATTTTATAATACATTTTACCGGGCCCGAATTTTAATAATAGTAAAATAATTGAAAAAACGGGACTTTATAATTGTTATATCTTATTATATTTTTGTATTTGACATCTATAACGTTTTCAACTTTTATGTGTTTGCAAACAGCAAATATCACAAAAATACTTTTTCTATTAATGTTTCATTATTTTCGTACCAATTTCGTTGGTATGTTTATGAAGTCGATAAAATGCTTGACAGCAATTTTTCAAAGGAAATGGGCATGGTTATTTGAATTGTACCGCTTTCAAAAATGTTTCGCTTCGAGGGTTTCGATTGCTTTTCACCGTTGCACAGTTGGCCGGTTCCACGAAATCAAATTGAAACTTTCATCAGTGCTTTTCATTAATCGATTCGGTTCGTTTCTACAGTGCGATGTATAGCTATAAACGTTCTATGGTTTCGATTTCAAAATTTATCTAATTTCATCTATGGAAACCCATCGTAGCAAAGTAGCTTCTATTCCAGCACTCTTCATTTTGTTGAATTAATTTGTATTCCTAGATACACTATCAAGAGAATCTATTAATTGAAACGGATTAAATTTATATCATTAATTGAATTTACTGTGTAGTGAGTTGTTTGTATCTTAAATGTAATATGAAGTAAAATTGGATTATACTCGTGTATGATTTTCTGTAATTTTGGAATTGGTAATACTTAACGAATTGCAGTTAGTTTAACATTATGATCCAAAATTATGTAGACAAGGAAAATTGTTATATAATTAGTGTAGAATATAGAGTGGCTAAATTAAGCGATTGGAAATAAATTATTGGTTTTTGATTGGTAATACATTGTTAAAAGCAAATTACTATTTGTAGAACAGGGATCTTTTCTCTTCTATGTAAAATCGTAAACTGCATTGACATTTTTTTTAAATTATCTCATACCGTCAATCATTGCTTATTTCGATAATTGGCTTGCACTACTTCGGTAATTTACGGTTTGATATACATTGTTATTATGTAACATTGTAATACTGAAATAAAATTTTATTCAGAAATTAGAGAAGTGAATAGACATACCTTTTTAAACACTAATAATATTCAACGAAGATAATAATTTTAAACTCATTGTAGAATATTATTCAGAGTACCTCATATGTATACATTGCGTATAGTACATATATTATAACATATATGTAACTGTTATGATTTGGTCTTGATCTTCGATGTTCGTAACCGTTATGTGTTACTCTAGATGTCGAATCTTATATTTCTCGAATTATATTTAAATCAAAGCGGTAGTTGCTACTATCAGAAATAGTTATTAACTATTTCGATTGGTTCGACTCTCACTCGTTATTTTTGAAACGAAGCAAACGACTGAAAGCAATGGTTTCAAAAACTTGTCGCACCCTTTTAAAACGCGGCGGGAATATTCTAATAGGTTTTGTTCTTAACTCCTTCGAGTCAACTGAATGGAATAAATTCGGAAACTTGTCGCACCCTTCTAGAGTGCGTCACTATTTTGAATTTCCAAACTGTTGTACCCTTGATGTTCTAATTTGTTAATATAATCGTATGGGTAGCGTTAACTAGCGTATCAATACAACTAATAAATAAGATTCCACGTTTCTTTGGCCTCCTCGCTATGTGCAGGGGCACTAGCATGGGAAGGATTAAAGTTTTCCTGAAATAAATAAATATTTTCATTATCTTCTTGATTGTTGACAATAATAATCAATGAATAGTTTTATTGAAATCGTACATGTGATACGAGTCCGAAATCGGAAAAGATGTTACAATGTTTAGCTTCTCACCTTGTTTATATGTATAGTCGATCGCACTCTTGGAATATCGTACTGAGTATAGTTGACTGTATGAATCGTTGACGATTAATAAATTCTCGGTTTTACTTCTTGACGTCACTCAAAGACTGGATTAAAAACAATTCTCGGCTTCGCAAAGACTGCTGTTCTTCTAAACTTGATATTAACTCTCGATAAATTTTTAACTGACTCTTGACAAAATTTCAATTAACTGTACTGAACTCTATAACTGAATTGAATAACTGAACTCAATAATTGAACTGAACTCTATTTTAACTAACTCTCTCTTACTGAATAACAGAACTCTTGACAAATTTTTAACTCACTGAGCTTTCTTACTGACTCTAACAGACCGAACTTATTATTATTATTATTATTATTATTATTATTATTATTATTATTATTATCCATTCCATTCCATTCCATTCCATTCCATTCCATTCCATTCCATTCCATTCCATTCCATTCCATTCCATTCCATTCCATTCCATTCCATTCCATTCCATTCCATTCCATTCCATTCCATTCCATTCCATTCCATTCCATTCCATTCCATATTATTATTATTATTACATTGTCCATTACATTATTACATTACATTATTGTTACATTGTCCATTACATTACATTACATTGTTATTGTTATTACATTATTACATTACATTGGTATGCATTATTTGTTGGTATTATTATTATTATTATTATTATTATTATTATTATTATTGTTATTATTGTTATTATTATTGTTATTATTGTTATTGATATTATTATTATTGTTATTGACCCATTATTGTTGATGTTGATGATGCATTGTTATTCCATTCCATTCCATTCCATTCCATTCCATTCCATTCCATTCCATTCCATTCCATTCCATTCCATTCCATTCCATTCCATTCCATTCCATTCCATTCCATTCCATTCCATTCCATTCCATTCCATTCCATTCCATTCCATTCCATTCCATTCCATTCCATTCCATTCCATTCCATTCCATTCCATTCCATTCCATTATTCCATTATTCCATTCCATTCCATTCCATTCCATTCCATTCCATTCCATTATTCCATTCCATTCCATTCCATTCCATTCCATTATTCCATTCCATTCCATTCCATTCCATTATTCCATTCCATTCCATTCCATTCCATTCCATTCCATTCCATTATTCCATTATTCCATTCCATTCCATTATTCCATTCCATTATTCCATTCCATTCCATTCCATTCCATTCCATTCCATTCCATTATTCCCATTCCATTCCATTCCATTATTCCATTCCATTCCATTCCATTCCATTATTCCATTCCATTATTCCATTCCATTCCATTCCATTATTCCATTGATTATTATTATTATTATTATTATTATTATTATTATTATTAATGTGTGTATTATTATTGTTATTATTATTATTTGCTTGGTCCGTGCCTTTCGGCTTTGGACAGAACTTTTCGATTTTACATCCCTTATGTCTATTTCTCTTCTTATATGTCTACCTCCCCTCTTTTACACTCTATTCTATTGCACTACCTTACTTATTCTACCTCTAAAAACTAAAACTAGAAACTACAAATTAGCAACTAATGACTGAAAACTATTGCAACTTTGGTCTTTAGCCTCCTTGCTGTGCATCCTTCCTGTCGTTTCTCTCCGTCTTGTATTGCCTTTCTCCTCTCTATTATTGCTTTTAGTTCTGTTAGACCTTCTCCAGTCTCATTTAGTGCTTTTTCTATGTCCTTTGGTCCTCCCGTTATTTCACATTCTTCTATTACATGTCTCAGGTCTTCTTCTTTCCTTCTGCATAGTCTGCATCTTTTTCCCCCCTCTTCTTTCCAGTATTCCTTTGCTTTGGTCTCGTTTCCACATCTGAATCTTGCTAATATTCTTTTGTTCTTCCACTTCATCCTCCCTTCTAAGTACTTTGGTAATTCGTCTTTGACGATATCTCTGTAATGTATGTTACATCTGGATTCCTTTATCGTTTTTCCCCTCTCTTCTGCTTCTCTCTTTCTTCTTTCTTCTATAATTTGGTCTGCTGTCATCCTTTCTTGCTCTTCTCTTGCTTCTATCTGCGTCCCTCCATTTCTCACCTCTTCTAGTCCCTTCTTTCTCTTTCTTGTTCTTTTCCCTTCTTGGCCATTTCCCCAGTTTCTCTCTCTTTCCTTTATACACTCCTTTACTAGTTCCTTTTTTTGATTCTAAGGCCTTCTCTTCATACCTTGCTGTTCTTTTTAATGCTTTCTCTTTTATTTCTAAATTTTTCTTTTGTTTATAATGTTGTATGTTGTGTATTTATTTATTGATTTATTGCGATATTAAAGTATTTATACGCGTTGTGTCTTTTATTTCCTTTAAGTTTTCTGTTTTTTTAATTCCATTCGCCTAGAGTTGTGCTCGTGCTATTCGCAAGTTAACGGCGTTGACGTTACGGCTCGTGTGGAGCGCGAGACGTGACAATAACACTTCTTAAATTGTGTTATCATATGTATATTATGATATACCCTTTTTAATTTATATTTTCCAGATGAATGTTTACTTTTGGAAGTTTATATATATGTCGGAGATGAAAGGACATCGGGACCTTTCTTTTGGAATGTTGGGGAATGTCCCCAATACTTTAGTCCAGATTTTTTATTATAGCTCTACTTAAATAATAAAACTGAGGAATAGTTGTTTATGATTTAATCCGAGTATGGGTGCCCGAGATTTATGACAGTGAGCTTGGGCTCGAAGTGACATAACGGGTCGCTGAACGTAGCCACGGCCACGGATGGGACGTGTACCTAAGAGAGGTATGGAGTAATTAAATAGTTCTCCTTAAAAACAAAGATTGACCAGAGGGGTACAGAGAGGTACGGAGAGGAGTATATAAAGGCAGTTCCACTTGGACTGAGATTCAGTAAGTTCTACTTGTACTGTGGACAAGTACGTTGAGTCACACCCGAATCGTGGATCAGTAAGTTGAGTTCGACTTAGACTGTGGAAGAAATCGCATTCGACATCCCGTTGACCGTGGATTCGTTATTGAGTCTAAGATCTTGCCATTCACATCCCGAGTATCTCATTACCGCGGTTACTTGTCAAATTCTGTCATAATCATAATTGTGCTAGTAAATATCTTCGCTCTTGCATAATTAGTTTGCCATTAATTTATATATCTTAGTAATATTTGTATATTACTCAAATAAATCGACCGAAGCGTCCACGTATGTATTTATGGGTGATAATGTACGTGTATAGCTTAATGTTAAATATAGATTTTTTTTATTGAAACTTATACATTATTTCCGAAAACATCCGTGTTTCGAATTGACTGGAATTTTAAAAATAAATTCTCCGTAAATATAAGAAATTTTTAAGAGAACGATTTTTGGTGACTCGAAAGTTAGAATATTATTCCATATTCCTCGAACCTAACCCAAACTGCCTATTATTTTGACATATATTATCTGTTTCTTATGTTTTGCGTACCATTTTTCACTTGGATTAATTGTATTTCTCTAAGCTATTCGATTGTTTCTTGATAGTCACTTAATCTATGGCAAGAGAAAATAAATATTTGCGACCCAACGTTTTGAAAATACTTTTAAAAACGTCTGTATTGAGTAATCGCGAACAATATAAACAACGCGTAATTAAAAATCATGTACCGTGATATACACCAAGAAAAATATTATCGCAACGTTGCACGTATTTCTAGGAAAAGCAAAAAAATATCAAAGGAATTTTAAATCCTTGAAAATCCTACTAAATTGTGTTTTTATCTAAAACGAATCTATTTTTAAAAGTACACTTAAATCAAAGCATGGATATTTTTAGCAGAACAATCGAAGCTTAATTTTACCCATAATATTCTCTTACTTTTATTATTTGTACTACTTTTTTCTGAGATTCTCAGATAAATTAATAAGTAACAAAATTGTTAGGTTTTCATTTTTCTTCTGAGTATAGACTCTTCTTTGTTTCGTATATCTGGTTTCATACTGTCGACGAAAATTAGTATTGTTTAAGTAGTATTGTTAGTAGAACTTTTAGATTTTCGTGTCTCGTATTTCAAACTCTGAACAACGTATGACATGTTGGAAAATTAAGCGGAAAGTAAAGAGTTGGAAAGAAAGAAAGGAGTGGAAATTAAATTAAACGGGGATAGTAAAGGGATACAAAACTAACACTTAATACTCCAAACTTGTGTCTCTTAAGTACAATAATCACTCTGTGTGCTTTGTGATATCATACGTCTACATAGGAAGTGAAATTTGGATAAAAAATCGATAAACTAAAATATCTACAAATTAATAAGGAAAGAGTATAAATTACATTTAAGCTCAAATATCTAACATCATAAACTAGAAATTCCGAAGAGTCAGTTTGTAATGATGTAGGAATCGAAAGGTAAAATCTTGGAAGATCTATCCGTCGTATCGTCGCCAAAAAAATTATCTGCCGCGTACCTTTACTACGAGAAACCGTTCTACTCCCTTCCATAGATAATGACAGAGGAAGGGAGGAGGTGACCGATACAAGATACACTGATTGGTAGTTTGGATTCGTAAAAATTATCCAATCGACGTGCAGTACTAATTATTACGTGCATTACTAATAATTAAATGCTATTTCGTATTTCAACTTATTTAACTAATCTCATCACGAGATTGGTAGTTTTTAGTCTATAGACATGTGCAACCACAGATAGTGTGGCTACAAAATATATTTGTTCATCAATACATTTATTATAGCATTCATACACTAATTAATTAAGTCCAAGTATATTAAGTTTCATATCATTTAGTAGCCCTATAATACGACTACAGAAATTGTGAAAATGAAATTTGGAATCGTAATCATTTCCTCAGAAATTTTCCTTCAACATCGTATCAAATTACTTCAAACAACATCGCTGTTAACTGGATTTCGTGGAGCCACAAAGCGATACGAAGGGTGAATGTGTCTACAGTCTAGAGTTTGTATCGAGTCTCAATCGTTTGAGGACAGAAATTACCGTGTTGAGTCGATATTATTTTAGCCTACCATTAATTAAATAGTTGAACCAGTTTTCGATTACAACGCAGCCAGTCATAAATTAATTCTAATTACATTCGGATCGTTTCTTGTTCGTCTTCCACGTCCCATATTGCCTGTACACTAATTTCGCCTGTATGCATATGTCCGCTATCTTGACCTGGTTACCGCTATTGTTTACGGTCTTATGGACAAAACACTGTGCTACCCTTGCGTCATATACACGCACAAACACGTGTATGTACGTGTACAGTGGTGCCAGTGGGCGTGGGTTTGGTTTCGAGGAGAAGATCGATTGCATTAATATGGGCCAGCTAGGCTTTCAACTACCGCTGATAGTTGTTGCGAAATTGTTGGTCTTCGCATGCAGGTTTTCGCACTTCGTTGTAAATTGCTTTCAAAAATTCTTTGAGAAGATTTTGAAATTCTAGTTGAAATTCTAGGAGCCTAGCATTTTCTATTTGTGGAGATATCATCGTTATTTGTGAAGTAGAGGTTTAGTTAGTTCTTGAAGAGAGAATATATAGCGTAATTAGAGGTTGAAGATTGTATGGAGAAAGTGAAGAATACCAAGAGAAAAAGTGCTAATACGTATAATTTAGTGTGAGTCAATGGCGCTCATAATATTGCAGTGTTATTGTTACATGTAATTATTACATGTTCAAAACTAGATAATATACAAATTTGGCAATTTGAAAAATAAAAAATGTAGACGCTTAGTAATTGTACAATTAAAGGATTTGAAATTTTGAAATTGTAAAAACTAAAAAATTTGGAAATTTGGAAGTTTAAAAATTCGAAAAGTCATATAGGCACTTATTATTCAGATTATTATTTATATTATAACGCTACAGTAAATATATGTTTTAGACAGGAAAATATTTCACGTAGAATCTTACAGCTACATTAACAATGCAACATTATGGAACCATAACGTAGACTATAAAGTCATAAAATAGGCCACTTTTTAAAAGGTGTTGAAACTAATCGGACATATCTATAGAATGTTGCATTTAATAAAGTATTATTATTTTTATCTCTCTTCTTAAATCAAAAACTTTTTATACCGCCTACAAATTGCTAACGCGCCAACGATCTAAAAATTGTATACCTTTCCTTCAACGATCTTGTTCAAATATTTGTTTCTCGTGGTAAGAACCCTGAAGCCAAACAAATCTCTCCTTCCATTTCCCGAGCTAGTTTGAAACATCGTTCCACGGTTATTCGCTTGTTCCCCAAAGATTCTCGTAGAATACGAGATCTTCGTGGTTTCTAGTCGCGTTGAATCTTTCCCTTGCGGAAAGTGCATCCATAATGAGCGAAAACTTTTCGAAAGTGTTATTCTATTCTCGTTCCGTACCTGTTGAGTCTATATTACGTCGGTTGGTTCGTAAACATTAATAGTAAGATTCTAAGTAAGCTGTAATTCTAACCTGTGTTCTTCATCGGAAACTTCGCTCCTTTTATTTTATTATGTCTTAACGTCGCATGAACTCCATATATGTATGTAAATATGGTTATTAGAGACGATAACTAAAATTGAAAATTTTAAGACTAAATATAAAACTTCCAAAATTTATTTTCTCTCACTGAGATTTTCATTTAGTTTTTTTAATCTGGAATTTAGAATGAGACTTTCTTATATTTAAGGCGATAAAGATTTAAATTTTTCCAGTGCTTCTCTTGAAATTTATACTTTTATTGTTTAAAGGTTCGTTAATATTACTTAAAGAATTAAAAATTCGATTAATTCGTAAACAAAACAAATAATACTTGGTATTAAAAATATTTCCATACTACATAATCAAATATTTGGAAAAGAAACTTAGAAATTAAAAACTTTATTTGTTTGTAGAAAAGAAAATGATATTCTTTAAAACAAGAAACTACGTATAACGTCACTTTGAATGTTAGGTACCAATATCTCGATTCTCTTCAGTTAAATCTGTTGTTTTATATTAAAAATCTTTCTCAGTGTTTTTTTTTTTTTTTTAAGTTGTTACAGTTATACAGCTCGTTGTGACCTTAAAAACTCTTTATATAGATACAGATTTTTTAGGCAGATACTAATAACGTTTCGTTGATTAAAGCTTTTTCTAGTTGTTTCTAGTTGTCCTTAGAAGAATAATTATAATCATCAATATTTAAAGAATATATATGTACAATACAATACTTCTTTTGCTTTTAATATTCATTTTACTCTAATTCAAACATCTTTTTGAATGTACTAGGGCACTGTATTTATTTGAACCTATATGCAATTGAATACATTGGTGTGTATGCACAACAAATAAGCACGATTTTCTTAAATAGGACTATCGGGTAAGGCAATTATTAAAAAGGAACAGTTCATTTGGTACAATTTACCAAAGCTCCACTAAATAGTTCATTACTTTCATTAAATAAATATTTCATGAAATTAAAAATCTCAATGAGGACAATTATTGTTTAATGTTATAAATTATAAAAACCAATTTACGACCTGAAATAAATCGAAATCAGCTGATATAGAAGGAAGTGACAGACATCGATCAAATCTTTAGATTTAGTATTGTAGTTCTAGATCGAAAGTCGTTTTCATTATTTTTAACAGTTTGCAGCGCAATTAGCACTCGTTAACCAATTCTGATGTCAGTATGTATATAATTGACGTAAATCTACAAAACGTATGTTTTAAATTTTTATTAGAGGCTTAGATAAAAGAGCTGTAAAGAAAGACTTTTACTATCATTCCCACAATTTTGACCAATTGCAATTTTCTTGAAATTTTTTTAGCTTCACAAAGAAACTCTAACTGTTTGCCCCAATCTAAAAAATAAGTTATTTTATTTTAAAATTTGTTCGGGTACTTTCGTGAGCCATTGTACATATCTTTCATTCCTTATCCAAATCTTATTATACATTTATATGATCTTCTTTTATTCTTTTTGAATGCTGAATCAGTTTCCGGAGGACTACAAGAATGAATTTTCAAAATACGATGGCGAAAAGAACGTGATAGATGGAAAGCACAATTATTAGCAGATTCTTACTTCTTCTTCTTTTCCCTTATCGTCGTATTTTTCTTCTTTTGAGATTATTCGATGTGTAAACAGAGAAAACTCGTGGATAAATTGTAAGGCAGAAAATATATGTAGGAAGTGTAGTTGCTTCCAGGTGAAAAGAGAATTCACGTTTCGTCCTGGGACTACCGGTGGACTCGGCAGTAAGGCTATGCCCGGTAGTCCCTACCTTAGACGTAGAGGGAGTCTCACTAGGTGCGGTATTCGTATCGTGCGCCCGTATATTCGACCGCTAGCGAGATAGACAGACTCGTTGTCGTCGTAGCCCTCTGGTGTTGGCGGTTGGTACCCGCGGATCGCCCGGGAGGTGTTGCGCCGCGTTGATGCCTCGACCTGTCGGCGTCCTGTTGTTACCGATCCGCCACAGTTCTAATAAAAATTAATATCTTATGTATTAATTTATAATCTATTGCAACCTCTTTTATTAATGATAATAAGTGACACAAGGCATGACATCAAAAAGTAAACGTGTGGAAATACTAAAAATTCCTAAAAATATTACGGAACTTATTCTACACGATACACGAAACACGATAATAGAGATGCAATCTTTGATATTATATCATATTCCACTACATTACATTATATTACATTACATTGTATTATATTATGATACACACACGCACACACACACACACACACAAATTACATATGTTAGTTTTGTTATCGTTACATCAGTATTTACATATTTAGATTAACGAGACCTTTACTAATAAAAGTAGTTTTAATTGGAAATTTCACTGTACCCACCTGCTTTATGTCGGTTTATAGTTTAAATAAACAAAATTACACAAAAGAATTATTATATTTTACAGAAAAATTTGAGCTGGTCTACATCCGCACGCTAGCTGTGTTACCCAATAACTGAAAACCCCAAAGCTAACGTCGCCTGTCTACTGTTTATGGTCTGACTTCGTCGCAGTCTTTTGTCTACGCGTTGTCGATGGCTTCAGTGCTTGAGAGAACTAAAAAGACCAGATGTAGAGTTTTCTTAGAAGTGGTAACCACTTCAACACTCTCCCTAAAACTCTACATCCCTACAAATTTCTCAAATTTACAAATTATCTCTTAATATTTTTCTAACTCTTGTCGTAAATATCTGAAAATTAATTTGTCAATGTCTTTACAAGTACATTTGTCAGCCGCCTTTCTCTTTTCCATTCAAATTAATTTATTGCAAAAAAAAAAAAAAACTACGAGAAGACTAAACAGATCATGTAGAGTTTTTCCTTTTTTTAGAAGTGATAACCACTTCGACATCTTCTTCTTCCGAAATCATGCATTCTTCGTTTGCCTATCATCGTTTTACGAGTGCCTTCACGACGGAGTCGCATTAACATTTAAACTTCCCGTTTTCTCGGTCGTAAGTGGCGCTTCGAAACGGGCCGGTTCATTAAATTCGCGTCGTTAAAAGAGTCGAGAGGATGCTGGAATACTTTACAAGGCGTGCGCGAGTGTTTGAATATTCCTTTAAAATTAGCATTCGTTAACTAGGAAACTTTGTTATTCGTCTAACTCCTACCTCTTGTACCATATCGTTTAACAATAAGCTTTCCAATTAAATTTAAACTGAAACATCCAATTAAATTTTGTGTAATCGTAGTTGGGTATTCTCCATGAGAAAAGTCCTGTGGACGCCGCGCTTTCGTTATTTTTTTCCCTTGCTTCTTATATCGCGAAGAATTTAATTTTTTGGTTGTAAGGAGGTTTTCTAGTGGTTTGTCTAATAGTTGATTCTTTGAGAGCGGAGCTCTTGATACGCAAACGCTCTTTGTTGACGATACGCAGTTTGCAGTAAGAATCGCTATGAACTTATGTGAATTTTTTCACGTACCGTGTATTCTATCGAAATACGCGACATGTTAATTATCAATACAACGTCCAACTAAGTTAGTTTGTCTTAATTCTTTATTTACATTATGTGAAATAAAATATTTTCATTTTTCTCAAACATATGTATATGATTTACTTAAAAACGTTAATGTCATAAACGCGATAACTTAAAAATTATAATGAATCTGTATCTGAGGCAGGTCGTATAGACGTTATTACATACAGATCTGGCAACTCTTGTCGTGGAAGTAAGACTTTTAGTATAAGGCAAAAGTTTCTCAATTAGTCTGCCAAGCAGTAAGCACTTCAATCACTGCGTTTAAGTTGCGTATGAAACATGATCGTATACACATGGAACTCCCCAACACCCTTCCTTTACTATATATGTTGCTTTATAATTTTATTTTAATTTAATCATTTATTTTGTTTCGTATTTTTCTATTTTGTTTTTCAGCGTTTGTCATAATGTGAGCGTGGATATATGCTCTAGCATTAAAAGCTTTTTATAAGTTTTTGCTCCTTCTAAATGTGATTAACTATTTTTGTTTGATTACAGACAAATAGTAATATCATTCAAACGATAAGCAATATTGATAAGTTCGCTTATTTTATCTTTAGTTATTAAGCCAGATAGGCACGCCTTATTTAGCCCATTAACGAAAAACAGTAATTAAAAAGCCGATCATATACGCGTGGGATACGGCCGTGGTGTATAGTTATATATATTATGTATGTGTCGGAGATGAAAGGACACCGGAGTCTTCCCTTTGGAACTTCGGGAAAATCCGTAAAATTGTAATCTAAAGTCTACCATAGCCATAATTAAACAATTGTTGTCATTCTACCCAATTGTATTTGTTTGAGATTTGTGATAATGAGCTTGGGCTCGAGGCGACAATCAGTCGCCGAACGTAGCCGCGGTCACGGGATGATCGCTTTGTCTAACAAAGGTATGGAGTAATTCTATAACTCTCCTTAAAAGAAATATTTGTAGCGGCACGCGACAGTAAACATTCCAACGGTTTCTGTTCCGTGGCTCGCCACACGCAGACCCTATTCTTCGGATATGATGGTTACCAGATGCCGACGCGTCTCCACAGTACATGTTCAGCTCAGCCCGAGGGCCGTTGTAAACATTAAGATTTAGTTACCTAAAGTGTTCGCTGTGGAATGCCGAAGCTTGCAGACGTGTCTCTAGTGCCCAGCGTAGTTCGAAAACAACACGTGTCGCCCAACCGTCGAAAGAGAACACAGCTAAGTGTCCCTTACCCTCTAGGGAGAAGAAAATCCCACGCACCTAACCCCAACCCGAATACTAGCCTCACAGCCTCACGACTAGTTGTTCATTCCGAATTAACTAGCTCGATGATGGCCCAGCAACCGCGACCAGGCTCTCCGGAGCAGACTCGCAGCTACCCCGTGCTACCCCCCCCCCCCGTGGCAGAAGTGTAGCAGAACTCTCTGCACTAACGACGCTAACACTACAAAGAAAAGGAAAATAGAAACAGCAACGTAAATAAACACACACAACAGGTTCGCCGTATTGGAATCCTCAAACGACGCCATGGAAATCGTAGAACCGCCACCAAACCAACACTCACAGAGAATCCCCCTCCCCCACCAATATTTGTGGACGACGTCATTGACATACAGACAATGATCAAGTCCCTAGAGAGAGATACCAGCAAGGAGGAATATAACCTTAAGATAAGCAACAACAAGGTGAAAATACTACCGACGAACCCAGAAGCTTACAGAAAACTCACCAAGACACTCAGGACCCTGAACGCCAACTTCCACACCTACCAACTCAAACAGGAAAGGCCTTTCCGGGTGGTCCTACGAAACATACACCACTCAGCAGACATAGACGAACTAAAATACGAACTCTCAAAACTCGGCCACGAAGTCATCAACGTAAGTAATATAAGGCATAGAGTCTCGAAAGACCCGTTATCCTTATTCTTCCTAGACATTAAACAAAAACCGAACAATAAGGAAATATACAACATCAGTCGCCTAATGAACGCGATAGTAAAGATCGAATCACCGCTCGTGAAAAAAGAAATAGTGCAGTGCAAAAGGTGCCAAAGGTACGGTCATACGCAGAAATACTGCAACCATACTTTCCGCTGCGTTAAATGCGCAGGCTCTCACTCCACTGACCAGTGCGCCAAATCACCGGAAACCCCAGCGAAATGCATCCACTGCCAAGGGGACCACCCTGCCAACTACAAAGGCTGCCCAGCATATAAAACACTATACACGAACAGGTACCCTAAGCTCAGAGCAAAAGAGGTATCCAACCAAACACCCAGCCCGCCGAAATTCACGACTACCCCAACCCCCTCAACCAACCAAACACCCAGTCCTACCAAATTCATCTCCACCTCAACCTCCTATGCCCAAGCAGTACAAGGCATCCAAAATAACCCGAACAGCCAAAGGAACCTTCCCCAAAACAGTGACCCCAACCCACCAAACACAGACAACTCCTCAAGGCTTGAAAAGCTAATAGAGAAACAATCGGAGCAAATAAATCACTTGCTATCGCTACTAACACTCATCGTGGAAAAATTAGCACGCCCCGACTCAAAATAAAACCAAGGCGCATAGCACTCTGGAACGCCAACGGTCTAGCGCAACACAAACTTGAACTAGAACTCTTCTTAAAACACCAGCAAATCGACGTAATGCTCGTATCGGAAACCCACTTCACCGACAAGAGCTACCTGAAAATAAATGGTTACAAATTCTACCATACCCAACACCCCAGCGGAAAGGCCCACGGTGGCACCGGAATAATAATCAAAGCAAGTATTAAGCACTACGAACTTCCATCATTCCAGAAAGACTACCTCCAAGCAACAAACGTAGCAATAGAAGACTGTCATGGCTCAATCACCACCTCAGCAGTATACTGCCCTCCCAGACACTCCATCGCCAAAGAAGACTTTGATAACTTCCTGGACACCCTGGGCAATAGATTCATAGTTGGAGGAGACTATAACGCCAAGCACGTCCAATGGGGCAGCAGACTGGTTACAGCAAGAGGCAAAAACCTCTTAAACAGCATAATAAACAACAACCTCAACTACCTCACCACATACGAACCCACATACTGGCCCACTGACACCAACAAAATACCCGACCTTCTCGACTTCTTCATAACTAAAAATATCCCATCAAGACACGTCCAGATCAACTCCTCGGCTGATCTCTCCTCTGATCATTCTCCCGTGATAGCAACAGTCAGTTCAACAATCATCGAGAATACACCTAATGGCACCATTCACAACCAACACACCAACTGGCAGCTCTTCAGAGAAGTCTTTACACACTCAACCTCAGCCTTCACCCCACTAAAAACAAAGGAAGATATCGAAGCAGCCACGGAATACTTAAACACGAGCATAATAAACGCAATCCGCCTCTCCGCACCGACAAAGCCACCTAACAGCAAACAAGAATATCCCCATTACATACTAAAAAAAATAGCAGAAAAACGAAGACTAAGAAGAGTATGGCAGACCCATAGAACACCGGAGGACAAACGCAAACTTAACAACGCAACTAGAAAGCTATCCAGAACCTTAAGAAACTATAAAAACGACTGTTTCCATAAATACCTCGCCAGCTTATCCCCCACAGCCGACGCCAACTACTCACTATGGAAGGCCTCCAGGAAACTCACACGCCCCCCACAAATAATCCCACCTATCCGCCGTCCGCAAGGTGGATGGGCGCGAAGCCCTATAGAAAAAGCCGACCTGTTTGCAAAACACTTGTCAAAAGTATTCAAACCCCATTCCCCCCAAGCCGCCGCGGACGTTACTGAATACCTGCACACCCCCTTCCAAATGTCCCCTCCTATCGAACCCTTCTCCTCTGCAGAGACTATAGAAACAATCAGTCGCCTAAACCCCAAGAAAGCAACAGGACACGACCTAATAGGCAATAGAGCAATCAAGGAACTTTCCACAAAAGGGATAGCACTCATCACATCGATTTTTAATGCTATCCTTCGCCTGGAACACTATCCTAAGGCTTGGAAAATCTCATTGATTACCCTCATCCCTAAATCCGGTAAACCGATATACGAAACCTGCTCCTATCGCCCAATCAGTCTTTTACCTACCCTGTCCAAACTATTCGAGAACATGCTCACGAACCGACTCCTTCCAATCCTAGAGAACTTGAAAACACTCCCAGATCACCAATTCGGCTTCCGAAAACATCATTCTACAGTAGAGCAAATCCACCGCCTAACTCATACGATCAGCCAAACACTCGAAAAGAAAAAATATTGCTCAGCGGTTTTCCTAGACATCCAACAGGCATTCGATAAAGTATGACATGAAGGGCTACTATACAAACTTAAAAAGATCCTACCCCACCCCTACTACTCCATCCTAAAATCTTACCTCACCAATAGGCAATTCATGGTTAAATACCCAGACGCCACTTCCGCAACATTCCCAATAGAAGCCGGCATACCCCAAGGTAGTGTCCTCGGACCCCTACTGTACTCCATCTACACTGCCGACCTACCTATATCAAACGATATAACAATAGCGACATTTGCAGACGACACAGCGCTATTAGCTTCCCACGCAGACCCGGTAATAGCCTCATCCACTCTCCAGCGAAGTCTCGACTCCATGGAAAAGTGGTTTCACAAATGGGGCTTCAAAGTCAACGAAAAGAAATCCTCACATGTAACCTTCACGCTCCGAAAACAAACCTGCCCCAAGGTCACCATCAATAATGCAACAGTTCCTAGCAGAGACACAGTCCGATACCTGGGCATGACCCTGGACAGGATACTAACGTGGAAGACACACATCTCAGATAAAAGGAAGCAACTAAAGGACAAACTAAAAAAACTCTATTGGCTCACGGGCCGACGCTCCAAACTAAATATACAGAATAAAATTACCCTCTACAAGACCGTAATAAAACCTGTCTGGACCTACGGAATCCAACTATGGGGAACAGCAAGTAACTCCAACATTGAAATACTCCAACGCTTTCAATCGAAAACGCTAAGATCCCTAATTGACGCACCTTGGTATGTAACCAATGAAACAATACATCGCGACCTCAAGATACCCACCGTCAAAGAGGAAATAGCAAAATATAGCGACAGATACAGCAAAAGAATCAACAAACACCGAAACCCCCTAATCACTGGACTACTCGATACGACGGACCAGATTCGCAGGCTGAAGAGGCACTACCCGCTAGACCTAAGCGTTAGATTCATTTAATTATCCAAATTAAGCATATGCACTTATTTATAATACTTATAAATTATACCTATCTATAATAAGTATTAACTTATTGTAAATAAACAGCCATGTCACTGCGCCACGCCAGAAAAATTACTGAAAATTCTCAACGCGAGAATTGATTGTAATTTCAACAAATAAATAAAAAAAAATCAGTATTTCCGAACACTCTAATGTTTTTGTAAAAAACATAATTTTTATATTATACTGTAATATAGACGAATACAATTGCATGTTCTATATGTATCTTTTATTCAATCATAATTATACAAAATAATTGGATACGTCAACACTATGATAGATTGATCTTGCTAGGACACTTTTCCATTATCACAAAAAAAATATGCAGCAAAATGATTTCTCATTCGATTTACGTTTAAACCTCCTTGTCTCGATGCAGTTAAATTTTCAGTTTCATATTATAATACATTTGTAGTTAGGAGATCTTTCGGTCGTATCTAGTTTAATCCTATCTATTACAAAAAAAATATTATAAAGAATGCAGCAACATTTTATAATATCTACAGCGGAAGATACTTTTACATTGAACGGTTTATTTGAAACTGTCACTTTATTCCATAGACTACCAAATGCACACTCTACGAAACGCCGATAATGTAAAATACGTATTTTATGAATGTAATAGTTTAGTAGTGTAATAGCTACTTTGTGCGAAAGAATAAAAGCTTCGTCGCCAATAAGCACAAATAGATTTCATTTTGGGAACTGTCTGATTTCTTGACATCGTTAGATCATTGATGCATAATTTTTTTTATAAAATCTATGTAGCTGTTTTTATAAGAGGTATGTAGATATTGTAGCTGCCGGAAAAGAATCTGATAGTTATATATTTGAATAATAATATTTTTTGAATAATATAATTTGAATTCACTACCTCAACTGATATGACAGAGAAAGATCTTTCTTAATTATAATATAATGATCCAGATATTTTGGATTTTATTACTCTCATGTGCCAACTATGGCTTCTAGACAGTTTGAGAAACTGATATATTTTAGTAACCCTCTGATATTTCTAACTATTTCTATTTGGAAAATACAGTAAAACATTCTATTTAAAGTAAAACCAAATAGCTCTACAAACTGTTTTTACAATTTTAGCAATTGTCCCATTTTGTAGTTGTAATGTAGACCTGAAATAATATTCACTACCTAAATATGCGCAAAAAAATAATACCTTTAACTTGAACTGAATAAATAAAATTTAAATGGAAAAATATTAAAGATTCGTTTATGAGAAGTATATGAAGAGAGAAATCGGGATAATCAACCAATGTAGGTAAATAATATATGTCACACAAATTTCATTTTCATTACGACCTATAAATTTTAATTGACTCTTACAATAACTTGCAAGAATAAAATTTGGAATCAATACAACAAAAAGGATAAAATTCTGTTACAACACGCGACATTCCGTACAAACACAATATACGCAACATTTCAAATACACATAATACACAGTCCAAATACAAACAGTTGAAATAAACCATTTACAAAACACTGCCGTAAAGAAACGGTTGAAGAATATTTGATAAATTTTATGAATATACCTATCAACATAAATCAACATACACCAATAGCAACAACAATAGATGAAGACACCTATTTTTTTATTTTCTACTACCAACCGTACGTTTATTCAATGAAAAGTACCATACACTCATTATGATTCGTTATTATACACTCATCAGAGATTGCGGATTTTTATGCATTTATGAGAAATTTGAAGATGCAAAAATACATAAAATATCCAAAATCTAATATTTTTTACAATATGTAATCAATAAATCAATTTTCTACTAGTACTAGTATAAGTACTATCCTTTTAATTATACTCATAAAAATATGAATGTGTATTTTAAAAATATGTATTTTTATCAGCGCTCTACTTATCAGCCAAAATAGCTACATTTTCTCAGTTATTATATACTTCATAACAATCGCGCGCACAAACACCAAGAACATACTTTTCGCCGATCCTTTTTAATCCAAATACTTTCACATCTATAATTCAAAATGCTCATGCATAAATCATTCCGGCCTCTTCTCAAACACACACTTTTACAACCCGAACTATTGTCAATACTTCCTCACGGTCTCAACCTTGTTATAATTCATTATCGCCAATTACAGTAAGAAACTCTATCCATGTGTCACATTCAAAAATACGATATCGATAGATTCGAACGAATATTATACAGGCTGCATAACAAATAAGTGTAAAGACTATCATAGCATGATTCTATACCTCTGGATCGGTAGAAATTTGTAAAAAACAGTCCGTTCAAAAATAACCTTGACGTTGAAATTCAAGGTCAGTCTTTTTTTTTATTGTAGCGTATATTTTATACATCATAAGGATAAAAAATCTCAAAGGAACTATGGTTCGCAATTCAACCGTCCTCTGGGAAAAAATTTTAATGTTTCAATAATTTTTTAATTGAATTTATTTGTCATACATTTACATTTATATTTACATTTAATGAAAAAATAGCGTGATATTAACGAAGCAGCAGAAAATGATAGATTAGCTCGTGAAATATATCAGAATTCAAGAATAATGGAAGATCTTCACAAGCAGAAAAGGTACCGTGATAATGCGGCTGATATGTTATTTTCAGCAGCTAAATATATTAATAATTTGGTGATCAAGGATTAATATCGCGACATGTGAATGCAGGTCAACTCCGCATTAATTGGCGTAAAGAAGACCAGGCCAATTATCGCCCCCCTCCCTCGAAAAATTTAATTAAAAACGGTTCAGCATCGACGTATGGGCAGAAATTATTAGAAATCACATTATTGGCCTCATATATTTACCTACATCGATAACAAGTGCAACATATTTGCAATTTTTACGCTCACCTCTCCTAACCGAAATAAACTACGTGAAGTTATACCACGGCATCACACCATCTGTTTCATACATGATAGTGTTCCATGTCACTATAGTCGACCGGTTTGCCATTTTTTAAACGAAATATTTGAATCACTGTAGATAGGGTACGGACTTGCTGTTCAAATGCGGCCTCTCGTTCATGAGGTTAGACGCTAGTGGATTTTTTCCTTTGAGGAAAAAAATTGTTTATGGTTCGAGTGAACGGATTATATCAGTTGAACAAATAAAACATTCGTTTGAATATGGTTTTTATCATATAAAGTCAATACGTAATCTTGGGGAGAAATTTGGTTGAAATGTAAAAAATACGAGTTCGGGTTTGTCTAAATAGCGGGAAAGAAAAAAAAGAAAAAAGGGAAAAGAAGAAAGAAAAATACAGAATATATATGTCGGAGAGGGAAGGACAGCGGGACTTTCCGTGAGGGCCACGGGAGGGCCGCGTACCTGACAGAGGTACGGAATGATTTTATGACTCTCCTTAAAAACAAGGATTGACCCGAGAAGCGGGGACAGGAGTATATAAGGGTAGGTTCATCTGGATTCAGGGAGTTTTTAGTTAGTGAGTCGTTGAGCGAATTGCCGAGTAAGTCACGCTGATACTGGTCATCCCGTGGACCGTGGCTACGTCTGGTGACCCGTTATGTCACCTTAAACCTGAACCCATCGTCGTAACGCCAGGTTGGAACATTAAAAGTTGTTTTCCTTATTTTTATGGCTTAAACATTAAAATCTTGACTATGGTGATGGAAGGTTTTTCCCAGCATTCCCGACGGAAAGTCCCGCTGTCCTTCCCTCTCCGACATATAATAGTAAATCTGTGGTATCTATGAGGGACAATAGATAATATTTTCTCTGCATCTGACTGTAGAATACAAGTACACTATAAATAAAGTGAGTTCGAAAGTTACTGAAATTTTAACATTTTTTCTTAAGTTGCGATCCATGGTTCCTCTAAGACTTCTTATTCTTATGACGAGTAAAATACGCTGTAATAAAAGAATATTGACCTGGAATTTCAACGTCAAGATTGTTTTTGTACGAACTGTTTTTTTTTTTTACAAATCTTCGCCGATTCAGAGATGTAGAATCACGCTATGGTAGTTTTTGCTTATTATTCTTATTTTTTAAATACTGTGTACAAATAATTTTGAAGAAATGTAACTATTATTTATATACGGTGATGCAACATTTTTACAGAATTTAGTTTCTTTACTATATTATTTTTTTTCTATCATTTATAGTTGTACCAATTGCTTATTATTATTTTGTTGTTGAAAAATTATTCGTATTACTATTATTAGATTTACTATCAATGTTGTAATTTATTAGAAAGTAAGAACTAGCATTTCTATCGATGGTATGCCACGTTCTACTGCGTGCAAGTCGCGTGGCAGGATCGATATCTATGATCTTGTCGCTTAACTTCACTGCTAATCCTTTGAATTATTTAACACTCACACAAAAATGATGAAAAATTTGTTTTCATCATCTAACTTCATGAACATGGTGGGAAACACAGCCTTTAGATTTCATATTTCTGCTAGCAAAGAATTTTATATTTCAATTTAATAAAGAATCGGGAATTCAATTATTTTGTTAGTATTGCAAGTTTAATACTTAATCAAAATCTTCAAAATCAAAAAATATTCTCCTTTCTCCAAAATTTCAAGCAAAAGATTTCGCCTTTCAGTAACAAGATTAATTTAATGAACAGTCAGACTTGCAATCATTTATTGTTGAAAACTTTCCACTTTATTAGCAGATGCTGTGCTTATTGTCTATTGTTTCTTCCATTTTGTGCTATTTTCGTATTGTTCTTTGAAAAAGTCTTTATTATTTCTAATGGCTTGAAATGGCTTTCATCAGGTACATACATATTTGCAATTTTTAGTTATCATTTTTATTATTGTTACGTCGCGTGAAATGGTTCGTGCGACGTCCTTCATTGTCTGACCGTCAAGGCCCAAGCACCATTAGACAGACCCTCAATAAACCTAAGGCCCCACCATAAACTGAATCTTATTAGCTTGCAGGAACCTTTAATCCTGCAAGTATTTTCGGTTTATAGCTGGTACTTAAAACAGTTCTTAGGTTTATTACACATTCTTACAAATTACGGAGAAAGCGGATGGTTATCTAACGGAAAAGCTGGTTTTCCCCATAAACAATGTCGCACACGAGCCACATTGGTAGGAGGCTTCTTCCTCCTATCTTTATTCCTAACGTTGGTCACAACCAATGGGCATCGCGGATCGTTACCCTCACTTTCCTAACGAAAAGTGTGAGCAACGAATCCGCTTTCTTCATACAACAAAGACACCCACTCCGAGCTTTCTTCCGTAAGGACACAAGAATGAACTTGACTTCTTCTACTACACTAGGAAAGTCAACTTGTGCTCTATACTAGTTCTCACGACGACAGAACAGTCAACTTGGTCTCTCGACAACAGAGCAGTCACTTCATCTCTAGACTTATTCTCATACCTACAGAGCAGTCACTACATCTCTATGCTTCATCTCTAGACTTGTTCCACAGTAACATTCAAGCAACAGTCAAATCTCATCAGTCAGTCGAGTCAAAACACAGTTCAAGGAAGAGCAAGAGTCAGAGGTCAAGTCAGCAAAATCTACAAGTCGAAGACAGTCAATCGACAGAAGATACATCATTATAGTCGCCAACACGAAAGGAGTCTCAGATCGTACTCATTCGTAGTTGTCATTTCACATACGCAACCTTATATCACATTGAAGTTGTTGGATCATTCAAAATATATAATAACCTGTTAATAGCAGCATTATATTCACTCAACCACTGTTGGAATACAACGATATCAATCGCATGCAGATAAGGTGATTGATCGTACGGATTCTTCCGTTCGTTGCCCAGCGCCATCCCCACTAGCGTGTGTTCGTGAGATGCACCACGGCAGTTAGCACGTGCATGCTTTTTCAAAAAACGCCGGAAGAAACGTGAGGATATGGATGGAACATTCTAGATGGGCACGTCGAGAAGCTACTAGAAGGTTCTGTGCCACATGTGACGCCACACAGACACCCACACAGGTCACACTCATTACTGCATAGAGAGTGGGGCTCTAAACCTTTTCAAGGGCCATGGGTCACTAAGCCAGTTAGTCTGTGAATAACTAGCCAACTGTCTACATTCCAGAACGCACATTTATAATTCGTGTAACAATTGTTTAATAAATATCACATTATATTATTTCAAACACAAACATTGCGTTTTCCACAGATTATTAATCTTAATCCCAAGATTAAATTCTAACAACCACCCCTATTATTCCAAAAGAAATAAGGGATCGAACAATTCGTGGCGTCGATTAGTCAAATCGTAACGGGAATTTACGACTCCCGTTGGCGCGCTTCTTCGAGATCGCGTTTACCCGCGAGCGTCCGAAAGTTCAATTATCCAATACGATCAATGGAATAAATCAAAATTCTTTTTCCTTGTGATATATTAAAATTCTTCTTTGCGATAGAATAAGCTTCAACATTTCTCCTCACATAAAAGTAACAAATTATAATCATCGTTATAAAGCAATTGTATGTGTATAGAAGTAGGATTCAATGACAATGACGGTTAAAATAGTGTTTGTCACACGATTCTCGCGTTGTTTAGCCGGTTTCGTAGCTGGTTGACGGCGGTTGTAACGGTTAATTGAATCGGACGTTCGCAAAGGTCCCGAGGTTGGCGAAGTCAAATTGAATGAGGAACTTGTTCGCGTGTATCTAAACATGCCTCTGTTTGCGGAGCCGCTTTATCCGCTAGCTTGTTTTCCGCGTCGCCGGATCATATCGGCAGGAAAGCAGTTTTCTGTCTGTGTTCGTGCGATAGTCGACGAAACGACAATCTCTATAAACGTAGAAATCGTGCTTGCTACTAGTCAGTCAAAAGAAGTGCTCAGAGAAGACTACAAGCGTTCTTCGTTTTTCAGATATGTATGTCTGTGTAAAAGTATAAGAATCACTAACCTAATTGTACGTTCGCTTTTAAAGTTTGTTAATTTAGTTTCGTCAATAACGATAGCAAAGTTTGTTCATTATATTGGTCTTCCGTTATGAGTGATCTTTAATGGAAATAGTTCTTTTATATAAAAAAAAAATTTCAAGTTACTCTTCTCGTATTTTTAAGTAGGGAGTCATTGAATTCGCATTGACATCAGCCACAACATTGTGAAGTCAAAAATAAACAGTAAACAATTTAATGCGTTTTTGACCTTTTATCTTATATGAAGAAAAAGATTTTTTATATCGCAGTTCGAAGCCGATTATATAGTATTGAAATATAAAAAGATAAAAATATAAAATATAAAATATAAATAAAAAATAAAAAATATAAAAATATTGATTATTTGTGAAATGTATTCAAATATTCAAGTGTTCAGTTATTCAATCACGTATGCAAATATTCTATTATTCAACCGTAAAATATTTCAATCTTCCTGTTGTTTAAAAGTAAATTTTGAAATAAAATTTGGAATATTTCTTTAAAATAAAATGTTTAAAAATATAAATTTAGAAATCTTTATCTCTGTAATTATAAGAGAAAAGTGTCCTCTTCAGAAACTGTTTGTAATTGTTTAAATTTTCAGCAATTGCTGATTACACGGTAGTATGTATGTATTGTTTGGAAGTATACAGACTGTTCTATTGCAATTTAATTTTATCTGTAGTTTTCTTAAATCAAAGGTTTCGTTACTTTTTTCAGTTTTCCCTCAATCAAACATGATCAAAGGCATATTCATATTCTTAAACTATTTCCAATGTATAAACAAATACATTGATACACATGATAAAATTCCTGTAAAGTACTTTTACGTTAAACGCAAAATGTAACCAACTAAAAATGTATTTGTTTCTAGACATTTAATGTGGTTATTCGTTATATTAGAACATATTACTCCGATATCTGGATCGCTCACAAACATCTCGGACTGCTCGTGTGATGTGCGGACTCAAATCTCAAAGGATTAGAGGGTCAAAGGACATAATTTTAAAATAAAAGCAATAAATTAGTAGTGTTACGACCGTTCGCGGAGAGACGCGGTCGCTAGGAAAACGCGTCAGCGAGAGGTGTAAATTCTCGCTACGATTCGGTTAATCGACGCCGCGAAATAGTCGTTCCCCTGTTTCGGTTAAGATAACAGAGGTGGTTCAATGAATGTAACACTGTATGGTAAGTTATAAATCACCGTTTATTCTAACAACTTGTAAAGAAGATAGTTACGCTGGTGCGTATGTATAAGATGAGTGGGTGTATTCCCGGTCAAAGGATATTGACTGTTCGAAGGATGGAAAATCAGTGCCAATCGGTGACGATGCTGTGGCGGAGGAAAGCTAAGGATGGGTGTGTCTAGCGCACGGGACCATCGGATTTGTTGGTGGCGATTTTGGCTAAGAGAGTGAGGGAAATAGGCTTCGTTGTTAATTGATTAAACGAAGGTTGGTGTACTAGGAAGGGTCTTAGCCGCCCTCGATAGAAAGTTGCTAGTAGGAAGCATCGTATGTGAGAAAAACTAACTTTCCCTTGTCAAGCCGTAGTAGACAATGGTCTTTAGAAATGATTCGGAAAACAGATGTTTGTTGGGTTTGAAGGACCTTAGCTAGTAATTACTGGGATTTATGACGGGTCCTTAAGAATATTGAGGATACGCAGCAAGGATGAGCGGACATCTGGATCCTGTCTGGCCCGCGGTGTATGGCCTGGTTTAGGTAGAGTATTACCCGACGTAACAAGTAGAAAATAGTGACTTATTTTTATTTTTATTTTAAATAAAATTCCCGAAATAAAGTTTTATTACGTGGCTTCCTTTGAATTACGCAGCATTTATTTGATCTAATTTTCACTGGAGTTATTATCAGATTGGGGATATTTGTGCGTTCGTGGAAAACCTAAAGTTACAAATATATAAAATATCTGAAATCTAGTATGCGTTATAATATTTCGTAAGGAAAGCAAAAGATATTTTCTTAATTACGTAGTTTGTATTAATAACTTTTACATTGTACTGATTACTGAGATATGTATAATTTTGTATGCTAGACTAGATTGGCCGCGTAGTAGTGACACACATATGTGAATATGGGTGCGGAAGTATGTGTGTGCGCGGCGTCTCGAAAAACAGATGAATGTAACTGTTCTGTTAGCAGTGTGATATGGAAGATGGTGAGACGAAGAGAGTGCTGAGACGCATGCAAATGTATATCGACGAAGATCCTGGAAATCATTTATCAAATAAATCTTTTTTTTTTATTATTATTATTAACGTGGAGGAAATCCGCACGGACACCAGCCTGCTTCTGGGGAAAAGCGGCGTGGTAGTGCCGGACTCCAACCGACTAAAACCTCCACGATGACCGTCCCGGCTGCGATCGAGAGGGGCCCGGGAATCGATGTGAACGACACACCGGGCGTCTCTCCGTGCACAGTACGTCTGCTAATGGAGCGATGTGCGATCACGTCACACCGCGTCTCGTCAACGGAGCCACCGTGCCAGACAGTCCGGATTCCCTACCGGAATGCTTTGCGGCCCCGAGGCGCTGATCTGCCAGCGCTTAAGTTTGAACCCCACAGGGGGGCGCGGCGGACCTAGAGCGTCTCACCGAAACGTGTCCACGACCTCACCCGCGCTCTCGCCGGTCAATCCTTTCGGGGTGAGAGTACCGCACCCTCACTCTCTCCGCGGCCTCTTTCCGAAGAATTACCTGTTCATAGAAGGACCCGATTTCCACGATGAGGTCGCGGTGCGGCCACGCCCACGTCGGGCAGTATTCTAGCGTGTGCTGTGATGAATCCACGCCTGCATGGCAGTGGTGGCAACACGTGGTCGCCTCTTTCCCGATTCGGTGCAGATACTCACCGAAGCAACCGTGTCCGGTGAGCACCTGCGTCACCCTATAAGTCAGGGAAGGCCCGCTGCCGTCCAACCAAACGTCCCAGTTTGGAAGGACGGCCCCGAGGACCCTTAGCCCCGGCGCACCCACTCTCGTGTCGAGGCTGGCGCGCCATCTCTCGAATAAAGCCCGCCGAGCCTGAACCCTAACGTCGGCGCCCACCGGGCCAACCTCGCCCGACAGACCCCGAGTGTGGAGATAAATCTCACGACACCTCAGGGCCTGCAATTCGAACGGGGGAAACCCGGCGAGCACCACCGCTGTTGCCGTCGAAATGGTGCGGAAGCCCATGCGGGACCCTGATGGCCACTATCCTGTGCAGCCTCCTGACCGCTAGGAGACTGCGACGGTTGGTCATCAGGTCCTCTGCCCAGATCGGAGCTCCGTAGAGGAGCCTCGATCCTTGGTCGGCGTACAGCCGGCGCACACCGACGTCGGGCCCGCCCAGCCGAGGCAGCAAACGTTCTAAGGCGTTCGCCGTCGGCTCGACAGACGGTGCCAGGCGCTCGAAGTGAGGGCCGAAGGTCCAGTGGCTGTCGAGGGTCAGGCCCAGATACTTCATGCTGGTTCCGACTCCGATCTCAGTCCCCTCCAACCTCAGGCGATAACCCACTGAAGGCGTCCCATGATCGGCCCTGGAGCAAAACCACATTGCCTCGGACTTCTTGGGGGATATCCTCAGTCCCAATCTCTTGATCACGGCGACCACACAGGTCACCGCCAGTTCCGCCAGGCGGACGGTTCCACCCCATGCCGTGCTTCAGACAAGCACCAACATGTCATCGGCGTAACATGCCAGTGCCAAGTTCGGAGGCATCGGCGTTCGAAGCCTCGTACGCGATGTTCCACAGCAACGGGATCAACACCGAACCCTGCGGGACTCCGCGGTGTACAGCCATCCCAGTCATCCCTCCGCCCCCGACGGTGTAGACGATACGCCAGTCTCGGAGGAACGCCCGGACCACACCCCGTAAGTACGAGGGTATCCGATGAAATTGGAGGGCCCCGGATATCCTGTCCCACGGGATGCTGTTGAAGGCGTTGACCACGTCCAGTGACATGGTCAACGCCACCTAACCACGCCGCTCGGCCCCCTCGACAAGGGAGCGGACACGGGCGACAGCGTCGGCCGTAGACCGCCCTTTCAGAAAGCCGAACTGGCCGTCGTGCGGTCCGGGAACACTCCGGGTCAAATGCGACTCCAGGCGGGCAGCCACCACGCTCTTCAGCAGCTTGCTAGCCTCGTCCAAAAGGCATACCGGCCGGAAGGCGGAAGGCGAGGCCGGAGAGCGCCTTGACTTCGGCAGCAGGACTATCTGCCCCTCCTTCCACGAAGCGCGGAATTCACTTCGAGACAGGCATCCGTCGAACAGACGCATTAGTCTCGGGGCCAAGACGTCCTTCGGGACTCCGTCGGGACCAGGAGCTCCGATCCTCCCTACGGCCCCGGCCAGTTTTTTCTCGGTGACCCTCGATTCCGGGCTCCCACTTCCAGCGGTGACACGTGGTGCTTCTTCCGACGTTTGAGGTTCCTGCTCTTCCTCTTCGGCAAAGCAGCCATCTTCCTCGTTCGCCGCTCCCGGAAACAGGGTGCCGACGACCTCCTCCAGGAATTGAGGGTCCATACTCTCCGTTACGGGAGGCGCCCATGGACGAAGTTTGTTCGACACCATCTTGTAAGGGCGCGCCCCCAGGGATCGGAGCCGAGACTGGCCAGAAGCTCGTCCCAGGCCCGCCTCTTCGCCTCCTTGATGGTTCGTTGCAGGGGCCTCTGCGCCACGCGGTAGTCATCGTTCGGACGAGCCACCGTGGCTTCGTCCACCCGCCGCCTACGGCGGGATCTGGTGTACTGGCGCCGAGTGCCCTCCTCCGAGCCATCTCCTCGGAGCACCAGTACATCGCGCCGGCGCGGTGCGGGGCTCCGGGCCGCGGCATATACGAATCGCAGATCGCGTGCGTGTCGCTCCCGCTTCCGCGTTCTCATCGGTCGGGGATTCTTCCAAACAAGCGACGGCTATAGCGGCCGCTGCTATGAAGTCCTCCTCGCGGCGGATCACCGCCCATGGCAGGAATCTTCTTCTCCTTCCCAGTGGGCCGATGGGCACGCGCGCACCCAACGAACGGTCACCCATCGTGCTGCTAACCGCCACCTCCATCAAGATGTAGACGTGGTTCGAGAGCGTCTTCTCCGGGGACACCTCCCAACCGGAAACACGGCGGGATGTGAGGTCCACTATGGACTCGCCCCGCCACGCCACGCACGTGCTGGACGACCCCCGGTTTATAGGCCGGAGGTCGAGTGCACCTAACCCCATGCCGTTGAGTGGGCGTTGAAGTCCCTGAGGACCAATGACGGGCAGGCGCCCAAACGCCTCACGCAAGCCGCGAGTCCGTCCAGGAAGGAGACGTATTCGGTCCGGCTGATGTTGAGCGACACGTAGACGGCCACCACGGCCAGGTAGCTCCATTTCACGGCCATGAAGCCCCGTCCCCGCTCGATCACCGAGCAGGAGGGACTTCCCACGATCCCGGTCCAGAATATGGCGATCGAGCCGATCAAATCCCCAGCGCGCCGTGACGCATCGAGAATGCTGTACGGCTCGGCCATCGCTGCCAGGCCGACCCGCCGCTTCGCCAGGCTCTGGAACATTAAGTCCTGAACCTGGCGGAAGCGGATAAGATTGCACTGCAGGAGTAGTTGTCCCCCTTCTCTTCTTCCGCTCACATCGGGGAAGAATCCGTCTCCATAGCCTCCTCCGGGCCGTTCCCCTCGCAGTCGGTGTGTCCGACTTCTCTGTCCTCTCTTCTGGCCTTCGTGGGGCCAGTTGACGGCGGTATCGGTTCCTTCCTCGTCGGCGCGTGCCTACCGTCGCCTGCAACGGTCCTTGCTTCCTGTGCGGCCCTCTTTTTTACGGGCAGGCGGTTTGCATGCCGGTGACCCCATAAGGTGCGACGCAGGCAGTACCAGGTCCGCGCACACGGGACACTTAGGCACTCGCGCCGAGCAGTCCCTGGCGTGATGTCCTTCCGCCCCGCACCGGTAGCAGCGCTCCGACCGGTCGGCCGGCCGCAGTTCCGGCGCACGCGACTTGACTCCATGCACCTGAAGCATTAGAATTAGCACGCCGGAGCACCCGATGCCCCGAGGAGTGGAGCGTATGACTCCCACGTCGACCAAGTCGGCGTGGCAGCCCCCCGCCTCAGCAACGGCGGCTGCCATCTCCTCCGGGGTGACCGAGTCCTCCAGTCCGGTCACTCTTTGCTCGGCCGCCCTTCGCGGCACGGTTACCTTGGCGGGAAAGACCTTCAGCGTGGCTGCCATCCGCTCGGCCAGTCGCGATGCTTTGCTCCCAGCGTCCTGGCTTGGAGTCTCGAACAGCAGCGCCCGCGTGATCGCCCTCCTCGGTCTTAACTTCGTGATGTCGAGTTCGGAAAGCTTGACTTCCCTCTTCACCATTGACATCTCATCCCTATACGTGGAACCCGTGCCATCCCTCAAGGTGAGCGATACCGCGGCACACCGTGGGCGTCGGGGAAGGCCCGGCACTTTCTCGCTGCGCAGGTCTCGCTCACTAGCGTTACGTTTCTTTCCTGCCCCAAGGCCCCTGTTCGCAACGTCGACGACGGAAGAGAAGACGATGATACCCGTCCCTTGGTACCTGCGTCCTTGGTCGGCTCATGGACCGCTGGAAGAGGTTGCACTGTTGGTTTTCTGTTCCTTCGCCACGCCTCCCTCCTCCTCCTCCTATAATGGTAGAGAATCCTGCCTCGTCAGCCGACGGCTCCACGGTCGACCGTGAGGTGTCTCTCGCCTACCGCAATCGTGCTTGTACGGTTCTTGTGGCGAACGAGGAAACTAATTTACCTTTCATTATGAAATAAACTACTGTTACTAACTATTCGTTTGCTGATTAAAACTAGGTAGTTAACAGGAATTATTTCTTCTATATTCTTCCTATATTTCATAAATTAATTAAAGAACGGCGCTCAAGCGACAAACTTTGTGATTGAGCGAAAGTTTAATTAAATACGAAATGGGGGTGAGACACTTTTCGGTCCCAAGCATAATTAATTTACGATAAGATTCGTGAACGATTTTCGAGAAATTTTCAAGGAGAAAGGGAATATTGATTATTGTTGGAACTTATCGTGGTATAAAATCATTACCAATTTTCTATAAAAGCCTATATTTTCATAAGAACCCATCTAATCCACTTTTTCCTTCAGACTAATCAAGTCAGTTGAATTCAAGCCGTTTAAGTTCGAATAATTTGATTTCAACAGAATATCTAATGGAAAATAAGAAGATAGTTCATGGGAACGCAGTTCTTTCGCGATATTTCTTTTCCAGAAATGTCTACAGAATCCGACATTGTATAATGTGGTATATGATGTAGTATAAATATGGAGTTTATGCTGCATAAAGAACTTTTAGTAAAACTGTAAAAGTAGCGGATATGAAATTTATGAATTTGCTCTGTTTTAAACTTTGTTGCCAATTTACAACTATTTGGAATAACAACATATATTTTATACTGATATATCGAAGAAAAAGTCGTGCATCTTTACAAAAACTACATACAGCAATGCTGCTTCCGAATTCGTGTTTAGGACGCGACACTTTACAAGGTTTACCGAATTGTATCGCAAAGACTGAAAAATGTTTTGTAAGACAGTGTAATACGTCTAAAGTAAAAGATTTTGGCATGTAAGCAATAAGTTAACAAAAGTGATACAATTAAGTGTATTTTGAACATTTTGATAATGTTTCAGTTCGAAAAAGGACAATCTTTATATCATTCAGTCACAAAAATTGGACATGTAGATTACGGGCATTTTATAAAAAGTAGTGTATCTCGAAAAAATTTTACACAAATATTTGGAAATATGTATATTAATAGTTTTCATTTACGTTTATCAGTTGGATTGACACTAGCTGAACTTCGACACTTTTTGTATGTTACTGAAATCCACTGAAACAGCGATATTCAAAATATGACAGTTTTAAATTTATTGACACAAACATGTTTGCGGAACAACTGGTAATAACACGTTTTCATTTAATGCAATATAGATTCATTTGAATTAAGAAGATAGACATAACACTACCGTAATGAAAGAACATTCTTCAATCGTAATTGATCCTACGATGTTCTCATAATGGTAACTTAGAAATCATGTTTTTCGAGTTGTCATTTTTAGAACAAGCACATTTCTTTCACAATTTCGAAACAATTTACAGACACTTAGATTTTCAATAAAGTTCCTCAAATTTAAAATTTTTCACAAGGATTGAAAATCACAATTTAATGGTAGAACACAAGCACGTGACAAGCCGCGTAATAAAGTTGACCACAATACGCCAATATCGAATGATGATTGAACAGAAAATGATGAACAGAATATGTGGCTTCTTACCCGATATGTATACGTGTTTTCGATCGCGTACGCCTAGATTCTTAAGGTTGCCCCCTCCAATGATAGCGTTCGTTCAAGGTCTAAAGGAATCCCACAGTCGCAATGAGAAAGTCTAACAACAAATGGAATAGACATTGGCGTCAGGTGTTCGCGAATTCAACGGAAACATTTCTTCTTCTCTCGGTGTCTCATTGAAATGAAAGATTAGTAATTATATATTTACGTTAGGGCACGCCTCAACGATTTTGACGACTCTGAAATATGTTGTCAAGATTTTTTATTATTGCAATGTAATCTACTGATCATGAAAAGTTTTACAAGAACCATGAGTCGCTAATGACCCTTTCACTGGGAAAAAGATGTTAAGGTTTTAACAATTCCCAAACTGATTTCATTTACGATATATTTATATTTACATTTATATGTTTGTATCTATATTTGTGTTATTATTGAAGCAGCAGAAAATTACAGATATATTAGAATACAGTTAGAATATAGAATGAAAGATATTTACGTGCCAAGAAGGTCTCGGACAATACAAATTTCTGCGATTAAGTTAACAATTTGGTGATCAAAAATTATTGCGACATTCAAATTCATATTAAAGATCAAATCGCCCCCAAATTCCTAAAGAAGAACAGGTTAATTATTATTTTTAAGGAAACTTACAATTTTATAAAATTCGTAGCGTTACAGCACTACAAATTGTTAGGTTATTGGACTAAATTCTTATCATTGGATGCTACTTAAGTCGTAACTACATATATTTCCGGTACCGTTTGATAAATGCAGTAGCATTCTCAATCAACAAATGCGAAGATTTGGGCTTGTGTAAAAGCATATGCAATAATTTGAAAGATATAATCAAGAATGGTGAAGAATTATATGCCTACATCGATAACAAGAGTATTGTATTTACGACTTTTACGTTCACGATTTCATAACAAATTATGCGAGGTTAGAGATGGATCACCTAGTTCAGGAGATTCGACACCACTGGACTTCTTTCTTTGCAGAGTAAAAGATACCGTATATAGTTCGATTTGATAATTTACATCCGTTGAACAGTAATGTCAAATCCAGCATACTTTCCGCCGTTACAATGAAAAATAAATATATACAAAAAGAAAAAAATTCAAAGATTTTATAGCGTTTTACTTACGGTTACGGATATCTATCAGCGTAATTATTGGTAGAAATTTGATATTCCAGGGGAATATGCCGAATTAAACATCTTTCTTACTATCTGAAGTGAGAAATTATACGTAATTTTAGAAGGAAATTTGACCGGAGTAAGAAGTGCAAGTTCGGTACTATTGATAAAAAAAGAAAGAAAGAAAACAAAGAAAAAAAGAAACAAAGAAAGGAAAATACTCAATATATGTATAATTATAGATTTGCAGTATTAATCTATATAAATGTTACTTTTTTGTATCTGACTGCAGAATGTAAATACATTGTGAATTGAAGAGTTATTGAAACTACAACTTATTTTTCAGGAGAAAAAGTTATTTGCGATCTCTTGTTCCCTCTGATAAGTAGTAAAATAAAGAATTTTGCAAATAAAAAAATTTGACCTCGAAAATCACGCTTGAGATCAATTTTGCGCGGAATTTTTTTGACAAATGCTCACTGATCTAGAGGTGTACATTCACGCTACGGTTCCTTTAGCACTTATTCTTTTAGCGTCCCGTAGATGTTACCATCACACAGCTTCAATAATTAGAAAATGATAAATTACTGGCATACAGGATAGGTTAGATTATCATCCGGCTGTAGTGAGATGGTCCGTAGTGCTAGCATGAATTAATTTTTATTTCATTCGATCTTGCAAGTATATCGTAAATTCGATTATCACGATTTATTATTATTTATTACTACCGAATATACTTTTGTGTATAATTTGAAAAGAACGTACGTGGTTATCGATAGGTTGCATGTTAGAGACACGTATATATTTTGTATACATTATTTTGACCTATAGGAGATCAAAATATAACGCAACAGTTGATATATCAATGTATATATCCAAAATTATTCCACACTAGCGTTTCCGGATACTATTTTGACTCAACCCACAAACCATTATTTATTTTTTATTTATAAATACCAAAAATGGTTATCTCTCTTATCAATGAGTTAAGTTTATATTAGACTATATAAAGATACGATCGCTTACTACAGAATAAAATGCAATCGTAACGTAAATTTTATTGAAAGTTTTTGTGCATATCTCGGAAACTAAAGCTGAGTGGCGGTAACAGGTATAGGGGAAAGTTGTTCAGAATAATGGCCGTGACAACATATTTGTAAGTCATAAAAATGAGGCGTGACCTGACGTAAATAATCACCGAACTACGTATATCAAATTAAATTATCGATTTCTAAAACTATGAAAGGAATCACTTAATTTTCATTCGTTAATAAATGATTACATACATCATTCTTAGCAATAGCGATTTTAGTTGTGAATGTCGCTTCTCACATTCTAATTATTAGAATGCGTCATTACCTATCATAGGAGGTCGTTGGAGCTTTTGAATTGATTGAATGTGGAAAAGAGAATTCGAGAGAAATTACGTTATGGTACTGATAGCCAATGAAAATTAAATCGGAGAATTTGTCCATACACGGATTTGCTTGATGTCACGTAGAAATGTAGATGCACGTGGCAAAAATGTATCTTTATATATATGTCGAAGATGAAAGGACATCGGAGCCTTCCCTTTGGAACTTCGGGAAAATCCCTTAACACCGTAATCTAGATTCTATCATAAGCGTAATTAAACAATTGTCGTCATACGATTCGATTGTATTTGTTCGAGATTTGTGATAGTGAGCTTGGGCTCGAGGCGACAGCCAGTCGCCGAAAGTAGCCGCGGTCACGAGATGAACGCTTTGTCTAACAAAGGTATGGAGCAATTCTATAGCTCTCCTTAAAAGAAATATTTGTAGCGGCACGCGACAGTAAACATTCCAACGGTTTCTGTCCCGTGGCTCGCCACACGCAGACCCTATTCTTCGAGTAAGATGATTGCCAGATGTCGATGCGTCTCCGCAGTACACGTTCAGCTAACCTGAAGGCCCGTTCTAAATCTTAAGATTTAGTTGACTGAAGTCCTTCAGACAGACAAACAATCCTTGTCCCAACTACGGGAAGATAGGGGAGACCTATTTTTCAACGAGCGTCGTCTCCCACTAACAACTTTTCCTCGAGGGCAGCTAGCATCTTTTTTTAACCACCGATATGGAGATTGACCAATTAGCAGCAACGCCAATTTCCCTCATCTTCTGAACGAAGGCTATCCTCGACGAATCCGATGATTTCGTGTCCTCAGACACACCCCATCATAGTTTTCCTCTGCAGCATCATCGCGACGGAAATTCATTCTCTCGTGAGGTCGTATTAGCGAGTTACTTAGCTTCTTTACGTTCGGTGGATATTCTACGTTTTAACAAAGAGTTAGTTTAGTTATACTTCCACCGTAGCCAAGCAAGTCGAGTACGATTTGGACTTTGGAAGAAAGCGCATCCTGTTATCCCGTTGACCGCGGATTCGTTATTGAACCTAGGATCATTGTCATTAGCTTCCCGAGTATCTAAGTACCACGGTTACTTGTCAAGTTCTGTAATAATCGCATTTGCACTAGTCAATGTCTTCTCTATTGCATAATGACAATGTGTAATTCAAATGAAGATTCATTTCACGCCCCTAACCCTAATTCTAATGCAAACCCGACATATATATAGAGTTATTTATATTATTTAATGAACTTTCGGTTTGGTTCGGGGCGAGGGTAACACGCGG